>NC_142289.1:10524042-11124042 GCF_965620075.1 Prunus avium | reverse complement strand
ATCTCGCACCAGCGTCCTCTGGCCCGCCGTTTTTTCACCGGAAGAAGACGAGGCACAGCTACTGCTACTGTAGTCAGAGTCGGTAACAGGGACTTCCAATACACCCCTCGGTGATGGCTCGTCCTCGCACGGCTCCATCTTCCTCAGACCCGTTGGTGATTCCATTTCTGGGTTTCCTTTCGTTTCTTCTATGGTCTCTGCCAAACCACCAAACCATTAAGAACAGAAAAGAAAAATTCTGGGTTTTGTTGCTCATAAATGAGAAAACAGAGGAAAAGAAAAAACAAAGACAAAATTTGTGCCTATTTCTTAATTTTTTCAGGTTGAATATAACAAAATTTCCCATTCAAATAACGGTCCCATTTTGATGTTCCTCTTCATCTCCTTGATTTTTCTCAGCAACCAACATAACAATGAAAGACCGCAAAAATATCAAACACCTTGCACCATAATTCAAAAAGGGGAAATATAAGCTTACCTTCCACCAACATGGTTTAGGCTTCCTGGGTGTCCCAAATTACAAGTATGAAATCCAGTATGGGACCCTCTAAACCAGAAGAAGAAAGGCCTCTGAAGAAAAAAGGAGGAAAGACTCCACTACATTTGGTTGTGCAGGGAGGGAAGAAGAAGAAGAAGAAGAAGAAGAAAGGGAAACGAAAACGCAGAGGGGAAAATGAGAGAGGAAGAGGAAGGTGGGTTTAAAAATGGGATATCTTTAGGAGTTGGTTATTCTTGGCGGACCAAAGGAAAGCCAAATGCCCACAATTACCAGCTTACAGATGATTGGAATATATGCTATATTTATACACCTTCTCTTCCTCTGTTTTGGATATGTTCTGGTTCTACCCAAAACATCTTCATTATTCTATTGTTTTCTTTTTTCTCCTTCTGCTCGTGATGGAATCGCAGCCGTTGTTTTTGGCGCTCGTGATTTTTGCCGTGATGGATGGAGGGAGTGGGGCCTGACCTGGGCTTTCCTTTTAACGAACCAAAGCCAACTGCCAACGGATGCAAATTGCAATCCATCTTTTTTTAGGGCAAATTACATTTGCCTTTTTTTATGTTATCTATATTTGACTTTGTGTGGGCCCCAGGAGAAGAAATACGGTCTCAAATACGTAAAACTTTCAGAAATTTACATGTAACAGCGTGTATGTATAAGTTTTTATATCTCTCTCTTCACGGGTCGAGAATCTAAACTCTTATTATTTCGGTAAAACTGAAGATCGTTTTAATTCGAAGTTTCTAAAACAAAATATCCTTAAGAAATTTTGTTAGCAGTAATTTGAGAGAGAATTGGCTGAATCTGAATGCATCTTTCGTTTGCAGTTATACTAAAACTATACAATTGCCCCACTTTATGCTTTTACAAGTTGAATTGAACAAACAACTTAGTAGCAAGAGTAAAAAGAGAACAAATTCATAATTTTTATTATACATCTTCGTTATAATTCTTAATGAATTTCCATCAAGGTGCTACCTAAACCGTTCAATTTACAAGGATCACAACAAGAACATAAAATTTGCATATTTGTGCTTTTTTTTATTTATTTATAAAAAAAACCATCTTATGCTTTGATACAGTATAAAAGTAACCAAACAAGATCACATACCTCGGATGTAGAGATAAATACTTTTAACGAGCTACAATTTCCTTACATACATTACTAATAAATTAATTAGTACCCAAAAGCATATAATACTATCACCATTCAACGCGCACAAACACTTGGTTATATTTATTGATTTGGTAATCCATCAATGATTAATCCTACAAATTGCTCAATTACATACTAGCAATATTGATGTTTTAATCTGATTAGCAATAAAGAATAATCAAGCGAATATATGTCATGCATGCTGCATGCAAATCCCAAATATGTCAAAGGTTCTTTGGATGCAGAGTCAGAAATTCTAATATTTATTATATATTATTTGTTCAAATTTCAGTGTTAATTTAAAATAACTTGTATTGGTTAGCTTTGCATTTATTATTTAATAAACTATAATTTAATCCAAATGTTATTATAAACAAGACTTTGAAATAACAATACTATCTTTGAAGATTATTGACCAAAAAACGAGGAGAGACTTAGAGTTGTGATAACTACTAATTCGTTAATTTTCTTCACTAATTAGGACATAAATTTATAATCAATGACTAACCAATCAATTTATGCAAGTTCTTAATCATTCATTAATTTATTACCCATGCAAACAAATTGCTTAATTACAAACTAATAATATTAATAGAAAATTAATTTTCAGAAAAATGTTGGTTCCAATCAACATATTAATGAGTATTTAAATAAACTTTTGTTTAAATAATTTAACCATGTAATATCTAACAAAGAAATCTTATCTAGACTTGAGTTGTCAATGGGCACCTTCCATGTCCGTACGGAGACCGGTGAAAATGAATACAAGATGTTAAAAAATGAGACAAAAGCTATGCGCTATTGAGGTTATCTGCAATTCAAATTCTTAAACTCATACATAAGTTGAATGGTTATCCGACGATAAAAATAAAAGAATTAACATAAAGTTGAAAGGGTCACTTGACATGCGGTGTCGTATTGACCCTCATAATCAAATTCACCATCATAGTCAAATTGACCCTCATTGTGTATGCGACCATCATCCTATAAGAGTCAATTTGATTTGAGATATGTGATTCTTTGGTCAATACCTATTAAAAATTTAAAAATAACTATGAAGTTATGACGCCTTACATCATTAGCTTTTTATGAAAATGTGATTAGCAAATGGAAAAATAATTAAGAAGTGCATGAGGAATATTTTAGAGTATCAATAACAACTTCTCTTTTAATTCCATTTTTCCCCAAAATAAAAACAATAATCCAAATATCAACCTCATGGAACTTCTTTATACCTTTTGATCTCTAAATTGTGAGCAGAAACGTGACCCGTGCTAAAGTTAAATTATGAACGCATGGAAGAGAAAAGTAATAGGCATTAGGTGGTTCAATCATGTATTGGACAAAGGGGGCATTTTATTTTATCACCATTGATAGTGTTAAGTTCCGACAAGAAAAAGCTTTTGAGAAAAGAGCTTTTCAGAGAAGTTCTCAAGCTCAATCGTCCTGAGATCACATTGATCTCAAGCAATTAATATTTACATGTGATATGTAAGAAATGATGTAGTGGTTTGGGAAACCAAAAGTAGGTTTTCCATGACCCATCTGAAAGTGGTGCAGCCTAACAACATAATTAGAAGAGATTGATTTTGTATTAGTAGGTGTGCATAGCTTTCATGTACCATGATGACACTTGATTTGTATAAGCAAGCTAAATTATTGGCCCACAGCTCTTGATGGAAGTTGAGGTGATGAGAGGGTGAAGAAAGAAAGGATTAGAAATTTGATAGGTTATGGGTTCCACGACCTCATCTAGTAAATTGTAAAATAAAATTCTTTGAGGGCCTAACTTATCTTCATTTCATGATTGCGCCCTAACATGTGATGATTTCCAAAGGCAATCCCATTTTCGATAAACAAATTATATATACACAACGTTTGAAATTAACAACTTAGAAATGGAACCAACTTAGAAATGATATGTCTTCGGTCGCATGGCCTTACAATAGGTATAGGAAAGTTCTGCAAGGAGAAGCAGAGCAACGGTTAGGCCCTTAGGTACCGGTGTGGTACCGACCGAAGTTTCTCGGATACTTAAGTTAGTTCAATGAAAAGATAAGTAGTTGGACAAAGTAAGGGTTCTAATGCCAAGCTACTATTACCTGGTGGGGCAAGAGGCATGTTAATAGACAAAAAATGTGGAGTACCTTGGGTTGTAGTTTTGATGTGGGAATGTGGATATTGCCCGAGGGGCTGCCACGTGTCATAACATGAAAGTGGCACAATAGTAGTGGCACAATAGTAGTTATGAGTTCCAACAACTTGGCCTGGGCCATGTGAGCGTGTTTTTTGGGAACTACTCGTTCCACGTGTCCAGTTGAGAGGATCTGGTTAGATATGGTATAAACAAAATTCAAGTTTTGAATTCTAGTTTATTAGAGATTGAATTTGAACCTCTGAATTTATTGTCACTATATACGAGATGGAATATTCGTTTTGGTAAATTAATTCAACAGAAAATTTTGATAAAAAATACAAATGCCGACAATCATGATCATGTTTAATGAAAAACCCTCACTAACTAAAACCTAAACCCATCAAACATCACGGTGCACTATTTTTGTTGTCCTTTGGAAATAGACATCTTTTTTGTGCGGAAGCCGTTCTTCAACTATACAAATTCATAGAAATATTTTCCAATTTGTTATCTTATCGTTATTAACTCACCCGACAAGAAAGTGATCGTTTACTTAACAAATGTATGCATACGTAATTCCCATTTTATCCATCTGTACACAATTAATTAACTAAATTGCGATGTTATTATAGTTAATCCACTCAAATGATGTTGTCACCGTCAGAAGGGCACAAACATTATAGTTCAGTGGGTGAACTAAACCCGTTAAATGTGATTGAGGATATATAATTTATAAATAATAATAATATGGCTATAAACCCAAGACTCACCTACCTCACCAAGTCAGTGGGCAATGTCACTTCAGTTAGACAAGTGCGTTTAACTGAATTCTTTTGACGTCTTCAATTCAATTCAATTGAATTCAAACTACTTGATTGTTTCGTTATGAATGGGTCCCTTCTTCACCTTTGTATTTTAAGAGTAAGTGAAACAAATTCATGATTCTTTTCTGACCTCGACTCTCAGTTTCTAGTTTCTTACCGGTTTTGGTGCTCCAAACTCAAAGTGGGACACCAACTCAGAAAAAAATAAAATAAAAGAGAGAGATGGAGAGAGAGAGAGAGAGGGTCTCTTAAGTTCACTACTCTTGAAGGGGGATAGAGATCAATGGGATGTTTGGGATGATACCAATGGGAGTGCTTTGAAATTACAATGAGCTAGTCGTAACTAGGTATAGAACTCATCACAAATATATATTGTTCAGAATTCAATGTACGTTTGAACATCAAAGGATGCATGCAACAACTGTTCTGCAAGCTAGTCTTCTATGAAGTTTCAGATTTCATTTCAATGGGCAAATAAAAGGAAATTAACCAGAATGGAAAATGCCATTTCTTTCCTTGAGATCAATGCAAAGGATCAAAGTGCAAGCACAAGGATTTATATTTTATATTCAGTTTCTAGTCATTAGAAAATACTTTCAGCATAGCCCGTAGAACTGAAATGTAAAGGTTTCGGCCCAAAGGATTAGGGCTTGGCTTAAGTAGAAGCCCCAAAACAGAACCTGCCCCAGAGCCCATTTAGCGTATAAGTATAGAAACTTCATCTCTTGCACCAGGGTAATTTAAACTATCCGATTTATAGTATAATTTGGGGTTAAATATATTGTTGCAAGCATAATTGTGAATGAATAGTCATAATGGTCGACTAGGATATTGATCTTTAGAAAAGAAAAAATAAAAATTACAAGCCCAATTGTGGCTGCATAATACATTCATAACACACCCATAACTTACTTTGTTTCATGCCTATAGAATATTTGGATTTCTGCAAGAGATTTGTAGCTCAGTTGATTAAGAGCATTTATCCTTGCGCCCAAAGTTATGGGTTCAATTCACCCCTTCCCCAATACCGCTTGTATACAAAAGAATATTTGGATTTCATTTAAGACTAGGCATAGGTTTTTTCACTTAGAAAAAAGGTGTAGTTTTTAAAACAAACAACCACTTTAAAACAAAAAATCTCAACCCTAAACCCTATTAGTTTCTTATTTTTTACTAGAATTAAAATAAAATAGGCTTAATTGTAGCAATAGTCCTTGAACTTGTGCTTGAAGGTTGGATTTTGTTTGTACCATATCTGATCCTCCACTCATCCATTAACATGTGAATCATAGAAACTCCCCAAGTGCCCAAGGCTCCGAACAATCAGCATCGGCTACCGATGATATTGTCTCAAAGCAGCAAAAGATCGCTACAGGCCCAACACAGCCTACAATCAGTATCCCTTACCGATTCTGCATAATCAACCTCGAAGCACCCGCCCGACATATCTAAGGACTCGTGTCAACCTCATAGGGCCCTCCCACGAGTCCCACATCGAAAATGAGTACCAAGAGCATACAAAATCCCCTCTATAAATAGGCCCCTTCACTACAATACAGGGGGTAAGACTTTTCAGCTTGACTTTTATACTTTCATATGGTCAACAGCAAGAGCTCTTAGAAACAATCTTACTTGAGCATCGGAGGGTCTTAGGCTGGTTCCACACCGGTTCCATAGACCTCACGAGCTTCGCTTATCTTCTATTCAGGATCAGCGTCTGAAGACAGGAAGAATCTCCATCTATCACTCAATCGATCTGCTAGATCGTCTACATCTCTTGTAAGTTGCACTCATCTCTATCTGTTCAATTTTGGTGCCAACAGATTGGCGCCGTCTGTGGGAAGCGATACAAAATACTATGTCGTTCTCCTTCACGAGTGCTCTCGGCACCCTTTTGAGCCATGCCCTCGGCACCTCATACAATCAGCCTTCGGCACCCTTGCATCATTCGGCGCGTGTGATGTCTTCACATCCCCCCGATGATTCGGCATCTGCCTTCGGCCTTCGGCACCCCTGTATCATTCGGCGCGTGCGATGTCTTCACATCCCCCCAATGATTCGGCATCTGCCTTCGGCCTTCGGTACCCCTGCATCATTCGACGCGTGCGATGTCTTCACATCCCCCCAATGATTCGGCATCTGCCTTCGGCCTTCGGCACCCCTGCATCATTCGGCGCGTGCGATGTCTTCACATCCCTCCAATGATTCGGCATCTGCCTTAGGCCTTCGGCACCCTTGCATCATTCGGTGCGTGTGATGTCATCACATCCCCCTGATGATTCGGCATCTGCCTTCGGCCTTCGGCACCCCTGCATCATTCGGCGCGTGTGATGTCTTCACATCCCCCCAATGATTCGGCATCTGCCTTCGGCCTTTGGCACCCCTGCATTATTCGGCGCGTGCGATGTCTTCACATCCCTCCAATGATTAGACATCAGCCTTCGGCCATCAAACTTCGGCCATCGGCATCGGCCATCAGCCTTCGGCCACCAGCCTTCGGCCATCGGCATCAGCCACGCCGAACGGCACCTTCGAGGGGACACTTCTCCCTTATGGCTCCATTAGCCTTCGGCCTTCGGCTATCGGCATCGACCATCGGAATCGGCCATCGGCATCGGCATCAGCCATGCCGAACGGCACCTTCGAGGAGACACTTCTCCCTTATGGCGCTATTAGCCTTTGGCCTTCGGCTATCGGCATCGACCATCGGAATCGGCCATCAGCATCGGCCATCAGCCTTCGGCCTTCGGCGCCATCAGCCTTCGGCCTTCGGCGCCATCAGCCTTCGGCCTTCGGCGCCATCAGCCTTCGGCCTTCGGCGCCATCAGCCTTCGGCATCGGCCATCAGCTATCAGCCATGCCGAACGGCATCTTTCAGGAGACACTACTCCAGCGCCCTTTCCTCAAAGCCATGCCGAACGGCACCTTCGAGGAGACACTTCTCCCTTATGGCGCCATCATCCTTCGGCCTTCGGCTATCGGCATCGGCTATCGGCATCGACCATCGGAATCGGCCATCGGCATCGGCCATCAGCCTTCGGCCTTCGGCGCCATCAGCCTTCGACATCGGCCATCAGCTATCGGCCTTCGGCCATCAGCTATCAGCCATGCCGAACGGCATCTTTCAGGAGACACTACTCCAGCGCCCTTTCCTCAAAGCCATGTCGAACGACACCTTCCAGTAGACACTTCTCCCTTACGGCGCCGTCAGACTTCAGCCATCAGCCTTCGGCCATCAGCTATCGGCCACTCCACACCTCTCGGACCATTCGGTACATCATACCGTCTCCTTTTCAAGCTCACTCGCTTGGGCACTTGGGGGACTACATGCCACCATCGGCAACAATGAGACCATCGAGTCCGGATCAGAATGCCGAAGATAGATTCAAGTCCCCAACCGAGAAGTCGCTTCTCAATCGGTAACTTGGGGGACTACTGTTTGTACCATATCTGATCCTCCACTCATCCATTAACATGTGGATCATAGAAACTCCCCAAGTGCCCAAGGCTCCGAACAATCAGCATCGGCTACCGATGATATTGTCTCAAAGCAGCAAAAGATCGCTACAGGCCCAACACAGCCTACAATCGGTATCCCTTACCAATTCTGCATAATCAACCTCGAAGCACCCGCCCGACATATCTAAGGACTCGTGTCAACCTCATAGGGCTCTCCCACGAGTCCCACATCGAAAATGAGTACCAAGAGCATACAAAATCCCCTCTATAAATAGGCCCATTCACTACAATACAGGGGTAAGACTTTTCAGCTTGACTTTTATACTTTCATATGGTCAACAGCAAGAGATCTTAGAAACAATCTTACTTGAGCATCGGAGGGTCTTAGGTTGGTTCCATACCGGTTCCATAGACCTCACGAGTTTCGCTTATCTTCTATTCAGGATCATCGTCTGAAGACAAGAAGAATCTCCATCTATCACTCAATCGATATGCTAGATCATCTACATCTCTTGTAAGTTGCACTCATCTCTATCTGTTCAATTTTAGTGCCAACAGATTTTATTAGGGATGGCAACGGGTCGGGTAGGGGCCGGGTATGACAATACCATCCCCGTCCCCGTTCCCATCCCCCAACCCATCCCCATTTAATAGGTTTTAGGGAATCCCCATCCCCGTTCCAGTCGGAAGACTATCCCCCATACCCGCCCCGAATCCCCATTTTTTTTTTTGCATAACAAATATTTATTATACATTTTAACATTAAGTTTCATATTAAATTATCATTCAACACATCCAAATTAACTACAAAGTTCAACTCGACTAATCAAAATCACATCAATATGAAATTCCAAAGAAGATTAGAAAGAATTAGGATAGGGAGGTTAACTTAGGGTTAAACATAAATATTGTAATTATATATTTATTTATTTAAATATAAACATATATATTTTCGGGTAGTGTTCGGGAATCCCCATACCCGATACCCGTTTGGCCCCAAAATCTCCTCCTGTTAGGGTCGGCAGGGATTTTTGCCATCCCTAGATTTTATTATGTTTTTCAATTTTTATGGTGGTTAGAGGGGTATATGGGTGAGAAGTCATGGATGAATTGAAAGGTCTTGAGTGAGTGGGTCGTGTGGGAATTTTAAGGATTGTGGTTGTTGGAGGTCATTTGGGGGATGGGTGGTGGTGGAGTTGCTGCTGAATGAGGTAAGAGAAGGAAGAATGACGGAGGTCGTAGGGGTTGTGATTATTGTAGACTCGTTTGGGTATAAAATGGTGGTGGGAGTGGTGGAGTTAGTGATAATGATGGTGTTGGACATGTAATGACTATTTTGGCCCCAAATTTGACATAATATCTAACGTAAGACTAGCATAACATAAGTGGAGTTGAGGGACTAGAGCATACATTTTCTGAATTCAAGGACAAAAATGCCAATTGGGCAAAAATTTAGGAATTATTGCTACAATTAAGCCAAATAAAATTACACTATTAGAAGCAAAAGTCCAAACTATATAGTTTCTTCCTTATTCCATGAAGTCGGGTATAAATAGACAAGGAGATGGCTTGTACTAACTAGCACCTACATATGAGGGCGGGTTGCACCCCTACAACTAGGAGTGGGCACGGTCAGGATTGGATCGGTTTACCTCAAAATCACGATTGAACCAATTACAATATAATGATTTGATTCGGTTTGATTTTGACAAAAATCAAGGAGGAAACCAAACCAAACCATTTTAAAACGGTTTGATTTAGTTTGGTTTGGCCAGTTTGGGCCTAAGCCCAATGATCTTTCCTTTTGCATTTTTGCAACATTATTAGCCCAATTGCAAGTAAAAAAATCACAACTTCACATTCATTTTTTCTTTTTCTTTTCATTTTATAGCATATGAAACCATACTAATAAAACTCAACATGCCATAAAACTTCAAATTTCAATAACTAATATAGCTACAATTTAAATATAAATAATTACAAAGGTCCATCTAACTTCAAATTCAACATTCATATCTAGTTATTATTTAATTAGAGAATTATACGTGTAAAATAAAATATAAATAAATAAATATATAATAAGTAGATGGTCTAGTTATTATCTTATTAGAGGACTACCAAATCAAACTAGTAATTACAATTTAAATTAGACAATTTAATCGGTTCAGCTTAAATTAGACAATTTAATCGTTTCAGCCGGATTGATGCCAACTCTCAAATAATAGGGTTGCATAATGTAATTCACCTCTTTTTGGTTGAACTATTAAAAAATTTATTTAAAAATTCTTCCCAAAAACTTGACCCCCAAAATCCGAAAACCCAGAAATTGAATTCCCAGACAAAAATCAAACATCCAAGTCGTCCCTACTTCCTCCTTTCCCAAAATGGCTCTGCTTGGGGACGACGGTCGTGGCTACGAGCTCGCCCGTAAACTCGAGTCCTGCAACGTCTGGCGCAAGTGGCTCGGCGAATCCACCTACGCCAACTTCGCTCCCTTACTCAACTCACCTTCAACCTGGGAAGCTTTCATGGACTCCAAATCTAGGGCTCACCTCCATCTCCAACTCCGCGTTCGAGCTCTTCTCTTCGACAAGGCCTGCGTCTCCCTCTTCCTCCGCCCCCATTCCAATTCCTCTTCTTCTTCCTCTTCCTCTTCCTCTTCGCTCGCTGTTTCCAAGCTCAATTCCGACTGTGAGTGTGTCTCAGTCTCTTAATTGCTTTCCTTTCTGCTTAGTTTCATGGTTTCTGATCGCTGCAATTTTTTCGTCGTTTCAGATTTGCAGTTGCACCCGGACGACGTCTACTTCACTCTAGAGAATTCGTCTCAAGACGGGGTTCAAGTTCAACAGCGTGACCCTTCGATGTCGTCCAAGGTATGATTTTCCAGTTTTCATGGATTTCATTATGCATTTGAGTTGTGATATGAATGAGTTTTTTGAGTTATGCATTTTGTTTTTTGTTTTTTTGGTTCATTATAGTTGGTTACTGAGAATTCAATAAAATTGGGTTATAAACAAACAAGTCCTGAGATTTCATCTCCTGGAATTCTCTTGGGTGCATAACTGGTGAGCTTTTCTACATTTGGGAAATTGCCCCATTTCCGTTGGCTAAACCTTTTAAGTGGTGACCTCCACATATATTGAATTCTTGAATCTAATATTCTATTCCAACCTAGTGAATTTCATTTATAAATTGAACTGAACTACTGAATTCATAAACCTTTCATGGAAAAGTGTGGCCGGAAACTTGAGCAACAAAATTTAAGCATAGAAACTGTGGAGGGTTGTTATATGATTATTAGTTTATGTCTGTGTCCGCAGATTCAATCAAAAGCAGCTTCTGGTGTTGGATCAAGATATGGAGAATCTGAAATTGATAATAAACCATCAAGATTTAAAAATGACGAGCTGCCGGAAACATGGTACAATCAGTTTATGGAGAGATATAGAATTAGCAAACCGTATAGGTTGTCATCGGCTGATCGAGAATCAGAGAAACGTACCCCAGAGGAGATGTCTGCTTATCTTAAGCTTCTTGAGAGGCATAAGAAAAAACGTCTAGCTTTCAAGGAAGATCAGTATATGGGATATGGAAACCCCATATTAGAAAATGTATCACACATGAATCCAAATTCTGTTTTAGATGGTAGTAACTCAGTTGATAGCGAAATATATTTTTTCCCAGAAACAATGTTTACCTTCAACTGTGTTCCCGATAGTGCACTTCCACCCTTGAATAGAGAGGAGGACGACCAGAAAGTGGAATGTTATGGAGTTCTTGATATGTTGCCTCAGATTATGACTAGGAGTCCTGTTATGCTTGAGAGGCTTGGTATCAGGCCTGAATACCTTAGCATGGAACAAGGAGGAATCTTACATCGTGGAAAAAATGGCTCTGGAGGGAACAAAAAATTTCTTAGTAAGGAACAAGCGACACAGTTATCTCAAACGGTAATAGCCAGGATGTTGACAAGTATTGGGTTTGAAAGTGCTACAGAAGTTCCAATTGATGTTTTCTCTCAGATGCTAAGCTGTCATATCAGTAAATTGGGTGGCAGCTTGAAAGTTCTCACTGATAGTTACAGAAAGCAGTGTTCGGCCATTGAACTACTGAAGATGTTCCTTCAAACAATAGGCTATAGGTGAGTTTTTGGATCTAAGGTTGTTTTTTCATTTTTGTTTTTGAAATTGATCTTATCTGATTTTAATTTCCTTATAAATTATTGTTGCATTGTTGGACTTGCACCTCGTAATTTAATTATAGGCTATTACTTAACCTGGTATGAATTTTTCCAAGTCAGAAGAAAAAGAAGAGGAAAATGATTGATCAACATTATTTGCACGGATTATGTTTTTACCGTACATCATGCACTCATGATATTGGGTAGAGACCAACAAGTTGTTATTGCAATTTTCATGAATATAGTTTTACATTGTAACCTCTGAATTAATCATTAAATGAACTGTTGCTAGCTGATATGTAATAGCTGTATTGTATGTCGAATTGTTCTCATCAGGGCATGGTTTCCCAGAGAGGGTGTATTCATTTCCACTTTAAGAGTATTATCTTTGAGATTTTGATGCTGACACTCACCTTAGCAGTCAATAAATATGATTTAAGTCGAACTAATCTCCAGGATACTAAACTGACAAACCTAAATAGTGTCATGATTGAAGACTTCCTGTGAAGCTTAAAGGTCCTTATATCTTTTGAGCACTTGAGTGAAAGGCCACATTATGCATAACTTGAATGGGCTTGTCCGTAATGCTGACCGAGGGAAATAAAGGACATTAGGTTTTGACTTCCAATTTTAAACTCCTCACTTCCATTATGAACATTGTATTGTGTTTGTGCAAGTGTATTCTTTTTAAATTAATAAGATCTAATAATGCAAGTTTCTAGTGTATCAATTACTTACGTGTCTTTTTTTTCCTCACAAGTAATTTTGGCCCTCTAATGGAGCAAGTCAAAGATGGCTCCAGGAATTTCCAACAAACTCAGCAGCAAATTCATGGAATCCAGTCACAATTGCAGTCACAGCACCAGAATCCCATTCGACTACAGCAAGTATGGATAACTTGAATTGTTTCCTTTATAATTGGTTACATTTTGATCTGGATTCTTGTAATAATTGATTTATGGATAGTTAATGGGTAACTTGTGGGAGTTACATATCTTTTCTCCAGTTTGTGAAATAGCTTCTGAAGTTGATGAAGTTGTAGGGGTTTTGTACTTTCCAAAAGGGATGTTTGCATAGTATGACATTATTAATAATGGTTATTTTCTTACATTGTTTGATGAACCTACAGATGTCTAGACAAATGCTTCCGCAGATGCAACAAGTTGCGCTTTCCAAAAATGTGCCTTTTCAGCAACAGCAGCAGTTAGAAAGAATGCGAAGACGACAACCATCGACTCCTCGTGCTGGTATGGATATGGATAAGGACAGGCCAATGGTACAGGTCAAGATTGAAGCCCCATCAGAGTTACCCATGGATGGTAATGCCTTGTACAGTTTCAAAAATCCCCCAATGCAGTTCAGGCAGCAGCATACCCCTGCAATGTCGAATCTTACAATGCCAAATGTCCATCCTCAGTCAGGCAATCAATTTAGACAGATGGCTTCTTTACAAATTCCTCAAATGCAAGCACAGTAAGGAAAAATCTGAAGGAAGAATAATAAAATTACAGATCATCCGTTTCAGTAATGCTTCACTGAATTTCTGGAACTTTCTCATGTGTGCAGGAACGCTGGTGTTCTTAGGGCTCCACCAGTGAAGGTCGAAGGATTCCAGGAATTGATGGGTGGAGATGCTTCATCAAAACATGATTCAGATGAAAATAGGCTGACCTCTCCCTTAAGTAAATAACAATCAGCATACACAACTTGTACGCTTGTTACCTGTTCTGACCCTCGCACTGTCTCACATTTGTTGTAAAAACTCGCTAATTTTGTATGCTAACCCATGCTTGATGCATATATAGTTTGATGGCACTATTTTATCGGTCTTCAGTAGTCCGTAATATATATATTTTTTACACAATAAATCTGTTGAACTATTTTTATGAGGAAAATGAATAATTCTTATCTTACTATGTATTCTGTGGATCATTGTATAATCCTATAAAATATTTTCTTATGGCTTTGAGGAAATGATTAACTAAACGGGTCAAGATGCTATGCAGGTTCGAACCTGAAACCACTGGTTAACAAATCTAAGCTCTTTTCCACTGAGTTAGACTCTGTTGACTATTTGTCTTGTACATGTTGGCTCTATTTGTTACATGAATGGACAATAAAGATGCGCATTGTATGACACATGACTACAAATGGAAAGATGAACGTGTGGTACCCCTCACTGAATGCTTGCATAGTGATGTACGGTGTATTGAGCGCGTGGGACTTCGTAATTTATTTATGGGAACCAATTCTTTTTGTTTTGAACTTTTTATTTGAAAAATGAGTTATTTTTGTTGTTGTAATAATTGATGGTTTATTTAGTAATCTTATGATTTAGGGTTTGGGTTGTCTCCTCTGCAAATTTGAGAAGGAAGAGCAACTTCTCTTTTGTTGCCATGGAATATTTACCTTTATTTAAAGTCTAAGGATATATTTAACACAACTTTATCTTCTTCATCCAAACCCCATATTCGTGCACACAACCAATCCCGGCAACCAAACACACAGACTTTGCTTCTTCTACCTTCATCGGCGACAAAATAGTTGGATAAGACCTGCTAGATGAATACCCAGGAAGCACCTCGGTTTATAGTAAAAGTTCATATGTGTTCCTACCAAAAGCACTATTAACAGGGATGCATTGCCTTACAAGGAGGGGTGGATCTTTTATATGCCAATAGTTTGTCAAAGTCGGTGGTTTGTGAAATTAGGGATGACAATTTTCCCCGCGGGTAAGAATTTTTGCGGGTATTCAACTCAAATGGGTCGGGTATGAAGGACAAAAATCTGGTATGGGGATGGGTACGGGGAAATTTTTGGGTATGGTGTTTGGGGAGGGGCGGGGATGGTATTTTAATCCCCAACCCGAACCCTCCCCGTTTAGAATATATATTAATTTTTTGATGACGTATATATATATTGCTATATATAAATATGCTATTAAAGTGATTGTACCGACTAAGTTTTATATTTTATATTATTATATTATATACTTATATAATTTATACAAATCTTAAGCCACACTACTTCTTGAATTAGTTTTTTTTTTCTTCAACAAAGTAGTTATATATTGGTTTTTTCTTTCGTAATGGGGAGGGTCGGGGAACCCATTCCCCAACGAAGGTGGTGATGGGGAATCCCCGATATGAATATTGCGGGTATGAAGACGGGGATAGGGGAAAAAAGCTTTACGGGGATGGGGATGGGAATGCCGTACCCACCCCCGATTCGACCCATTGCCATCCCTATGTGAAATGCATTTTCTATTGGGATTATGATTCAATACAATTCAGCGTATTTACATTCGGTTCCAAGGCATTAGGTGAAGCTAGTTTGGGCGAAATATGAGTATTACTTTTGCGTTTTAATATTGGGGTTTTGCTTAAGTGTAGACTGTCTGGTTAAGGGTGTATATCTTTTAACAACTAGCGCCCAGTTGGGGATTCCTGTCCCAGGTTTTATGAGATGTGTTTTCTAGAGTGTATTAGGGTGTACTACTACTATGGATATTTTTGGTAGTCAAATAAGGTGTACTTAGTTAATTTTACATTTTGATTTAAATATTAGGGTATACTTAGATCATAGGGTGTACTCAATTAATTTTAGAATTCGTTTAACAATACCTTTTATTTATCAGTATATTACTAAAAATTGAAATCAGGTAAGTTGATTTTTAAGAAAAAAATCATTTAGTCATCTGCTTAGCATATAGTGATTATTTCGACTGTTTATTAAAAATAACTTGTTGATTTATTTATTCGATTACCGCTTGATTAAATGTTTTGCTATAAATAACTCAAAACATATGGAAGAATTCAAACAAAACAAAAAAAGCGATAAATCACTCAATTAAGTAAATATTTTTTTTTTTTTTTTGAGAAAGAGAATTGATTAATAGAATCAAAGTCGTACATGGCGGTCCCTAATTAATCTATCCATTTTAGAAACTACATTCATACTGTCTTTTTATTATTATTTATTAACAAAAAAATATAGCCAAATTACTACAGATGTTAAAGCACACACTCCCCACCACCGAAAGCCCATATCGCTGTCTATTTAACTCAACCTTACAGAAGCTGGCTTTCTTCACAACGAAAACAAATCACGTCCAAATACCATTATTTTTTTTAATGGTAAATCTGGCTTTACCCCTTCAAATTAATTTTCTCTTGCATCCAACTCACCACCTTATTTTTCTATAAATAAAACACAATTTTTATAGTTAAAAATCCATGACTTGGATCCAACTCAACAAGTTACCTAATCAAGCTCAAAATCTGATTTATTGTACTTTTTAGATTCCAAAAATACCTAAAGATGTTAAGAACAAGGATGTTATTTTCTTTAATTAAAACAATGTTAGCTATTTAAGAAAATTTTCTACTTATCTTTTATGATTAAACATACTATAATGGATTTGAGAATATAATGTACCTGATTATTTAATTTTTTATGAACAAAAATTACTTATTATCTTATAAATAAAAAGAATGTATATATAAATTTTTATTGAAAAATAATATACCAATTTTTTAGAGTGCTGCTATTTCCACCCCCTGTCCTATTTCCCCACCCACCTTATCTTCCCACCCACCATGTAAATTTGAAAAAACACAATCCTATCTTTCCACCCACCATTATTCCTAAAATACCATTTAATTATTAATTTATGTAAATTCTCTATTTTTTTTTTTTTATAGTGGAAACGATGTATTTATTTCAATAAAACTGAAACCGAATACAGCATATCTTCCTCAACCAACAAGTTCTCGATGAAAGCAGGAGGGTCCCTATCCCAAGAGAACATGTTAATTGATGAAATAGCGAAATATGCAAGACCATATGCCCACTATATTGGCATCTCTAGAAACAAAACAAACTGAAGAATTATTTAGTTGCTGAAACAAAAAAACGACAGTCATCGATCGATACTCCTATTGATGAGTTGTTTGCAATGTTAGATCATTATTAAAATAACTTTAACCCCAGATCTATCATCCTCGCCCATCTCCAACACCAACACCAAACTCCTCCTTACCCTTCAAAAAGCCAACATGTTATTACTACAAAAATGAAAATCAACGACCCCAGCCTAAAGAGACAGAGACAGAGAGATAGAGAGAGATAAGAGGAAATGAGGATTTGTCGGCGGCACGGGGGGAGGGGGTCGCCGTTGGCGGGTGGGATGGCTAACAAGTTGGGTGGGGGTGGACGAGCTTTGGTGGCTCTTGGGTTTTTGGTTTTGTTTTTAAGAATTAATTTTAGTTTTTTTTAAGTTATTAAAAGTGAACATTGTCAAAAAATTAGAGAGTCTTTAGAAGTCATTTTATGAATGGGTAAATTAGCCTTTAAAATTTTAAAAATAAGGTGCGTGGAGAAATAGGACAGGTGAGTAGAAATAGCAGCACTCATTTTTTAATGTACCTAGGATCTTTTTGTAAATAACATATCTATTACAAACTAACATACCTATTATGAATGGTACATTGTATTAGGTACCTATATATTTTTTTATATATAAAATAATGTACCTATTTTCAAAAAAACAGTATACCTATTTTAAAAATAAATAATGCAACCCCCCCCTTCCTTTTTGTTGATTTTGTTTTTGTTTTTGTTTTGAGAAAGGGCGATAGTATTTATTGATTATGGAAAGTAACAAGTACAAAACCCGGGCTATCTCGTCAGGGATTAGGCGAGTGCCTCTACTCCATTGAGTTCGGACGTCAGGCTAACGAAGTAGCCGTACCCGCTCAACCACAAGCGGGAGCAGGAGCCTTACCTTCGGTAGAGTGCCCCCTCATCCCCCTCTGATCATGCTTTGAAAAACTCCTAGTTACAGTCCTTAAATAAAAGATCAATGATAAAATCTCGTGGTTCCTCGAACCAAGTGATAACTGTGCCAATATTCTAACCAAAGCGTGCCAGTCGATCAGCCACCGTGTTTGCAGTACGACGAATATGGATAAAACTTCTCCAGTAATCTGAGACATCATACTCTTGGTGTCTTCCACTATAGGGCCTATAACAGACCGATCTGTAGTAGTAGTCCTCAAAGTAGTGACGATCTGGAGAGAATCGCTCTCAACAACATGATTAGTGAAACCCTTTCCACCGCCAACACTGCACCCTCACGGGCGGCTATCGCCTTGACTTGTGCTGCAGAAGAAATGTTGTCTACATGTAATGCCTTTCATGTAACAAAGTCACCTTCAGAGTCACATACCACGATGCCCACACCTCCCTCAGTGCTACCTGTTGCCCATGAGCCGTCAACATTGATCTTCACACAACCCGACTGTGGTTTAGTCCATTTCTGTGCTACCACGGATGGGCGAGCATGGCCACCCTGTGTGGCGTGGACTTGCGCAAAGTTAGACAATCAAACAGCAGTGCCATGGCTAACTCTGTTCGGGGATAGGTTCCTGTTGTTCCACACCTTGTCATTCCTTGCCTCCTAAATTGCCCAGCCAGTAAATAGGAATAGATCGAAGATAGGATGAGGGAGGTGCTCTGCACAGTGTAAGAACCAGTCGTGTATGCCTTGCACCCGAGGGTGCTCTCCAAAACCGCCCAAAGAGGAGCTGGTCCAAACCCCACGAGTGAAAGGACAGTCCCGCAGAAGATGGATAGTAGATTCCATTTCATGTCCGCAAAAGACGCAAAAAGTCTCCATTGGCACCTGTCTTTTGGAGAGAGCAGCTTTAGTGGGTAGAATATCTCTACACACTCTCCACCAAAACAATTTCATTTTCCCTTGAACCTTCACCTTCCATAGAGCAGTCCACCCAGCACTGAAGCTGTTGCTGGTCAAAGTGGAAGCAACTGCTCGTGTACCATGGTCAACAAAGGCTACCTTGTAGTCACTTTTAACAGAAAAAGATCCCTTCTTGTCGAAGTGCTAGATAAAGTTGTCATCGGTTCTTTGAATGCTTAGAGGGATAGATCGAATTAATTCCACATCAGGAGGAAGGAAGACCTCAATAAGTAGATTTAAATTCCATGCTCGTGTTTCCCCATGAATAAGCTCATGGACCTTTGACAAAGTATAGCCACTGGGTTTAGGCTAGATGACAGGGAATGTGTTAGGCCACGGCACCCACGGGTCCTTCCAGATATCGATGCTTGCCAACCTGCCACATGGAGCCTTGTAAAAGAATTTTTCTAGCAGCACAAATGCTCCTCCAGGCATAAGAGCCATTGGCACTAATTGGTACATCAATGAAAGATTGAGTTGGAAAATACTTAGCTTTCAGTATCTTCGAGGTGAGAGAATATGGATATTAAAGTAACCTCCATCCTTGTTTAGCGAGCATAGCAAGGTTGAAGGCATAGAGGTCTCGAAAACCTAGTCCCCCCTCATCTGTAGAAGCACAGAGTTGATCCCACGTAAGCCAATGGATTTTTCTTTCCTCACCATTATCGCCCCACCAAAACTCAGCAAAGGTCATCATAGAGAGATTTCGGCAATAAGTAACAACTCATGATATAGAGTGGGAGAGCTTGTGCCACGGTCTTGATGAGAATTTCCTTACCAGCCCCGCTTAGCAGTTTTCCTTTCCAACTATGTAATTTTTTCCCTAGTCTTTCCTTCAGATAGGCAAAGCAAGCACTTTTATGTCGACCCATAGCCATGGGAAGACCTAGATATTTGTCATGCTGATCTACACACCCCAAGGGACGTTGCCATATTCAAACGCGCAGGCTGCTTGAAATTTTTGCTAAAACAAATTGCACTCTTTTGGAAATTAACTTTATGTTTGGACATCGCTTCATACCAAACTAGGGCATCAGTGATAGTACGACAATTATCATGCATTGCACCGGCAAACAGAAAAAAGTTAGCAGTAAATAACAGGTGGGAAACATAAGGAGCTCCACGACAAATTGAAACTCCCTGAAGTCGCCTAGTCCTTTCCGCATGGGCCAGATAAGTTGAGAAACCCTGTGTATAAAGGAGGAATAATTAGGGCGAGAGTGGATCACCATGTCTAAGACCCCGAGAGGGATTGACATAGCCACAGCCTGAGCCGTTAACCAAAAAAGAGTAGGCTACCGTGGTGACACACTCCATAATCAGGCTAACCCATGGCGCAGCAAACCCCAACTTCAACATCATTTGTTCCAAGAAATTCCACTCAATTATATCATAAGCCTTACTCATATCCAATTTCAAGGCGAGAAAGTCCTTGGACCCTCTTCGACGACTCTACAAGCAATGAACGAGTTCCGTAGCCAGTAGAGAATTATTAGAAATAAGACGCCTCGATATAAAAGCACTCTGGCTAAGAGAGATGATGGAGGGGAGGAGCACTTTAAGGCGATTCACGAGAACCTTGGAAGCAATTTTGAACAGAACATTGCATAAACTAATTGGTCGTAGTTGGGTCATATCTTTCGGGTGTGGCACTTTCGGAATTAGCACCATATGTGTGAAGTTGATCTTCCTTAGGAGGTGACTTGTAGAGAGGAAATCAATGATTGCCCTTGATACATCATTACCAACTATGTGCCAGTATTTTTGAAAGAAGAGAGGTGGCATACCATCAGGGCTAGGTGCTTTGGTTGGGTACATTTGGAAGATGGCTTGTTTTACTTCTAGCTTAGTAAACTTCGGAGTGAGCGAATCATTCATTGAACTTGTGACGTAAGGTTCAACCATATCAAGACTTGCTGGTCCCCGACCACTAGAACTAGACTGAAGGGGTTCTTAGATCTAGGTCCAAAACGATTAGCTGTCATTGGGTCTAGTCCTCGTGTTTTTGGTTTTAGATGTAGGTCCTTTGACATTTATTACTTTTTTGTTGTGTCGATTTTACCCTTTAAGGTAAATAAGGAGAACACATTGAAAATCTAAATTTAATGCATTATTTCCTTGAAATTGAATTCCAAATTTTGAATTTTGAATTTTTTTTCCTTGATAATATTCCTAATATATAGATTAAATACAATTTAATCAATAAAAAGTAAAGACTCACATATTATACCAATTGATCAAACAAGCACCCACATTAAATTATGTACCTGACATACAGGTAAATAATGTTAATACATACAGGTATATATGTACTTGCCTTATAGGTATATATATACCTGCCTTACAGGTAAGAGTTTTTTTCTTGAGTTTTCTTTAAGCAGTTTTTTTCTAGAGGTTCATACTTATATACATACGTACATGTCTTCCATGGATTTTTATCTCAGTTGAGTTTGAAGATCCATACCAAGATATTTTATGAGTTCAATTAGCTGGGCTAGAGGGTATAACTATCTAGACTAGAGGTAATTTATGGATTTAATTACCTGGACCAGAGGTAATTTATGGGTTTAATTACCTGCATACTGCATACGAGGTGTATGCATAGGTACCTTACCTATTGTTAAGGTATGAAGTTTTTATGAACTCTTATTACAAATTTTGATGTTGGTATACCTTGGGAAAATTTCAGAATTCAATAAATAGATTTGCAATTAAATTCAAATCAAATATGATAATTAATATCCTACAAATCAATAACTTACCAGTTTTAGGAATTCATAATTTACCTTATTTATGTTTTAGGTGCATAACTGGAACAAAAAATAAAAAATAAAAAAAAGTAAATATCAATAAATTGAAATAGGCATGTAATCTTATGTGGCGCAAAAGTCAAAGGACTTGGATCAACAACAATTTCTGCGTGGATTGCACCCAAAGTCTCTCCTCATAATTGGACTTATGCCAAATTTTCTAATTATTTTATAACAGATTATCCCTACCAAAAAAATAAAGTTAATAAAGTTGACTAAATTTTGTTTCCTCAATTTTAGGGATTATATTTATGTTCCCATGATAATACAACAACAACAAAAACGCTATTTACCAAAAATATATACACTATTTTTTACATTATTTATTTTAAAAATAAGTATATTAATATTTTCGAAAATAGGTACATTATTTTATATTAAAAAATAGGTACCTAATATACAATGTACCATTCATAATAGGTACCTAATATACAATGTACCATTCATAATAGGTATGTTAGTTTGTAGTAGATATGTTATTTACAAAAAGATCCTAGACTACATTAAAAAATTGGTATATTATTTTCCATAAAAAAAAAAAAAAATACATTCTTTTTATTTATAAGATAATAAGTAATTTTTTGTTCATAAAAAATAAAATAATCAGCTACATTATATTGTCAAATTCATTAGTATGTTTAATCATAAAAGGTAAGTAGAAAATTTTCTTAAATAGCTAACATTGTTTTAATTAAAGAAAATAACATCATGGTTCTTAACATCTTTAGGTATTTTTGGAATTTAAAAAGTAAAATAAATCAAATTTTAAGCTTGATTAGGTAACTTGCTAAGTTGGATCCTAGTCATGGATTTTTAACTATAAAAATTGGGTTTTATTTATAGATAAATAAGGTGGTGGGTGGGATGTAAGAGAAAATTAATTTGAAGGGAAAAAGCAAGATTTTCTAATATATTATATAAGTCGAGCTAGGGATCTGACTCTACTCACAATAAGAACAAGGCCCTAGATAACATTATTGGTCACCATGGATTCCAATCATCAAAAGCTTCACATAGCAATGTTTCCATGGCTAGCCTTTGGCCATATGATCCCATACCTAGAGCTCGCCAAGCTCATTGCCCAAAAAGGCCACCAAATCTCCTTCATATCCACTCCAAGAAACATCAAACGTCTCCCACAGCTCCCTCCAAATCTCTCATCTCTAATCACCTTCGTCAAGCTCCCGTTTCCTCGCGTAGAAGACGACCTCCCCGAAGCCGCGGAGGCCACCATAGACATACCACAAAACAAAGTCATGAAGCTTAAGAAAGCCTACGATGCTCTCCAGCAGCCCCTTACTCATTTTCTACAATCTTCCAACCCAGATTGGTTACTCTTCGACTTTGTACCTTACTGGGCCCCAACTATTGCCCATAACCTTGGCATACCATGTGCCTTCTTTAGTATATTCATCGGAGCATGCTTAGCTTTTGCTGGACCCACTTCCCCAGAAAAATATTTGGATGATCGTAAGAATCCCGAGGATTACACGGTCTCGCCTAAGTGGATCCCCTTCCCGTCCAACGTCGCGTTTCATTTGTTCGAGGTTCGCCGCATTTATGACCAAAGCATGGTTGGTGATGAAACCAATGTTTCAGATGTTTATCGGTTCATGGAGGGGATGAAGAGCTGTGATGTAATTGCAGTAAGAAGTTGCATAGAGTTTGAACCTGAATGGCTGCGTTTATTACAAGATATCCATCGGAAAACGGTTTTGCCGGTTGGTCAACTCCCAACTACGAATAATGACGAGAATGATCAATGGGGGTCAATAAGCAAGTGGTTGGACATGCAACTGAAAGATTCGGTTGTGTACGTGGCTTTTGGAAGCGAGGCCATGCCGAGCCAAGAGGAAATTACTACAATAGCCCGAGGGTTAGAGCAGTCTGAGCTGCCATTTATTTGGGTGCTGAGAACTAATCTAGTTAAGTTGCCCGAGGGTTTTGAACAGAGAATAGGAGGGCGGGGAGTGGTTTGCAAAAGTTGGGCCCCACAGTTGAAGATTTTAGGGCATGACTCGGTTGGGGTGTTTTTGAGTCACTCAGGCTGGAGCTCGGTGGTGGAGGCGTTGACTTTTGGGAGACCTCTTGTGTTGTTGACCATGTCCAATGACCAAGGGTTGAATGCAAGGCTTTTGGAGGAGAGGAAGATTGGGTATTCGATTCCGAGGGATGAGAAAGATGGGTCGTTTACCAGCGATTGGGTGGCTGAGTCGCTAAAGCTGGTGATAGAGATGGATGAGGGGAAGATTTATAGAGACAAGGCTAAGGAGTTGAAGCCGTTGTTTGGAGATAGAAAGAAGCAAGACACGTACGTGCATAATTTTTTGGAGTATCTTAAAGCTCATGGACGAAGTGCTTCCAAGAAGGTCTAGACTACCAAATGCTATGTGCCTATATCAACTTGCCACAAGGCACATTAAATGCACATTCTGTTACCTTTTCAATTCTCTAAAAAACCCTAGCCGCACTTTGGTCCCCTTTCTCCTTACCGACAACCAATCACAAGGAAGCTAAGGGAGGAGGTGGCCACTACCTCTTCTTCCCTCCACCCATATTCCTCTTCCTCTCCTCATCTCCCCTTCTTTTTCTTCCATCTTTTCCCTTCCTCTTATCCCCTCTTCTCCTCCCATTCCCCTCAGTGTTCTAGGTGGGTGGTGTTGTCTTTATCTCGACGACGGCAACATTAGTGAAGCTGGATTATGTCTCTTCTTGGTAGAGTTGTGATACCTAGTGGCTGATATTTTGTCTCTGTTTCAACGGTGGCGGTAGCAGCAATGTTGGTGGTAGTCATTGGGATGTAGTGGTTTTCTCTACTTTGTGCTGACCAAAGAACTATGCTTGGTCATAGAAGGTTTTCTTTGTCTGGTTCTGAGTTGAAGTGGAGTGCTTCTCAGGGGTCCTTTTTATTTTTGTTTATGTGGTGACGATAGATTGTGTTTCTCCTCGGGAGAGCTGTGATACCTGGTGGATGATGTTTTATCTCTGTTTCAACTGCAGTGGCAGCAATGACGCTGGTGGTAGTTGTTGGGATGTGGTGCTCTTCTCTACTCTGCGCCGACCAAAGAACTATGCTTGGTCATAGGGGGTTTCCTTTGTCCAGTTCTGAGTTGAAGTGGAGTGCTTCTCATGGGTCCTTTTACTATTGTTTATGTGTTCCTCCTATGTGTTCTCTCTTGGTTTCTGCTATGGTATGCCTTGTAGTTTGTATGGGTGTCAAATGACTATGGTTTTGCTCATAGAAGGCTTGAATCAGACTCTTTTGTTAGTCCATGACATGTGTGGTACTCTTTCCTATCCTGGGGTTTGTCCCATGAGGTTGTCCTAGGAAAGTTTTAACGAGGCCACTGTATCATGTCGTTCTTTGTACGTCTTTGGTTCTATATATAAATTCTCTTTCTCAAAAAAAAAAAAAAAAAGGCACATTAAATGCACATGATAATTTTTCGTTGAGATGATACAAATAGAATTATTGAATGGATAAATTTGTATGGAAATATGTACCAATTGTCTATCTACTACTTAGTAGATATACTTTATGGCATGTGTATTTTAAATCATAAATTGAGAAATTTAGAAATATGAGAGAATATGAATGGATGTAAGATCAACTAGTCCTTCCTAATCAATCTAATTTCTAAAAAAGAGAACATAATTGGATTAGTTTTTCAGTTGTTGATGCTTAAAAATGGTTCAGCACTTTTGGGCCCAACTTAGTGATGTTGTGACCTTTGGCACCTTCTGGGCTTCGGTAGAGCGATCGATTTGCAAGATAAAAAATGCTCGGTAAGCCCTTTGGCATCGGTATGGTATCGGGCGAAGGCTCTCCGATCCTTAAGTAAGAATATGTACAGAGTGTGTAGTAATCTGGACAGAGTAATGGCTGAATTGCCGAAAGTCTCAGTTACCTCCTTTTTGGGACTTGTGCCCACTTTTATAAGTCTTGGGAGGTGTGCATGTTGAGTTAAACTTCAATGTGGGACTGTGGATATTGCCTGTTGTGGCTCCACGTGTCCTAGTGGCAAGGTTTGTATTGCGTTCGGCAGTAAAGGGTGCCGAATACTCCTTATCGATGGCGTCCTACTTTCCACGTGTGATCTTCTCATTGGTCGATTATATAGGGTATAAACATCAGTCATGTTTGCATGATGAGCTGAATGATTCCTTTACGTAGTTGTCAATTCTTAAATAACCAAATTCACACACTCAATTCAAGGCCTCTCTCAAACTCAACTAGCAACCAAGTGAACAGACAACTGCTCGCTTTAGTCTTCTTCATCCATTGATTATGCAATAGCTAAAGACTAAAATAAGACGTTTTCTATTTGAACTCTGCTAACTTCACACTATTGGGTGTTCTTAGGGCTCCACCAGTGAACGTCGAAGGATTCCAGGAATTGATGGGTGGAGATGCTTCATCAAAACATTATTCAGACGAAAATAAGGTAACCCTCGCACTGTGTTACATTTGTTGTAAAAACTTGCTAATTTTGTATGCTAACCCATGCTTGATGCATATATAGTTTGATGACACTAAATAGTGTAGGAAAATGGCTCACATTTAGGTTGCAAGTGAAGGAGGCAGCGACCGGTCGCAAGGTTTGGGCGACCGGTCGTTTTTGGACAGAGTTGAAGTATGGAAAAATCGCAGCGAGCGACCGGTCGCAAGGTATCAGCGACCGGTCGCCCCCTGTGCTGTGCTGATGTTTTCTTACGTGTTTTCAACTGTGTTTTCGGTGGCTATCGCTTTCCACAAGATTTCAGAGGCCTTGTGGGTCACTTCTGAGGTAAAAGAAGGTTGACTACCTGCTGGATAGTTGGGAGAGCACTCATTGCCAATTGGTTGTCTTGTTTTGAAGGATCCATTCTCCATTTTCTGGTTTAGTGGAAGGTGGCTGAAGTGGGATTATATTACTTACTTGTTCTAACCTCTAGTCTAAGTGGGTGACTAAAAGGAAAGAATGTGGTGGACAATCAGATATCCTATCTCTTTTCCATTGGCTTGTGTAGGTAATGGGATGAAGTAAGATAACACAAGGGAGAAAACAAGTTGAATAAGAGGAAGTGGCTGAAGCAGAAACTAGGTGTGGTTAATCTCAAGGTGGTCAAGTAGCTGGAAGCTATTGTGTTCAAAGGAGGTTAACTCACCAAGGGAGAACGTGAGGGAGAGCAATCAGTTCAAGTTAGGAGCTGAGTTGGGGTCTTGAGAGTCTAGACACCAAGGAGGGAAACACCAAGGGTTGTGAGAGTGTTCACAAGTGCATCAAAGTGTTGAGCAAGGGGTGTGAGAGAAAAGAGAGCTTGGGGAGAGAATAGAGTTCTAAGGGGGTTTTTCTGTGTAAAACCAAAGTTGTAACTTATTCTTTCATGAAGTGAATTTCTCAAGGGGATCACCAAGAGGATGTAGGCAATTGCTGAACCTCTATAAATTCTTGTGTCACTTTGTGCTTGGTTGTTGTCTCAAGTGTGTGTGTGTGTGATTCATCCATCATTGTGTGTGTCACAAAGTCCATCAACAACAAGATCATTAGGGGAGTGAGTGAAAGTGTTTGTCCATTTTTCACAACAAGTGGTATCAGAGCTGTGTTGGAGCAGCAAGTGCTAGTGTGTTGAAGATGGCAAGTGACAAGGAAGCTGAAGGTGGAAGTAGCTCTATGCATCAGAGGCTACCACAATCTGTCAGCATGAAGGTGGAGTTGAAGCCTTTCACAGGGAAGGAGAACTTCACACTTTGGCAAAGGAGGATGAAGTCAGCCCTTACACAACAAAATCTCAGTGTTGTCTTGGAAGGCAAAGAGAAGAAGCCGGTTACCATGACAGATGCGGAGTGGGGTGTGCTAGATGAGTTGGCTAGAGGAGCCATCGAGAACTTCATCTCCGATGAGGTGCTCATCAACGTGATGAAGGACACAGCGAAGCAAACATGGGAGAAGCTCGAAGAGATGTTTGCAGGGAAGTCGCTGTCCAACAAGCTCTTCCTCAAGGAGGAACTCCTAAATCTTCGGATGGCGGAGGAAGGTAATCTAATGGAGCATTTGAGCAGCTTCAATAGATGTGTTGCTGACTTGCAAAGAATGGATGTGTTGTATAATACGGAGGATAAGGCACTCATGTTTCTAACATCCTTGCCTCCGTCTTATAAGCACTTCCGAACTACACTTATGTTCGGGAAGAGTACTTTGAATTTTGAGGAGGTGGTGCAAGATGTGATGACGCATCACAGGATGTCTCAACGTTCGGAGGAGAACTCTCAAGAAGCTGGCTTGTTCGCAGGGAGGCGTTCAAGCAAGCAAGAAGGCAAGGGCAGCAAAAGGAATACTAAGTCCAAGGACAATGAAGGGTGCTTCGAGTGTGGATCTATGGATCATTGGAGACGAGATTGTCCGGTATGGAAGGAGAAGCTGAACAAGATGAAGAAAGCTGGAAGTTCAGTCCACGTGTGTGATGAGGACACATGTGATGAACTCTTGACGGTTACGGAGGAGAGTAACGGGGAAGTCATGGCAAGTTCTTCGTGTAAGAATTCTTCTTCAAGTTGGATTTTAGATTCCGGGTGCTCATATCATGTGTGTGCAAATAAGTTGATGTTTGACACATATGAGGATAAGGATGCATGCAAGATTATGTTGGGAGACAAAACTACATGTGCAGTTTTGGGCATAGGGACTGTGAAGATCAAGTTGCAAGGTGGTGAAGTTTGGACTCTTAGTGAGGTAAGGTTTGTACCTGCACTAAGAACGAATCTAGTCTCTCTTGGTTCTTTGGATAGAGAAGGTTGCTCTTACAAGGCCAAAGGAGGGAAGTTCATGGTCACACAAGGTTCTGTGGTGGTTATGAGGGGGGAGATTCAACCAAACAACACATACAAGCTCTTGGGTGGTGCAGAGATTTGTACCAAGGAAGAGCAAGCAACAAATCTTAAAGTCAAGGAGCCGGTCCAACATGATGTAGCTGCATGTGTGCTCAAGAGATGTTGGGCAAGGAAAGTTAGTCAAGGTTGTATGACTAACGGTTCATCATCAAAGGTGCTTGATTTCAAAGGTGCAGAAAGTGTGGAGAGGAAATTCCACAAAGGTGAAGTCAAGACAAGGAATGATGGGGAGGATGTTGTTGAAAGGAAACTTCTTGCCAAGGTGGTCATGGAAGGGACTCCATTTGAGGTGGAGCTTGACACAATGGCTGAAGAAGGAGGGCAACAACAACAAACTCACAAAGGGGTTCTACTTGAGGTGGAGCCATCATCAAATGCAAGGTCCGGGCCCAAGGAATCCATCAAACCGTCCCTAGGTTTTGAATGGATGGACCAAGAAGTTCCAACCACGTTTCGGAGTGCTATAGGGAGCATGAAGCGGGAAAGTTGGAGAAGTGCAATGATGAAAAGAAAGGTGTTCTTAAATCCAAGAGCAATGTGTGCTAAATGGGGATTTAGTGAACAAAGGTTTGGTATGTGGTTTGCATATCAAGGGAAGTCCAAGGTTCAAGGTTCCAAGGAGGCAAGGAGCAACGAGGAACTCTTCTCTGCACAAGAGGTCCAAGTTACTCAAGTTTAGGCTTGGGTGGAGCACCTTCCACCAAAGGTGCATTGAGGCAAGAGGTGTATTGCCATGGTGGAGCTCTTGGAAATTACTAGAACGATTTCTAAGAGGTTGAAGAGGTTCTAGAGGTCAACAATGGTTCACGGGGTGATTAAATGGTTCGCCAAGGTGGAGATTGTTGGAAAATGGCTCACATTTAGGTTGCAAGTGAAGGAGGCAGCGACCGGTCGCAAGGTTTGGGCGACCGGTCGTTTTTGGACAGAGTCGAAGTATGGAAAAATCGCAGCGAGCGACCGGTCGCAAGGTATCAGCGACCGGTCGCTATGTATCCAAATGGTCGTAGCGACCGGTCGCAAGGTATCAGCGACCGGTCGCCCCTGTGCTGTGCTGATGTTTTCTTACGTGTTTTCAACTGTGTTTTCGGTGGCTATCGCTTTCCACAAGATTTCAGAGGCCTTGTGGGTCACTTCTGAGGTAAAAGAAGGTTGACTACCTGCTGGATAGTTGGGAGAGCACTCATTGCCAATTGGTTGTCTTGTTTTGAAGGATCCATTCTCCATTTTCTGGTTTAGTGGAAGGTGGCTGAAGTGGGATTATATTACTTACTTGTTCTAACCTCTAGTCTAAGTGGGTGACTAAAAGGAAAGAACGTGGTGGTGTTCGGTTCATTTTTACACATGATTTTTCATGTTATTCACCCACTATTTTGAGTTAGTTCTTGACATTTTATAGCTTTTTACTTCTTTTTTGTGTTTTAATAGGTTTTACCTTGGTTTGTATGAAAATGAGCTAAAAGTGCATTATTTGATATAAATTCTGTTTTTGTTCATTTTCGTAGGTCAACTTCGTGGCCTTGGATCAGCATGTTCCGGTCCTTGGATGAGGTGATGATCTTCATAAGACTTGTTCCAATGGATGTTAACTACAACATATCCAAATTTGAGCTCCATTGGGCAAGTGTAGCCTATCCAGCTGATCGGACAATTGACGCTGGCTCTGGATGTTTGTTTTGGCCCAGTTTTCACCCCCACTTAATAGCATTTTATTTCTACTTGTTACCACACCTTTTGGTAACAATGGATTGCATTTGAGTGGCATTTCCTGAGTCAATTGGAGCCTTGGATTATACCTTAAAACAAGGTTTCATCATTTGCAAGGGGACAATGGGCAATAGCTTTAGAGAAAGAATAAGTTTTATACTAAAAGAAAAGCTGGAAAGGAGGAGAGAGAGAAGTCAAAAGGGATTGCAATCAGATTTGGGGGAGTTTTTGCAACGGGAGAGAGGGTATTCCACCATTCTACACAATTGAGAGCAGATTTTGGAGCTTGGAGCTAGGAGAAAGCCAAGGTGCAGTCAAGAAAAGTGGAGAAGAAGACTTCCACCATTGATGATCTTGAAGCTTTCATCATTTTCTGAAAATCTGTAAACTCTTTCTAATTTCATTTTGAATTTGTGTTTGAAATGATTATGAGGAACTAAACTCCATAGCTAGGGCTTAGGTTGAAGCCCTAAACATGATTACCTTTTTGTTTTGATGCTTGAGTGTATGAATTTCTAGATATTGTTGATGAATTCCAATTCACCAAATTAATCTATCCTTGATGTATGTTCTTCTTTGATTGATCACCTCTGAAAGCATGCTTCTTGAGATTGTTGGGATTATGTGTATCCTCATGTTATCCTAAGCAATAAATGGATGAAGTAAGAATCATCCATGTGAATTGGTTTCTTGAATACCTAATGTAAACACCATGCTATTAGGATTCTTGTGATGTTCATATTCTCTTTGAACTTAATGGGTTCTCCTTGTAATTGAATCAAAGTACGAACCATACCTAGGTTCGGTTATGAGGAGGGCACAAGTATTGTAGCACGAACCATGCACTTTACGTATATTAGAGAGAATCAATGCGTCTTGAGCCACGACCCATGGTCTTGATTGCGAACATCTTCATCAACACGTTTAGAGTTCATTACTTGAGTATTCATGAACTTGGGTAGAATTGTTTAGGGTGGATTCCGAAACCCTAGTGTTTGTTACATTTTGATTTCACATCTTGATAATTCATCTCTGCCATTCTCATTTAAATTCGAAGTCCATTTACTTACATGCAATAGAAATAGGTTACTTCAAACAAATCAAAAACCCCCCCCCCCCAATGTGTGTGTGAGTTGCGTGTTTGACACGTTACGTGTCTTTGTTACTAAATTCTATCTGTTTCCGTAATTGTTTTGGACTTTTGGTCCGCGCTGTGTTCTTCCATTTTCTGTGCTGAATTCAACCGTATAAAGAACGTGAATTTTGGACGTACGGTTGGAAAGTTATAGGCAAAACACTGGATAGAGGTCGAAACTGGAAAAACAGAGAAAACGACTCTGCCCAAGAACGACCGGTCGCTAGTGTCTCACGACCGGTCGCTCAGCACACAATTCTGAAGTTTCGACTCTGTACTAAAACGACCGGTCGCTTTTACCTCACGACCGGTCGCCAGACAAAAAACGACCGGTCGCTCTTAACAAACGACCGGTCGCTGGTCACTGTTCACAGCACAATTCTTTTTTTGTTTTGTTTTGTTTGTTTCTTTTATATTTCTTTTTAGTTTCAAATTTTCATTTGTGCATTGTGGTGTGTTAGTTAAGTGTTCTTTTTGTACTCGAATTAGAACTTATAGACAACCGACAAGTTCTTCGTGGGATCGACCCCGTACTTATACAATCTATACTTCGATAGATTCGTGCACTTGCGGGTATTTTTAATTGGTTGTTTGCACATTAAATTGTGTCCTTTTAGGAATGCAACAATTTTTGGCGCCGTTGCCGGGGAACTGGCACGGTTGCTTATATGTTTTGTTTGAGTATATTTAGAGTACTTAATTTTATTTTCATTTTTTTTCCTTGTTTGTCATTTCATTTTATTTGAGTTTGTTTTTGTTTTCTTCTTATTGCAGGAACATTTTGCTTATGTCCCTTCTGAATTTGGATATTTCATTAGATAGCACTGTAGAAGATATCCAAGCTCAAGCTTTGAGAGAAAGGAACATCCAACTAGCTGTGTCTACTCCATTGCCTTTTTCACTCTCGCCATTTTCATCATCACCAAGCTCACCAAAAGTCGAGTCACCTCCACCTTCACCAATGGCGGCAGCAACTGCAAATGCGGAACTTACTATGCAAGAATACTCTTCACCGCCAACAACTGGACAACCATCTTGCATAGTATATCCCGCAAGCACTTTGGAAAACTTTGAGTTGAGATCGGGCATGATACACATATTGCCTAAGTTCTTGGGAAATCCTGGAGAAAATCCCAATGCACATATCCTAGACTTCGAGGAAGTGTGTTCCACAATAAAGATTGAAGGCATGAGTAGTGATGAGATAAGAATGAGACTTTTCTCATTTAGTTTGAAGGATACAGCAAAGGAATGGCTTCACTATCTACCTCCAAATTCCATCACAACATGGACGGATCTTGCTTCAAAGTTCTTGCAACATTTTTTCCCAGCACAAAGGACAAATGAACTCCGAAGTCAGATTACAGGAATTCTGCAAAGGCCGGGAGAAAGCTTCCAGGATTATTGGGACCGTTTCAAGAAGCTTCTAATCACTTGTCCGCATCATAACATACAAGCTTGGCTTCTAATGCAACACTTCTATGAAGGACTTTTTGAAGCGGACCAAAATAATGTGAATGCAGCTGCAGGAGGGACTATAATGACCAAGACTCCAACAGAAGTGCGAGCAATATTTGATCTTGTTGCTGCAAATGCTCGCCAATATAATTCAAGGCAAAGACCAGTCAGAAAAGGGGAATCCTATGATGTAAGTACCCTTTCTAGTATGGAAGCTCAGATTGCAAACCTAACCAACATGGTGAAGAAATTGGCACCGGGATCATCCAAGGTTTGTGCATTTTGCTCCACAATTGGTCATGACACTGAGGATTGTCCCTTGGCACATGAGGAAGCAAATGCAGTGGGCTCATTTCAGAGAAATCAGTGGCCTAAGAATGATCCTTTCTCACAAACATACAATCCGGGGTGGAGAAATCATCCAAATTTAAGGTGGAGTGACAATTCGAATGTTCAACAAGGGCCAACTCAACCACCTCAAGGGCCAACTCACCCACCTCAAGGTCAACAACATACTCGCCCACCTCATGGTCAAATGCACTACTACAATCCACCACAACCACCACCTCAACCACAATCTACAGGAAAATCTTTGGAAGAACTTGTTGCTTCCATGGCTAGAAACACAGATAGTTTCATCACTGAGACAAAAAGCTACATGCAGAGGAATGACACCCACATGCAGAAAACGGATAAGGCCATTTCCAATCTAGAAAATCAAGTGGGGCAAATTGCTCAAGCTTTGAGTCAAAGGGAACCTGGTATGATGCCTAGCCAACCAGAGATTAATCCAACTGGGCGTGAGCATGTTCAAGCAGTTACCTTGAGAACTGGTAAGGTAATTGGTGGAATTGATGGTTCTAAAGATTTGATTCACAATGTTGATGACATGCAGGTTGAACAAGTGGCTGAGCCTAAAGAAAAGGATGAAAGCAACAAAGAGAAAGATAAGCAAGCAGCTTCTTCATCCGAGTGGATCCCAAAGCATGAACTTGCAAGAAGGACAAGAAAGGAGAAGGTAAGTCGTGAACCTACTGATGAAGAAATCTTACGTGCTCCTTTTCCTCACAGGTTGATGAGTTCCAAAAAAATTCAACAAGCCAAGGAAATATTGGAAACCTTCAGAAAAGTGCAAGTCAATATTCCCCTCCTGGATGCAATCAAACAAATTCCGAGTTATGCAAAGTTCTTGAAGGACCTTTGTACCAACAAGAGGAGATTCCAAGATCATGAAACGGTTGCACTAACGGAAGAAGCTTCTGCTGTTTTGCAAAGGAAGCTCCCTCCCAAATTGAAAGATCCAGGAAGTTTTACAATTCCTTGCATAATTGGAGATAAATTGTTTGACAAAGCTTTACTTGATTTAGGTGCTTCAATTAATCTGATGCCTTATTCTGTTTTTGAAGCCCTTAACTTAGGTGATCTTAAACCAACTTCTGTCAGCATTCAATTGGCGGACCGATCAGTGAGATATCCAAGAGGAATTTTGGAAGATGTACTTGTGAAAGTAAATGATCTCATCTTACCAGCTGACTTTTTGGTGCTAGAGATGGAAGAAGCTCCTATTCCGGGTGCGGATCTTCCATTGATTCTTGGCCGCCCTTTCATGGCCACTGCAGATACTGTGATCAATGTTCGACAAGGAACATTGACAATGACAGTTCAAGGGGAAACAATAAAGTTCAAAGTATATGATGCCTTCAAACTCCCCAATGATGAACATGAATGTTTTCGTATTGATACATTGTGTCATATTGTGCAAAATACATTTAATAGTACTCATGGTATAGATTCATTAGAAAAGGTGTTGACACAAAATCCTCAAGTTGCTGAAATTGTTGATAATGAGTTACTTGAGGCTGTGAAATTCCTTGATGCATGTCCAGCCATACCACGTAAGTACACTCCAAATTTTATACCTTTGCCAGTCAATACTGAAAAGCTTGTTCCTTCTCTTGACAGGGCACCCGAGTTAGAGCTCAAACCATTGCCATCCCACTTGAAGTATGTTTATTTAGGTAAAACAGAGACATTGCCCGTGATTATTGCTAGCAATCTCAATGTGGAAAATGAACAGAAGTTGATGCAAGTGTTAAGAGAACACAAGGGAGCAATTGGTTGGAGTATTGCGGACATCAAGGGAATAAGCCCAACAAGATGCATGCATAGAATTTTACTGGAAATTGATTCCAAACCCACAAAGGATGCTCAACGCAGGTTAAACCCAATCATGACAGAGGTAGTCCGAAAAGAAATTCTGAAGCTATTGGATGTGGGTATAATTTATCCTATTTCCGATAGCAAGTGGGTAAGCCCGGTCCAAGTGGTTCCTAAAAAGTCAGGAATAACTGTTGTAAGAAATGAGGGAAATGAACTTATTCCTTCTCGTGTCAAAACGGGATGGCGTGTTTGTATTGATTATAGAAAATTAAATACCGCCACCCGAAAAGATCATTTTCCATTACCATTTATTGACCAAATGCTTGAACGTCTTGCAGGTCACAGTTACTACTGCTTCTTGGATGGCTATTCAGGATACAATCAAATTGCCATCGCTCCTGAAGACCAACACAAGACGACATTCACATGTCCTTATGGTACCTTCGCCTACCGGCGTATGCCATTTGGATTGTGTAATGCCCCGGCCACCTTCCAACGATGCATGATGAGTATTTTCTCCGATATGGTAGAAAAATTTATTGAAGTATTCATGGATGATTTTAGTGTGTTTGGTCATTCATTTGATTCATGCCTTAACAACTTGTCTTTAGTTTTGCAAAGATGCCGGGAATGCAACTTAATTCTCAATTGGGAAAAGTGTCATTTCATGGTACAACATGGAATCGTTTTAGGTCATGTGATTTCCAGTCAAGGCATTGAGGTTGACAGAGCCAAAGTAGATGTGATAAGCGGGTTGTCACCTCCCACATCAGTGAAAGAGATCCGATCCTTCTTAGGACATGCCGGGTTCTATAGAAGATTCATAAAAGATTTTTCTAAGATCTCTCGACCATTGTGTAGCTTGCTTGCCAAAGATGCAAATTTTGATCTTAATGATGAATGTTTGGCAGCTTTTCAAAGGCTCAAAACTCTTCTCACAACTGCACCTATCATTATGCCTCCAAATTGGAATTTACCTTTTGAATTAATGTGTGATGCATCTGATTTTGCAGTTGGAGCTGTATTAGGACAAAGAGTTGAGAAGAGATTGCATGCAATATATTATGCAAGCCGTACCCTTAATGATGCTCAGTTGAACTATTCAACTACTGAGAAAGAGCTGTTAGCTGTAATTTTTGCTTTAGAGAAATTTCGTTCGTACTTGATAGGCTCTAAAGTAATTGTTTTCACTGATCATGCAGCTTTGAAATATCTCTTGGCAAAGAAGGAAGCAAAACCAAGATTGATACGATGGGTTTTGTTGCTCCAAGAGTTTGATATTGAAATCAGAGATAAGAAGGGATCGGAGAATGTGGTAGCTGACCACCTTAGCCGATTGATCACTAACTCCAATACCGAAGAAGACACTCTTCCTCTTCGTGAATCCTTTCCTGATGAGCAACTTTTTGCATTACAAATTTCTGACCCATGGTATGCTGACATTATCAACTTTCTCGCTACAGGAAATATACCAAGGGATTTGTCAAGAGGTCAAAAGGACAAATTGCTGAAAACCACTAAGTCCTATGTGTGGGATGACCCATATTTGTGGAAGTATTGTTCGGACTCCGTGATTAGGCGATGTGTTCCCGAGACCGAATCTCAGTCCATACTCACATTCTGTCATTCGAACGCATGTGGTGGCCACTTTGGAGCCAAGAAGACAGCTTTAAAAGTTTTGCAAAGTGGATTCTATTGGCCAAGCTTGTTCAAAGATGCATCACAATTCTGTCTATCTTGTGATAGGTGTCAACGAATGGGTAACATTTCATCTCGAAATCAAATGCCTTTAAACCCAATTCTAATTGTTGAAATATTTGATGTTTGGGGAATAGATTTCATGGGTCCATTTCCTTCATCTTTTGGAAATCTATTTATTCTACTTGCGGTTGATTATGTTTCAAAATGGGTGGAAGCAATTCCAACCAAGACTAATGATGCGAAAGTTGTTCTTAGCTTTCTTCGAGCCAATATCTTTTGTAGGTTTGGAACACCGAGGGCCATCATTAGTGATGGGGGATCCCATTTTTGCAACCGATCATTTGAGACCCTACTCAAGAAGTATGGCATAACTCACAAGGTGTCCACCCCCTATCACCCTCAGACTAGTGGACAAGTGGAGATTTCTAACAGAGAGGTGAAGCATATATTAGAGAAGACTGTTGGTCCTACTCGAAAGGATTGGTCTTTGCACCTTAACGATGCTCTCTGGGCCTACCGAACTGCTTACAAAACTCCAATCGGTATGTCTCCATTTCGCTTAATCTTTGGTAAACCTTGTCATCTACCTGTTGAGCTTGAACACAGGGCCCTTTGGGCAATTAAGAAGTACAACTTCGACATGAAGGAAGCAGGAGATATCAGAAGGTTACAACTGAGCGAACTGGATGAGCTTCGCAATGATGCTTATGAGAACGCAAAAATTTACAAAGAAAAAACAAAGGCGTTTCATGATAAGCATATCATTAGAAGGTCGTTTGAAGTAGGGCAAAGAGTATTACTCTTTAACTCTAGGTTCAAACTCTTTCCAGGTAAGCTTCGTTCCCACTGGACTGGCCCATTTGTTGTTACTAATGTCTTTTCCTATGGTGCAGTTGAAATCCGACCAATAGGCATAGGAAAGGAATTCAAAGTTAATGGGCATAGGTTGAAAATCTACCACGAAAATACTTTGCATCAAGAAGATGAAGTGCTTCACTTCATTGATATACATTCGGGGATGCAAAACTGAGTTGGGAAGGTAAGTCCTTAATAAAGTTTTCAACCCAAAAAAAAAAAAAAAAAAAAAAAAAAAAAAAAAAAAAGAGAGAGAGAGAACGACCGGTCGTACATGCCTCGCGACCGGTCGCTCGTTTGGAGTTTCAGAAAAAATTGAATCTGCTTCGAAACGACCGGTCGCTTTTCACTCGCAACCGGTCGCTCGTTGTTTTTCTTAAAATTGAATCTGCTTCGAAACGACCGGTCGCTTTTCACTCGCGACCGGTCGCTCGTTGTTTTTCTTAAAAATTGAATCTGCTTCAAAGCGACCGGTCGCTTTTCACTCGCGACCGGTCGCTCGTCGCGATTTTTTTTAAAAACCGTCTTTTTCTTTCCTTTCTCTCTTCTCTCTCCTCACTTCCTCTTCTTCCCAGCGACAGACCCACCCCCCCCCCCTTCGACTTCTCTCTTCTCCCTCCCTCTACCTCCCTCACAACCCACCCTAATCCTAACCCAAATCACACTTTTCTCACTTAATTTTTCGAGTAGAATCCGTTTTTGGCATCTATTCCTTGAAATTTCAAGTGTTTTCTTCAATTTGAGGTGATTTTCAGTTAGGGTTACTGTAGCACCAAGGTAATTTTCGAATTTTTCTTGGTGTTTTCTCTTTGATTTTCTTACTCTAATGCATTCCTATAGTTGTTTTGTTTCTAATTTGTTGTTTCTCTTGTTTTTGTTTTGGGTTTGGCTTGTGTTTTTCATTTGGTGTGATTTTCCTCAATTGGGTATGTTTTTCTCACTCTCAATCTCTTATTTGATTATTGTTGTTGTTATTTGTGTTTATTATTGGAATTTTGTCATTTTGGTTGAATGTTGGGAATGTTGTTTACATTTTGGAATTTTGGCTTAATTGTGCATTGTGATTAATATTGTGGCATTGTGGTATTTTACATTGTGATTAAATTGTCGACTCGTTCGAATTGGTGTATATTTGTATTGTGGCAAATTTTGGCTATGTGCATGCATTTTGGTTTTGATATTGGTATAATTGTGGCGTATTGCATGTTTGGGAATTGTGGCATGAATTTTGTTGTTGATTTGTTTTGTGCATATTGGTTTTTTCTCCTTAGATGTCTAGAGCTAGACAGGGTACCAGAGGGGGTGCATCTTCTTCACGAAGTGCACCTCAACCGGAAGAGGCAATGCTCACTGCCACTGTGGTTACTGAGCTTAACTTAGATCTTAGTCCCTCCATCCAAACCGCTGGACTTATTCAAGTCCGGCACCTTATTAGGGACCGAAACCTCCTACCCTTAGCTCACATCTATGCAAAATATAATGAATCAATTGTGCGTGAGTTTTATGCCGCTTTCCCTAGGGAAGAACTTAGACGTAATGCAGAGGTGCCCCTTAAGGTTCGGGGCAAAAATATTGTACTATCCACCTCCATTATCTCTGAGGTTCTTCAAATAAGTGACAGAGAGAATACTGTTAATTGGAGACAATTTTTGGGTGAGGATTTTGACATGCAAAGGGTAGCTGAAACACTTTTTTATGCTGACCCTGCTGCCTTTGCATCTCAAACTAAAAAGACTGTCCTCATTCAGGGTAAGTTGACACCCTACTTTGCCATCCTGTGGAGCTTTGTGCGCCACAACATTTATCCATCCGGCCAACGGTCGGAAATTCCATCAGTAGGGGTCAAGATCCTGCAAATTTTGCATGAGGGAACTTTTATCCTACCAGTTGTTGACATCATTTTTGAACGCCTGAAGGCTTGTGCACGTAAGAAAAGCATAATTTATTATCCTTGCCTTGTTAGCATGATTTGTGACCGCTCAGGTGTTCGGGCTCGCCCCACTGATATATATGTTGAGCCCATGGGTCCCATTTCGGACACTTCTGTGTCCAAGAGTATCTCTCAGAGGCGCCATGCACATGCACCTGCACCCGCACCTGCTCCAGTGCCGCCTCATATGCCACCACCACCACCACACGGGCCGGCCTCATTCCAGCCATTCCCGCCTGCTCCCACTGTCGACACTTCTGCTTGGGAGCCCTCTCTCCAAGCCATTTGGGACTTGCAGATGCTCCAGTATCAGCAGATGCAGCATATGAGCACTTCCATTGACGCCATTTGGACGCACCTCCAGATGCCAGGTCATCCCGGGACCTCTGCACATGTTGATGGTGATGATGTTGATGGTGATGATGATGATGAGACTGATGATGATCAGTAGTACTTTGAGCTTTGTACCCTTTTGAACTTTTAATTTATTTTGTTTTTGGGTTTTATTTTGAGACGGTTATTAGTTTGTTTGTTTCAACTTTTACTGTTAGTTCAACTTTTAATTGTTTACTATTTCTTTTATTTTGTGATTATCCATCCCAATTTTTCTATATGGCATTGTTTAGTATTAAATCTCCATCATTTATAAACATTGTTTCATATAAGTTTGGGAAGTAGGTTGCTTTATGATTTTGCACTCAGAATTTTGGCTCAAATGCTTATTTCATTCCAAAACATGTGATTCTACACACACACAAAAAAAAAAACAACAAACAAAAAAAAACAAAAAAAAAAAAACAATAAATTTATGAATCACTTGTTTCTTTTGCATTTTGAGCTAGCTGAGGCTTCTGCTAATTGCCTCTGTCTGTTCTTGCTTGTAGAATTTGCAGCAGCTCTACATGATCTTCGTTCCTTTTCTGCAGCATCTCTACATGCTGGTTGGCGCTGTAGAGCCGCTTCTGCAGGTCCGCCACCAGAGCTTTCAGGGCCGCCACCTCCTCACTCAGTGCCCCGCACTCTCGTGTTCTCGCCAGTAGGTGCATGCCCAAATTTGTGGCCAAGACCGCGTTGAGCACGGTTAGATTGTGGGACTCGTCCACTGCCATCTGGTCAGACCTCTGCGCCACATGCAGGTGATCTGCAACTGTCAGTCTGCTGACAGTCATGCCCTCCGGCATTGCTGCCCTTCGCGGCACCACCTCAGAGAAGTTTGAGGCCGAGCCATGGTGGTATGAGGAGTTTGGGAAGATAGGGTTTGGAGGAGCCCTTATCTGGGAATTTGGTGGTGCTAGTGACAGCTCAAGGTTGAGATCATCAAGGTGAGTACATGTGGATGCCATTGTTTTGTTTTTGGATGTTTTTGATGGTTTTCCTTGAGTTTGCAGAAAGAATTGCAGGGTACTCTTCCGCTTGCAGAGGCGTGGCTTAAATAGACATATGCAGATGAGAGGGAGAGCCAACGCCATTTCGGATTTCCCGGGCATGCTCGACCTAATCGCTTCAAGGGGGAGCACATTAACTTTCACTTTACTTTTCTTTTTTCCGTGTTTTTCTAGTGTTTTGTGTTTTTGCCTTTCCCTTTCGGCTATCACCTTTGTCTTATTTTAGTTAGGGAAGTGTGTTTTCCCTTTCGGCTGTCGTCTTTGTTTTGTTTGGGAAGTGTGCTTCTTTTTCTTTTGCAACTTCATTTCTTTTATTTCTGACCAAAAAAAAAAAAAAAAAAAAAAAAAAAAAAAACAACAAACAAATACACGGAAAGGGCAAAGACAACCAGGCACACCACTAATACATTAGAAATTATTCTTTCACAGTGCTCGGTGTCTCGGCCATTGGACCTTTGAGTTTAGCCCTATGGCTATCCTCTTCCGGGGCTTCACGCACAGCCTCTTGGGGCTCATCACTCGAGCTCCCAAAGATCGCACTCTTAGCTTGAGCATACCTACTCTCGCGATCGGTTTTCTTGCGTTTACCCGGTTGGTCCAGGTCCTCCAGCTGCTTTCTCATGTCATGGGCGTAAACACTTACCATCTTTGAGAGATTTTGGTTCTCTTCCCACAACGCCTCTAGCTGGTGTCGATTCACCTCCACTATCCTTGCCCTTTCCCTTTTTAAACTTTTAATAATACTCTGGCACTCTTCCACCATACTTCGCTCCGCCGCCAACTGACCTCTTAGCACCTCCACTTCATGGGACTTCGCAAGTAGGCGATGACCCACACTTGCGACTGTTGCGGTGCTTTGCACGCTTAGTGCCAGAGCATCGCTCACGACCCGGTTGTCATCCCTTGATCCCAGCACCCGTATATCCTTGGGAGTTACTAGATTTCTAGCAACTCCAAGGGCAACATCGTTGTCCAGCAGTATCGAGTCATTCACTGTCACGTGCCCCCGTGCAGAGGCAAAGTAGGGCATCCACACTGGTGCCACTGCTTGGCCCCGAGTCTGAGTCGGTGGAGCTAGGTTGAGATCCAGCGAGAATGGGTAGGAAGAAGCCATTTGAACTTTCTTTTCTTTTGTTCTTTCTTTTCTCTGTTGTGTGTTTCTGCGTTTGTGTGTTTTTCCCCAACTCTTTCTCTTCTTCTTTTATAGAGTTAGTTTCTACGTAACCCTAGACACGGCGCTTCTGCGTTTTGCGCGGCCCTTACGGCCTATCCCCTTAGGTCACCTCACCTGGTCCCCAACCCCTTTAATTACAGTTCTGCCTTTCAGCACTTTTGAGAAACAAAAGTCGTCACACCTTCCTATGAAGCCAATAATTCTGGCTTGGGACCGAGAGAGAGACCGCTGCTTGTCGACACGTCTCTCACTTTGTTTCCCGTGACTCACAGGTGCCGAGACTTCAGGGCCCACTTTTTTCTATTTTACTGAGTCCTCGCTCTTTGTGCTTCTGACTTGGTTTCTCTGTTTTTTTTTTTTTTACTTTCTTCGCTTTTGGGCTTTCGTTTGGGTTGGGCTTTCATTTGGTTTGTGCATTTCATTGGGCTGGATTTCTGCATGTGTAAGATTGTTGTTAGGGCTTACTGTTTGGTTTTGTTTGGTGTTGTTTTGTTTTGCAACCGTGTTGTAGTTGTTTTTCTTTTTTGTTTTTGTATTTACTTGCTCTTTCCCTTTATTTCTTGTTATAACGTTGTTAATGCCTGAATTCTTTAACATTGAGGACAATGTTTATTTCTAAGTTTGGGAAGGGATAGCAAGTCTTTTTCGTTTCGCTTAAATTCTTGCTTTAATTTGTTCTGTTTTCTTTTCAGTTTTGAGTCTTTTTTGTTTTCAAGTCACTTTCCGGACATATATGATGAGATTGTGATGAATGTTTACATGACTTGATTGAAGATGTTAAAAAAAAAAAAAAAAAAAAAAATTGTTATTCACTAAATGGCATCGTTCTAGCATGATATGTTTGAAACCCTCTATGCACTTGCCATTTGTTTCATAATTCTCTAGTTGAGGGACTTGCATGATCCAAAGAATTGTATCAAGCATGAATTAGACTTGTATAACCATATAATGTGAGCTTTGAGCCTTGTGCTTCAATTCATGAGTGTTATACACATATTCTTACTTTTCTTGTCATCTGAGTTGTTGTCTGATCTCATTATTCATTGATTTGGTTGAGCACTTAAAAGTTACTCATTCTTGTGCAATTTGATTACATGACATTTGAGAAATGATATTAAGGCCCTCTTTGGACCGTTTGTGCCTTTCAAGCTAACCCTATGCATGCTTAAGCATGATTTTCCATTGTTAACCACCTTGAGCCTATATGTATGCCTTTTCTTTCAAGTAACCAATTATTACTTCTAGCCTTAGCCTGAAAAACAAGAATTCACCTTTCTAAGGAACTCGTGAGCTTTAATTTAGATGTGTTTTTCATGCTAAGTTTGGGAAGGGTTATTACATTCTTTAAAATTTTAAATAAATAAATATAAAAAAAAAAAAAAAAAAAAAAGTACTTCACTCAAAGGGTGAAAGAAAAGAGAAAAGTCGTGGTTAAGTGGCAATGGTTTCGATTTCAATTCCATGTTTCTTGGTTGTTCAAATGGAAGGAAGGAGTGTGAATCATAATTAGTGGAGGTATAAGGCTTTGTGGTCTATTTGATCACCAAAAACTGAGTGAAAATCTCAAGCGTGATGTTTCAAAGTCTTTTAGTCAACGATTATATGCTCTTACATTGTGAGTTCCTTGGACTTTGTTGTATCCATATCCTTCATTTCTTACTCACCTTACACCCTTAGCCCCATTACAACCTATAATAAAGACCTAAATTGATCCTAAATGTCATGTGGTTGATTTGCACACATTTTTCAGCTTTTAAGTGTTTAGCATCCTTCTTGAGATCATATTCATGCATGTTTTTCATCTTGCTAATTTTGAGTTAAGTCCCGTATGGTTTAACTCTATTCTCATATTTATTATTGAGTGATGCATTGTAACCCTCTTCCGAGTGATTCATTTGTGAGAGGACAACTTTGGTGAGATTTGAAGTTACATTTGTGCTTGGTATGATTTTTGAAGTTGTGTGAAAACTGAAATTGGAGAATGAGTTCCATTTGGCCATCACACTACTACACTTGAGCATGTTGTGTTATGAATTTTGCCGCCTTGTGAATAATGTGTAAACTGAGTTTTTCTTGTGAAAACTTTTGAGTCGTTTGCATGAGTTGCTCTCTCCTTAGAAAGTGTTCGGAAAGTTTTGTTTCGAGTCTTGTTTTAATTTCTGTTTTGCTCGAGGACTAGCAAAAGATAAGTTTGGGAAGTTTGTTCGGTTCATTTTTACACATGATTTTTCATGTTATTCACCCACTATTTTGAGTTAGTTCTTGACATTTTATAGCTTTTTACTTCTTTTTTGTGTTTTAATAGGTTTTACCTTGGTTTGTATGAAAATGAGCTAAAAGTGCATTATTTGATATAAATTCTGTTTTTGTTCATTTTCGTAGGTCAACTTCGTGGCCTTGGATCAGCATGTTCCGGTCCTTGGATGAGGTGATGATCTTCATAAGACTTGTTCCAATGGATGTTAACTACAACATATCCAAATTTGAGCTCCATTGGGCAAGTGTAGCCTATCCAGCTGATCGGACAATTGACGCTGGCTCTGGATGTTTGTTTTGGCCCAGTTTTCACCCCCACTTAATAGCATTTTATTTCTACTTGTTACCACACCTTTTGGTAACAATGGATTGCATTTGAGTGGCATTTCCTGAGTCAATTGGAGCCTTGGATTATACCTTAAAACAAGGTTTCATCATTTGCAAGGGGACAATGGGCAATAGCTTTAGAGAAAGAATAAGTTTTATACTAAAAGAAAAGCTGGAAAGGAGGAGAGAGAGAAGTCAAAAGGGATTGCAATCAGATTTGGGGGAGTTTTTGCAACGGGAGAGAGGGTATTCCACCATTCTACACAATTGAGAGCAGATTTTGGAGCTTGGAGCTAGGAGAAAGCCAAGGTGCAGTCAAGAAAAGTGGAGAAGAAGACTTCCACCATTGATGATCTTGAAGCTTTCATCATTTTCTGAAAATCTGTAAACTCTTTCTAATTTCATTTTGAATTTGTGTTTGAAATGATTATGAGGAACTAAACTCCATAGCTAGGGCTTAGGTTGAAGCCCTAAACATGATTACCTTTTTGTTTTGATGCTTGAGTGTATGAATTTCTAGATATTGTTGATGAATTCCAATTCACCAAATTAATCTATCCTTGATGTATGTTCTTCTTTGATTGATCACCTCTGAAAGCATGCTTCTTGAGATTGTTGGGATTATGTGTATCCTCATGTTATCCTAAGCAATAAATGGATGAAGTAAGAATCATCCATGTGAATTGGTTTCTTGAATACCTAATGTAAACACCATGCTATTAGGATTCTTGTGATGTTCATATTCTCTTTGAACTTAATGGGTTCTCCTTGTAATTGAATCAAAGTACGAACCATACCTAGGTTCGGTTATGAGGAGGGCACAAGTATTGTAGCACGAACCATGCACTTTACGTATATTAGAGAGAATCAATGCGTCTTGAGCCACGACCCATGGTCTTGATTGCGAACATCTTCATCAACACGTTTAGAGTTCATTACTTGAGTATTCATGAACTTGGGTAGAATTGTTTAGGGTGGATTCCGAAACCCTAGTGTTTGTTACATTTTGATTTCACATCTTGATAATTCATCTCTGCCATTCTCATTTAAATTCGAAGTCCATTTACTTACATGCAATAGAAATAGGTTACTTCAAACAAATCAAAACCCCCCCCCCCCAATGTGTGTGTGAGTTGCGTGTTTGACACGTTACGTGTCTTTGTTACTAAATTCTATCTGTTTCCGTAATTGTTTTGGACTTTTGGTCCGCGCTGTGTTCTTCCATTTTCTGTGCTGAATTCAACCGTATAAAGAACGTGAATTTTGGACGTACGGTTGGAAAGTTATAGGCAAAACACTGGATAGAGGTCGAAACTGGAAAAACAGAGAAAACGACTCTGCCCAAGAACGACCGGTCGCTAGTGTCTCACGACCGGTCGCTCAGCACACAATTCTGAAGTTTCGACTCTGTACTAAAACGACCGGTCGCTTTTACCTCACGACCGGTCGCCAGACAAAAAACGACCGGTCGCTGGTCACTGTTCACAGCACAATTCTTTTTTTGTTTTGTTTTGTTTGTTTCTTTTATATTTCTTTTTAGTTTCAAATTTTCATTTGTGCATTGTGGTGTGTTAGTTAAGTGTTCTTTTTGTACTCGAATTAGAACTTATAGACAACCGACAAGTTCTTCGTGGGATCGACCCCGTACTTATACAATCTATACTTCGATAGATTCGTGCACTTGCGGGTATTTTTAATTGGTTGTTTGCACATTAAATTGTGTCCTTTTAGGAATGCAACAGGTGGACAATCAGATATCCTATCTCTTGTCCATTGGCTTGTGTAGGTAATGGGATGAAGTAAGATAACACAAGGGAGAAAACAAGTTGAATAAGAGGAAGTGGCTGAAGCAGAAACTAGGTGTGGTTAATCTCAAGGTGGTCAAGTAGCTGGAAGCTATTGTGTTCAAAGGAGGTTAACTCACCAAGGGAGAACGTGAGGGAGAGCAATCAGTTCAAGTTAGGAGCTGAGTTGGGGTCTTGAGAGTCTAGACACCAAGGAGGGAAACACCAAGGGTTGTGAGAGTGTTCACAAGTGCATCAAAGTGTTGAGCAAGGGGTGTGAGAGAAAAGAGAGCTTGGGGAGAGAATAGAGTTCTAAGGGGGTTTTTCTGTGTAAAACCAAAGTTGTAACTTATTCTTTCATGAAGTGAATTTCTCAAGGGGATCACCAAGAGGATGTAGGCAATTGCTGAACCTCTATAAATTCTTGTGTCACTTTGTGCTTGGTTGTTGTCTCAAGTGTGTGTGTGTGTGATTCATCCATCATTGTGTGTGTCACAAAGTCCATCAACAACAAGATCATTAGGGGAGTGAGTGAAAGTGTTTGTCCATTTTTCACAACAAATAGTTTCTTTTAGCTTTAACAATTTTATCAGGTCTTCAATAGTTTGTAATATATATTTTTTTAACATAATAAATCTGTTTAACTATTTTTATAGGAGGACAATGAATAATTCTTATCTTACTATATGTATTCTATGGATCCTTGTATAAACCTATAAAATATTTTCTTAGGGCTCTGAGGAAATGATTAACTAAACGGGTTGAGTTAGTGTTGAGTAGCATCTGGCATGTTAATATCAAGCCCTTTAAGGCCTCTTTTCCCTTGGTATCTAACTTCTTGACCTTTCTCTCTCATTTGATTGGGTTGTGTGTTAGAGGCTCATTGATTCGAATGTAAAATGTTCTCTTAAGTAATGATTATAAAGGGAAAAAAAAGAAAAGAGACCACATACATCCATTTCTCATTAAGTAAATTTGTTTGAATCAAGTTTGGTTTAGGATTAGATTAGGTCAAAGTTTGGATCCCCTTTTTTTTGTGATTTTTTTTTTTGGGGGGAGGAGGGGGTGGGGTAACCCAAACAAAGCAAACTACTCATATAATAAAACTCTTTCCCCTCCCTTTTCCTTGTCTTGTTTTATTTTTTTGGGAATCTAAAAATTATAAGGAGGAGATGGATTTCTCAAGCACACACTACTAATGTGCCATGAGGATTCAAACCTAAAACCACTAGACTGCAAATTAAGGCCCTTTTTCACTAGGCTAGACCCTGTTGGCTCTCTATGTCTCGTATTTGTTTTGACATTTTTGTTGCTATTTGTTAGATGAATGGACAATACAGATGCGCTTTGTATTGACACATGATGAATGTGTACTATCCCTCACTGAATGCTTGCATTATTTAGTCTGATTGAATATGGTGTACCAAGCCTGATAGAATAGTTACATTATTGAGTGTCTCATTTCTTTTCTTCCTTTTGTATTATTGAGCGTGGGACTTTGTAATATATTTATGGGAACCAATTCTTTTTGTTTTGAACTTTTTATTTGAAAAATGAGTTATCTTTTGTAATAATTGATGGTTATTTAGTAATCTTTTGATTTAGGGTTTGGGTTGTCTCCTCTGCAAATTTGAGAAGGAAGAAGAACATCTTCTTTTATTGTTGCTATGGAATATTCACCTTTATTTAGGGTTTGGGTTGTCTCCTGTGAAATGCATTTTCTATTGGGAATTGGGTTTATCCTTCAATAAAATTCAACGTATTTACAATCGGTTCCAAGGCATTAGGTGAAGCTAGTTTGGGCTAAATATGAGCATTACTTTTGCATTTTAATATTGGGTTTTTGCTTAAGTGTAGACTGTCTGGTTGGCGTATATCTTTTAAAAACTAGGGTTTATGAGATGTGTTTTTTAGAGTGTATTAGGGTGTATCAATGGTATATTTGGTAGTTAAATAGAGTGTATTTAGTTAATTTTATATTTTGATTTAAATATTAGGGTGTACTTAGATCATAGGGTGTACTCAATTAATTTTAGGGTTCGTTTAACAACATCCTTTATTTATTAGTATATTATTAAAAATTGAACTCAATTGATTTTTAAGAAAAAAAATCATTTGACGCATCCGCAATGGTTATTCAGTAGTTCAATAAATTGAACTTTTTTGGCATCCATTGAATTGAGCTGCAGTTTTACTTGTAATGGTATAGTTCAATAGCTTTAGATCAATAGTTATATCTACTTACACGTTTTTCTACATACTCAAATAAAATAAAACGGATTAATTTAATAACACTAAAAATTGTAACATTGCAATATTCTCAAAGAGATCTTTAAAAAGGGACCAATTTTTAATATATTTGAAAAAAAATTTAATTGATGTATTTTTTATATTGCATTGAACTATTGAACAACCATTGCGGATGCTCTTAACAACATAATGCATTAATTGCTGTTTTTTTTTTCATTTTTTAATTGGCATGTGGGTCCCATGATTAGCACCCTCTATTGCAATGAACTAAATCGATCACACCATTGCAAGTGAGATTTTATTGTTTTAGTTCAATTTCATGCAATAAAATTGCATTGATCCTAACCATATTGCAGATGCTCTTTGTGTTGAGTCGGATTCTAAAATCATGATTGAAGCTCTTTGCACTCAAACAATTCCAGACTTGGTGCTTGAGGGTATCTTTCATGATATTGCTGGGCTTATGAAGGACTTCTGCAGTCTCTTTTTCCCATGCACCGCGCTGTTGTAATATGGCCGCTCATCAAGTTGCTGGGTTTGCAGCAAAACTTGATGGCACTTATGTTTGAAATGGGTGGCCACCAATTTGGCTTCATCCAACATTAGCAAATGATGTAAACTCACTCTTATGATAAATGCAACATACCTATCGTTTGATAAAAAATAAAAATAAAATAAAATAAAATAAAAACCATTGCTGATGCTCTTAGTCATCTGCTTACCATATAGTGATTATTTTGACTGTTTATTGAAAATAACTTGTTGATTTATACTCTTATTTGATTACCGCTTGATTAAATGTTTTGCTATAAATCACTCAAACATATGGAAGAATTCAATGCCATTTGAGTGATTTATTGCAAAACATTTAATCAAGCGGTCCCTTAATCTTTCCATTTTTAGAAACTACATATTCATACCGTCGTTCCGTTTTTTTTTTTTTACAAAAAAACCTAGCCAAATTACTACAGATGTTAAAGCACACACTTCCCTGTGAGAATGTTGTAGTCAGCAAGGGTCCTTCCATCCTCCAGCCGCTTGCCTGCAAAAATCAACCTCTGCTGGTCTGGAGGGATACCCTCCTTGTCCTGTATTTTAGCCTTCACATTGTCAATAGTATCTGAGCTTTCCACTTCCAAAGTAATTGTCTTCCCAGTCAAAGTTTTCACAAAGATTTGCATACCACCACGCAACCGGAGCACCAGGTGCAGAGTTGATTCCTTTTGGATGTTATAATCAGCAAGGGTGCGGCCATCCTCAAGCTACTTGCCAGCGAAGATTAGCCTCTGCTGGTATGGGGGAATGCCTTCCTTATCCTGAATTTTTGCCTTGACGTTATCTATGGTATCCGAGCTTTCAACCTCCAAGGTGATAGTCTTCCTAGTAAGTGTCTTGACAAAGATTTGCATGCCCCCACGAAGACGAAGCACTAAATGAAGGGTTGATTCCTTTTGGACATTGTAATCAGCCAGGGTGCGGCCATCCTAAAGCTGCTTCCCAGCGAGGATGAGCCTCTGCTGGTCTGGTGGGATGCCTTCTTTGTCTTGGATCTTAGCCTTGACATTATCAATCGTGGAGGAGCTATCAACCTCCAAAGTGATGGTCTTTCCGGTGAGAGTCTTGACAAAGATTTGCATTCCACCGCGGAGTCGGAGCACCAGATCGAGGGTGGACTCCTTCTGGATGTTGTAGTCGGCGAGGGTGGGGCCATCCTCAAGCTGCTTGCCAGCAAAGATCAGCCTCTGCTGGTCTAGAGGAATACCCTCCTTGTCTTGAATCTTGGCTTTGACATTGTCGATCGTGTCAGAGCTTTCAACCTCGAGGGTGATGGTCTTTCCGGTGAGGGTTTTCACAAAGATCTGCATCTTGAGCAAGCTTACAGAAACTGGCTTTCTTCACAACGAAAACAAATTTAGTCCAAATACCATTATTTTCTAAAACATCTTTAAAAGTGTTTTCTGTTGCCATGAGAATCATTTGATTGTGAAATGAAACCAGAGCCATGCGAATTTGCAACACAAATCCCCCATTTTGCTATGGGATGTAATTGGTACTTAGGTAAACAGGGTAAACTAAAACCCTAATGAATAGAAACAGACACGCAGGAGACAAACAAGAAGGATTCCTAACCAATATGAGACTTAGATAATCCTTAGTCAAAAAGCTATGAATGCAGACTAACCAAACCAAGCACATTCAAACGCAATACTCATACCCCTGCAAATCTAGAAGAAAGCTATGTGACAACCTATGCACTTAGAAGGAACCGTCAATCTAGGCATCCCCTGTGTTAGCAACAACTAGAGTGATAGGTGTGTGGACATTCATCAATATTTCAAATATAATGCATACAGTATGACTAGACATATAAACCAGAGAGTCCAGAAATGTTTACCCAGAAACCCACCACTGGGAAAAATTGGGGGTCATCGATCCTACCAAGCAATCCACCAACATGAAGAAATAGTTACAGATATCAACAGATACAGCTCAAGATTCCTAGATCTATAAAGGAGTAGCTATATCTTTCCAAGCTATCTTCTTCTTCTCAGCAACGTTGCTTGCAGCTAGTCTATCATGACAATGGCAGCTTCATCCTTTAGCTCAATCATCTCATGGCACCAGCAACACAGCACTACTCAATCGAATGCAGTGATGATAATATAGATTTAAGAAATGATCAATTTTCTCAAGAAATCATTCTTGGAGAAAATCAATCTTAAAATTTGAACTCTAGATCTACATGATATGTACGATTTAGAACTTCTAGATGCAAATTTATTGAGCAAGAGCAGATTTTATGAAAAATTGGTTTTTCCTAAAATCTCATAAATGCAACCTCATAGCCCTCATAATGAAAAAGATTATGCCCGCAAACTTTCCAAAAAATGCCAGTCTATATTCTCTAAGAGGTGACGGCTCCTTGACATAAATGCCTCCTTTATAGTAAGGAGAAAGAACGGCTGCCCTAGGACAAGAGCTACATATGTCAACAGTGTATTGGCTATCAAATAAGACAAAGCAAATTTTCTGGACAAAGTTGTAAAGGCTGGCAGAAAACGGTAAAATTGTACCATCCTTATGACAGGTCATTTAAGTGGACTAGCAGCACAGAATGAAATGCAATGCATGATTTCACCTTTATTGAGTAATGCCAAATCGTTTTGTTGAGGAGCAGACAATCTTTTTATGTGCGAACCACTTTAAACCAACAACTTAAGACTAATCCTAATCCTCTTTGAGCAACTTATTACAAGATGTTAATGGTGTCAAGGAAAGCTAAAAACGAATTAATATTAAAATCTTACATGGACCATAGCTATCAATTTTGTCCGCCATGAAACATAACTGTGTGGCTCATAATTTAACTCGTTTTTCTTTGCGCGAGTGTTATTTATTTATTAGCTGGAGGATGGTCCTTTTTGGCTGACAAATATTAATTCTCCACACTATTCTGAGGTGATTTAATTTTGAATAAAGTTCACACCTTCAATGATTTTCTTTTAAAGAAAAAAGCTTGCTAAATTATTCAAATTATTATTCATAGATTGTCCAAAAAAATTATTATGGATAATATTATCCTTTTCTGGTCTTCATGGAGATGATCATATTGAGCAAAAAATTTGTTTACACTGCAAAAATATATAAGTCGGGCTAGGGATCTGACTCTACTCACAACAAGAACAAAAGCCCTAGGTAACATTATTGATCACCATGGATTCCAATGATCAAAAGCTTCACATAGCAATGTTTCCATGGCTAGTCTTTGGCCACATGATCCCATACCTAGAGCTCGCCAAGCTCATTGCCCAAAAAGGCCACCAAATCTCTTTCATCTCCACTCCAATAAAGGATGAAGGAGATTTGGTGGGAGAGCTCTTGTGTTGTACAGAGATAGGGCTCAGGAGTTGAAACCATACGTTGTTTGGAGGTAGAAAGAGGGAAGACGCATACGTGCATAATTTTCTAAAGTATCTTAAAGCTCATTCATGAAGTGCTTCCAAGAAGGTCTAGACTACCAAATGCTATGTGCCTATATCGGCTTGCCACAAGGCACATTAAATGCACACGATAATTTTTTGTTGAGATGATACAAATAGCATTACTCAATGGATAAATTTGTACTAATTGTCTATCTAGTATTTAGTAGATATACTTTATGGCATGTTTATTTTAAATCAGAAATCGAGAAATTTAGAAATATGAGAGAGTGAATGGATATAAAATAGCCCCTCCTATCAATCTAATTTCTTAAAGAACAAACAAAATTGGATTAGTTTTTCAGTCATGTGCATTATGAGCTGAATGTTTCCTTACGTAGTTGTCAATTCTTAGTTAACCAAATTCACACGCTCACTTCAAGGCCTCTCAAACTCAACTAGCAACCAAGTGAACAGACAACTGCTAGCTTTAGTTGGTCGCTTTCTTGTTCATGCGAGAAGAGCCTTGACGGCTAGGGTTAGGGTTTCTCAAGTTTTCTTTACTCATTCTCTGCACCGTCTCTCTTAGTCTTCTTTGATTGTCTCTTTGGGTTCTTCTTGGTCAATTGGGTATGATGGTTTTTTGCTCTTTGTTCTTCGTGGCGTGGTTGCGTTGGCTTCCTTTCTGGGTTCCCAAGGAGCCAGTCGCTGGTGAGGGGTCTCCATCTTAACACTATGCAGATGGCCACCGCCTCTTCTACTCAAGGGGATGACAAGTACGCGGCACCAAGCGGGAATCAGAAGTGTGCGAAAACTGGTGTTGGGCATCTGATTGTTAGTGGCATGGATTTTTCTGATAAGCATAGTTTTTGTATCGAGGATTTTGTTGACAAGACGGAGGAGACCAGCCTCAAGGGGTCTCCAAGATCTCCCTAATAATTCTCCTATAGAACGTTCGTGGGCTTGGAAACCGTTGAACGTTCCTACTATGAAGATCTTTCTTCGGAATTTTCTTCAGGCTAAGAGGCCAATCTTGGTCTCCCTTGCTTGTCAGCTGGGGTTCTAGATTAAGAAAATTGGAGGTGGCGGTTGGTGTTTGGCTGGATCTGTTATGACGCTCACAATACGTTTTTGACTCTATATGAAGAACTATGATGCTTTCTGTCACGCCCCGGACCCGGGGGTAGGTGGAAATCCCGCGCCCGGTGCGTGAGAAAATAAAAAGTAAAATAAAATAAAAAGAAATAAAAAGAAGTCGAAACATGGGTTTAAAATAAACTTCTCTTATAAAAATAGTTTCAAAATCTTACAACTTTACAATTAATAAATAAAACTCTATCACTCTCATCTAATCATCCTCAACTAGTTTAGTCCTTGTCTTGCCCACTAACTCATCTGAAAAATTAAACAGAGTGAGGGATGAGCAACCACCGCTCAGTAGGGACATGAGACCTTACCACAGTAGATTGATATAACTAAATTAAGCGACATGCAATCACACAGCCAAATATCATATAATTAAGAATAATGCAAGAATGAATGCTCTTCATCTAATCCCGTTAATTCATATAACTGGACAAGCAGACCTGCACGTCCCATACCATGCTTATACCACTTGGTCCTGAATGCCCATTTATATGAACTAACACCCATTTCAACCATCCCATAATTCCCCTTTTGTTAGTCATCTTGTCTAACTCCCTTTCGCCAGTCCCGAATCACCCAATAAAAACCATGTGCACTGTGGGATCCCTGAGACCTGGTACCTGCCAAGAGTTAGACTCAACTACACAAAAGACTATTTCCATTACCCTCTTTTCCATCAACCCAAGAATTCCAGCCATCACCGATAACAAGATATAATTATGCATTTCAAATAATAATAGCATGCATAATATAGTGCTCACGAAATTTAATTAAATCAATCCCCATAAAGGCCTCCCAAGAAATCCCTACCTTGATTCCAAAGCAATGCTCCAAGAAAATACAAGCTAAGCCCTATATCTCTTCCAAGAATTTCATCACTTAACTCTCTCTCTCTCTCTCTCTCTCTCTCTCTCTCTCTCTCTCTCTCTCATTCTCATTTCTTCCCTGTTTCTTACTCTTGTTTCAAATATGAAAGGTCCTATTTATACTAGCATAAGTCGGCAAATATCCTTCTATCCTTGGTTTTGGCGGTTGAGGATAAGAACTTTGGTATTGATATAATATTTTAATGAAGCTACTTGGATAACAAGGCTATCCCTTGTGTGTTTACACGTTCCTTGAGCAATGCCACCTCTTGCTTAAGTTATCCACCTCCAACTTAGATTATTAAAATGGTAAGACAACTATATAAATACATATATATATATATATAATTAATTTAAATATATAACTAAATATGCAACAAAATATTTATTTCTTCAAATTATTAATATATATACTTTTTAAAAAATACGGGTCTTCACACTTTCTTTAGATCATAGGAGACTTTCTTTGATACTATCTGCATAGTGATGGGATGCGTTTCAATGGTTTTGTGGTTGGGTGATTGGCTAAATCTATTCTGATACCCATAGTACGTTTTTGACTATGTACGAAGAACTATGATGCTTTTTCTAGATCATAGGAGGACTTCTTTGACAGTACCTACGTAGTGATGTGATGTTGTTTTAAGGGTTTTGTGATTGGGGTTTAGGTTGGTTTGTTTCGTATAAGTTGTTTGACTCTTCTATTTAGTCAATTGCATGGGTGGTACTTTTTCCTACCCCGGGATTTTGTTTCTTTGGAAAGGTTTTAACGAGGCCACCGTTAACGTGCTAGTTCTTACCATGTAATGTTCCTTTCGGTTGAATGAAATACCATCTTTTCTAAAAATAAAATAAAAATTTGCTCGCTTTAGTCTTCTTCATCCATTCATTATGCAAGAGCTAAAGACAAAAAATAAGACGTTTTCTATTTGAACTCTGCAAATATATAACTTCACACTGCAAATATATAACTTCACACTATTGGGTGTTCTTAGGGCTCCACCCGCGAAGGTCGAAGGATTCCAGGAATTGATGGGTGGAGATGCTTCATCAAAACATATTCAGACGAAAATAGGCTGACCTCCCCATCTGTTCTGACCCTCGCACTGTCTTACATTTGATGTAAAAATTTGCTAATTTTGTATGCTAACCCATGCTTGATGCATATATAGTTTGTTGATACTAAATAGTTTTTTTAGCTTTAACAATTTTATCATGGTCTTCAATAGTTTGTAAATCTTCTTTTATTTTTTACACAATAAATATGTTTAACTATTTTTATTTTTATTTTTCATTTGTTGAAAATGAATAATTCTTATCTTACTATATATTCTGTGGATCATTGTATAATCCTAGAAATATTTTCTTATGGCTCTGAGGAAATGATTAACTAAACAGGTCGAGTTAGTGTTGAGTAGCATCTGGCATGTTAATATCAAGCCCTTTTAGGCCTCTTTTCACTTGTGGATTCTCAGCCCTAGAGTTCCCACCCAAATAGTCCCACTAACTTGACCATCTCCACGAATTACCCTTCTTGAAGAACACCATACTCGTATCTAATTTGTTGACCTTTCTCTCCCATTTGATTGGGTTGTTGTTTTGGAGGCTCATTAACTCGAATGTACAATGTTCTCTTAAGTAAAGAGAAAAGAATGCGCATATACTTCCATTTCGTTTGGTGTATATGTTAATGTATGCATTTTGAGTATTTCTTTTGGCTTCCCTTGACAATTTTGTAATAGGATTTTTATTGTTTTTATCAAGCTCAAGTTTAGATTAAGAATAGTTTCTCTAGGTGTTCTTAACTATCAACTATCCTATGGAGGTTCAAGCAAATTGACAAAGGTAAATTTTGCATTGCATTACATTGCATTTTCTAACTTCTGAAGATTATGACTAGCCATCCTTCCTTCGTATGACTAGTCAACCTCTGCCTTAGTAGGAATTCCAGCTCACTGTTCCAGCTGGATCCTACCCATATGTTTTTGTCTTATTCTACAAAATTCTAAGCTGCCATTGTACGATTCTAACCTAGGAATTTTGGTGAAAAGGCAAACCAATTCCTCATTTGGAGCCGTCACTTTTGTAGGCAAGTTTTGGAAAGTTTCCTTGGAAACTATCGCTTCTTCCTCAAGAGCCACCTTCATATTTTTCATCTTTGAGTTTTCCAAATCGTTTCTTTTTGAAAACTGCATTTGAAAAATGAAAATCTGCATCTAGCTAATTAAAACACTCTCTCATTTATATATAGGTCAGATTCAAGACTAATTTCTTCAAGAGTATGGTTTCTTGAAGAAATTGGTCATTCTCCTTTGAATCCAAATTTTGGTTTCAATTTGAGTTAGAGCTTGCAAGCTAGTGCCATGGGATGAAAGAGCTGGAGAAGGAGCTGCCATTGCCATGAAGAACTGAGCTTGAAGCTTTGCTAAGTTGGAGAAGAAGATTGCACAAAGGAGGTATAGCTCATCTTCCTAAATAGATCTAGGTTTTTCTTGAGCTTGCTTGTGTTCCTTTGTAAGAATCCTTTTCTACTTAGTGGATTGCCTGGTCGGTTGATGACCCCCAGTTTTTCCCAATGGTGGGTTTCTGGGTGAACAAATTTCTGGTTTGCAAATCTGTATTTCTGGGTTCGTGTTCTTGCAATTGACTAGTCATCTTTTTCTGATGTCTGATGCTTACTTGATTATAATGCTTTCACACACTTTCACCATAGTTGTTGCTAGCACAGGGGATGCCTAGATTGACGGGTCCTTCTGAGTGCCTAGGTTGTCACTAGTAATTCTCTAGGCTTGCAGGTACATATTGATATGCTCTGTGTATGTTCTTAGTTGTGATTATTCATGTCTGACAGTTGACTAGTCATAAGAGTATTGGTCAAGGTCTAAAGTGTGAAGTTTGTTGTGTTTTTTGTTTGAGTGTCATTTAATTTACCCCTCGTCATCTAAGTGCCAATTTCAGTCTAGGATTGGATGAGTCACTAAATCTAAGGTATATTGAAGGAGGAAATGAAATTAGAGGTGAATGATTTTCCAACTTGGGGAAATTATGAGGGATAAGTTAGTTATAAGGTGTTGTTATCTTACCATTTTGCGGGAATTAAATGGAATAAGTTTTCTTCATGAGTGATCCCTCTTATACCTTCAACTTGGTAAAAAAAATTTCATTTCTTTCTTTAACATACTTTAAATATAGGGAGTTATCCAATTCAATCCAATACTAAGCACCAAAGGAGTCCACAAGTTTGGTTAGAATCAGAGTAGGTCAAGTTTGGATCCCTTTCAAGATAAGAGAAAAGTCTTATATAATAAAACTCCTTCTTCCCGTCCCTTTTCCTTTTCAAGATCAGAATAGTGGCTGCATAGTGCCCTTTAGGAAAAGCCACCATGCTTTGTTGGCAAAGCACACGATTAAAAATGGTGTCAATTGATTAGTTTTTTACTAGTGCATCCAATTTCGTTTGAAAAAAATTTCAGCATCCATTAATTCTGATTCGGAATGAAAATTCTGCAGTCGTTAATTTAGAGAAATCATCAATGAAAATTGATCTTCTTGAATTTTTAGAAGAGAAATCATCAATGAAATGTTCATAATCAAGTTTTTCTAGAAGTTCACTTTCAATTGAAATCAAAGCTAGTCCATTTAATCTTTCTTGCGACATAGTTGATTGCAAGTATGATTTTAACAATTTTAATTTTAAAAAACTTCTTTCTGCAGATGCAAGTAACATGAATAATCAATAGAATTCTATATGCAATGAATGCATTTGGAATTGATGGTGAAGTGAACCCCCTCCTGTTGTCAAAAGTAAAATCCCACAACTTTCAATGTCCGGGTTAACCCCCTCTATGCCATGAGATTCATTGATGGTGAAGTGAACCAGAGCCATGCAAATTTTTCTATGGGACCATAGCTATCAATTTTTTGGTCCCAATAAACCTAACTGCATGGATCATAATTTAACTCATTTGTCTTTGCATTGCATGAGTGGTATTTATTTATTAGCTGGAGGGTGGTCCTTTTTGGCCCACGAATTGTATTTCTCCACACTATTCAGAGGTGAAAATTTAATTTTCAAGAAAAAAGCTTGCTAAAAATATGTTTACACAGCAAAAAATTAAATAAAATTAAATAAAAATCTTATTAGCTTTAGAGGAGCAATTATTTGAGCCCTAATAATTGTACCTTGCTAGATGTATATATACAAGAGGGCTAGGGATCTGACTCTACTCACAACAAGAACAAAAGCCCTAGATAACATTATTGATCGCCATGGATTCCAATGATCAAAAGCTTCACATAGCAATGTTTCCATGGCTAGCCTTTGGCCATATGGTCCCATACCTAGAGCTCGCCAAGCTAATTGCCCAAAAAGGCCACCAAATCTCCTTCATCTCAACTCCAAGAAACATCGAACGTCTCCCACAGCTCCCTCTGAATCTCTCGTCATCGTTAATCACCTTTGTCAAGCTCCCGTTGCCCCGCGTAGACGACGACTTTCCAGAAGCCGCGGAGTCCACCACAGACCTACCGCAGAACAAAGTTATGAAGCTTAAGAAGGCATACGATGCTCTCCAACAACCCCTTACTCATTTCCTACAATCTTCCAACCCAGATTGGCTACTCTTCGATTTTGTACCTTATTGGGCCCCAACTACTGCCCGTAACCTTGGCATACCATGTGCCTTCTTTAGCATATTCATCGGAGCATGCTTAGTTTTCTTCGGGCCCACTTCCCCAGAAATATCTCCGGATGATCGTAAGAACCCGGAGGATTACACCGTCCCGCCCAAGTGGATCCCCTTCTCGTCCAACGTAGCGTTTCATTTGTTCGAAGTTCACCGAATTTACCTCGACAGCATTACCGGCGACGAAAGCAATGTTCCATATGTTTATCGATACCTGGAGGGGGTGAGGGGCTGTGATGTAATTGCAATAAGAGGTTGCATGGAATTTGACCCTGAATGGCTGCATTTATTACAAGATATTCACCGGAAACCGGTTTTACCGGTTGGTCAACTCCCCACTAAAAATTATGAAGAGAATGGTAGCTGGGGTCAATGAGCAAGTGGTTGGACAGGCAACCGAAAGCATTGGTTGTGTACGTGGCTTTCGGAAGTGAGGCCATGCCGAGCCAAGAGGAAATTACTACAATAGCCTTAGGGTTAGAGCAGTCTGAGCTGCCGTTTATTTGGGTGTTGAGAACCAATCTGGTTAAGTTGCCTGAGGGTTTTGAGGAAAGGATAGGAGGGCGTGGATTGGTTTGCAGGAGCTGGGCTCCGCAGTTGAAGATTTTGGGTCATGACTCGGTTGGGGTGTTCCTGAGTCACTCCGGTTGGAGCTCGGTGGTGGAGGCGTTGACTTTTGGTAGAGCTCTTGTGTTGTTGACCATGTCCAATGACCAAGGGTTGAATGCAAGGCTTTTGGAGGAGAGGAAGATTGGGTATTGCATTCCGAGGGACGAGGAAGACGGGTCGTTTACCAGCGACTCAGTGGCTGAGTCGCTCAAGTTGGTGATAAAGATGGAGGAGGGGAAGATTTACAGAGACAAGGCTAAGGAGTTGAAGCCGTTGTTTGGAGATAGAAAGAAGCAAGACACGTACGTGCATAATTTTCTAGAATATCTTAAAGCTCATGCACGAAATGCTTCCTAGAAGGTCTAGACTCTAGACTACCCAATGCTTCCAACAAGGTACATTATATGCATGTGATAATATCTCGTTGAGATGATACAAATATAATTACTCGATGAATAAATTTGTATGAAAATATGTATTTCTTATCGTATTTAGTGGATATACTTTTTGGCATGTGCATTTTAAATAATGAATTGAGAAAGTCAGAAATATGATAGAATGAATGAATATAAGATCAACTAGTCCTTCCTAATCAATCTAATTTTTGATCCATTCATTATGCAATAGTATTTCTTTTTTCTTTTCTTTATAATTTTTTTTTGAAGAAAAAAAATAATGCCTGCATTAGAAGGACAAAAAAATAAGACGTTTTCTATTTTGAACTCTGCAAATAACTTCACACCACAAAAATGTTTTTGCCCATTAAAGCCTTAATTATGGGAACCAAAATTGTGGGACATATTCAACCTCAATTATGTTTAGCCTCTACTAATTTTACTAAGAGCATCTCCAACCGATATGTCAAAAGTGCCACATAGACATTTAACAGCTAGAAATAACATCTCACACACTCCAACCGATGTGTCAAAGCTGATGTGGAATGAAGGCTGAAGATTGAGATGTTATTTTTGACATCCCAAAAGCAAGATGTCAAATGAATATTTTAATATTTTTTCTTTTCTATTCTTTTTAATTAAAAATAAATCAACACTAAAATGTAATAAAATAATAATTTAATTTGACATATTGGGTGGAGTGTAAAGCTGTGTAGGTTTAAACTTGAATTTAAATGTGTTAACAAATATTGGTGGATGACTTGAATATTTACAGGGTTTAAATATAAAATAATTCTCTAAATATATGATATGTCCATAATCTATGTTAGAAGTACAAAATATATCAACCTCATTTCATTTCATTAAAGTTCAGCGACAGAATGCAAAATTTCCAATTTGAACTTTAAAGATAAAGAGACAAAGACTTAAAGGCACAAATATATTAGTCCTTGTAGAAAAAAAACAAAAAGAAAAAGAAAAGACAGGTATTATTGTCATTGTATCACTGTCACCTTGTGCTATTAGGTCCAATGGAAAAAGATGTTAGAACATTACGAAGAGTTGGTGGGACTATTCTTCTTCTGACTAGTTGTTAGCAAAATGTAGAGTTAAAAATTCCCCGATGATAATGGACCCAAAGCATGATCGTGGGCTGATATATGGGACACGTATAGTTTTTGAATGGAGGGGAAACTTTTCTTAAGTAATAGCATACATACTAATAGATATAAAGAAAATTCTCTTTATACAAATATTGATACTGCGATTCATGAATGCACTTCCAGTAGGTCAACGATCGACAACATCTTTATAATAACTTTCTGAATTGGGAAAAAGCTTCTAAACTAGTATTCAAACCTCATGCGTGTGCACATGATTTTCCAAATACTCCACACATTTGTCCATGTATCTATCATGGAGTTCCTTATCTTTGAATACCTCACCATGTTCTTTGGCTCCATCTCTGTAAGCCTTCCCTTCCTCATCCACCACAACCAAATTCAGAGACTCGGCCAACGATTTCCTGGTAAACGATCCATCTTCTTCATTTCTTGGAACTTCAATTCCAATCTTCTTGTCCCAAAACCTAGCAATTAGCCCTTGGTCATACAAGAAGGGCAACATGATAAGAGGACGTCCATATTGGAGTGCCTCTATGAGTGAACTCCAACCACAATGAGTCAAAAAACCCCCAATTGAGTCGTGAGCCAATAGCTTGGTTTGAGGTGCCCAAGTTGTCCAAACCAGTCCACGACCCTTGGTTCGCTCCTCGAACCCATCTGGTAGCTTCACCGAGTCACTGTCTCCTGACCAACTAGGTGTCCTTAGGACCCAAAAGAAGGGCAACCCAGATAGCTCCAATCCAAGAGCCAACTCGGTGAAGTCTTCTTGGCTTAAGTTAAGCTCACTTCCAAGGGCAATGTAAACTACAGTTCCATTCTCTTGTTTGTCCAACCACTGATAAATTCTAGACCAGTCTTCTTTGTCTTCTCTAGTTTGAACCAAAGGTGGCAATAAGCCTACTGGAACCACAGGAAATTGTTGAAGCTCTTGTAGCAATTCGAGCCACTCCCCCTCAATCTCTCTACAACTTCGAATCAAATAGACTTGACAACCTTGGACCGTCGACTTCACACGAAACCAATCTGAAACACCGGAAGCGTTTTGTTTCATAGCGTCAAACAGTTTCTTGGCCTCAAAAGACCTAAAAACCAAATTTGAAAGGAAAGGGATCCATTCGGGAGGGACAGTGAAGTGCTCTGGTAGTGTTCTAACACCATAGCGATCTTGACCCTCCGGTGATGTTGGTCCAATGAAACATAGAGTGGATGCGTTGAAAATACTGAAATGTGCTAGTGAAATGCCTAGGCTAGAAGCTATAGGTGGTAGCCAGTGAGGGGCAAAGTCGTGAATAATCCAATCCAGCTTGTGAGTTTGTAGGAAATTGGAAATACCTTGTTCGAGTCCATCATGAGCTATTTTGAGGTATGGGATTATGTGGTATGGCACGTCCATAGTGGCCTCTGCATTCTCCGGCAGATTTTCGACATGTGGCAGCGGGATCTGCACTAAATTGATCAAAGGGGTTAAGTGTTGAGGAATTTTGGGGAGGCGTTGGATGTTTCGTGGGGTGGATATGAAGGAAACTTTGTGACCTCTACGAGCTACGTGCTTGGCAACCTCAAAAAATGGAATTATGTGACCAAAGGCTAGCCATGGAAACAAGGCTATGTGAAGCTTCTTAGGCTCAGTTGTGGAGCTCATGGTGGTTGAGGTGCTCATATTATGAGCGCAACTTGCAGGACATGATCATGCATTGATGAATTTGTAGGCCTGAGATGAGAATCGTGTTGTCTTTCGTTACCTAACTTTTACCTTCCATTCAATACAATTTGTAGGCCTGACAAAACTCTACCAATAAAATATATAATTACTGTCACATCGATGAGTCAAGCACATGCCATGAACATTGTATGTCTCTGATTTTTCCTTTATATGGTGTAATACGACAATGAAGAAGACTTTCAACGACATGCAATTTATGTTATATTAAACGATATACATATTATATGCCGCACGATGTTATAAGATATATATATATATATATGTTGTCTTATCAATTATATGCGCACTATGTTAAGATATGAAATAACTGTAAATATTTGTTTCCTTGTCTAGATAGTCAACTGCTTTAATTTAGGACTAATAGAAGTTGTAAACATACAGAAAATATATCAAATACCAATTTTACATGGTATCAGAGTGGTACCCTGGCTCTGCATCTACGCCCATCTCATCCTAGCCTACCATGCACCACACCTTACACTCGAGAAATGCAAACAGATTATTGCAACGAAGGTGTATAAAAAAAAAAAAAAAAATCATGAATTGAGAAAGTTATATGATAAAATGAATGGATATAAAATCAACTAGTCCTTCCTAATCAATCTAATTTCTAAAAAAAAAACAGAATTGGATTAGTTTTTCAGTCATGTGAGTGATGATGAATTGAATGATTGTAGTTGTCAATTCTTAGCTAACCAACTGACAACCGCCCTAGTCTTTTTCATCCATTCATTACGCAATAGCTAAAGACAACTCATGATTTTAATTAGTTTTCTTATTAGTTAAGTTTTAGGATATTAATTAGGATATTATTTTCTTGATATGATTTTAATTAATTTTCTTATTAGTTAAGTTTTAGGAATATTCTGGAACCTAAGGTTTCCTACGGTTTTAGGATTTCTTAGTTTTCTATTTAAGCCAACTCATGACATTGTATTAATTAGTTTATTTATATTATTAATCAAATTTAGAGATTTTCTATATTTTCTGGTGGATTCAAGTCACTGATGGATTTCAGTTTATCTTTTCGGGTTTAGACGTTTGTCGATCCATAAATCCGTGCTGCATCACTAGACTACCCAATGCTTCAAACAAGGTCAATATATGCATGTGATAATATCTCGTTGAGATGATATAAATATAATTACTCAATGAATAAATTTGTCTGGAAATACGTATTAATTGTCTTGTATCGTATTTAGTGAATATACTTTATGGCATGTGTATTTTAAATCATGAATTAGAAAGTTATATGATAAAATGAATGGATATAAGATCAACTAGTCCTTCCTAATCAATCTAATTTCTTAAAAAAAAAACAGAATTGGATTAGTTTTTCAGTCATGTGAGTGATGATGAATTGAATGATTGTAGATGTCAATTCTTAATTAGTTAACCAAATTCACACGCTCGCTTCAAGGCCTCTCAAACTCAATTAGCAACCAACTGACAACCACTCTAGTCTCCTTCATCCATTCATTACGCAATAGCTAAAGACACAAAAACAAGACATTTTCTATTTGGTGAACTCTGCAAATATCTAACTTCACACCACAAAATTGTTTTTGCCCATTAAAGCCTTAATTATGGGAACCAAAATTGTTGGAAACACATTCAACCTAAATTATGTCATGGGTAGCCTCTACTAAATTTACTACTAGGGTTATATTTGTGGGTGACTTGAATATTTACAGGGTTTAAATAAATAAAAAATTCTCTAAATATATGATATGTCTATAATCTATGTTAGAACTGCAAAAGAAATCTTGTTCTTGACTCATGGGTCCTAGTTGTAAGAAGGAGGAAACGACACTCAAGTATCAACCGTCAGGTTTAAAACGAATTCTGCCTATATAGGTAATCAGTGGGTAGTGGCTGATTTTCTAGTAGATATATCTCACCAATTCTTGAAAGCCATAATTTAAAAAAGGATCAAGTACAGTAAACCCCCCAATCAGTGGGTAGCGTCGTTTTCGTTGATTTTGACAAATATTCCAATGATAACACCACCGCAGAAAGGTCAAAAAACACTCGGTAATCAAATGAAATAAGTAAACAAATACAAACACACATCATTTTCTAAACATAACTCAAATAAAGCGGCAAAACTAAGAACAAGAGATCAATGAGATTTCTCAGTAAGAGGAATGCTAACGACCTTCTCTTTTGGACTTTCTCTTTTCTCCTCATGACAAGTGTCACTTTTCTTACACTTAAAATAATGTTATTAATGCATCACACAAGCTAATTTTTGTTTTCCAAATTTACCCTTATTAAATGTATTAGCTTTAATGTTTTTTTTTTTCAATTGCTCTAAATATCTTTGAAACTTTCTTACTACCTTGTAAAAGATTAAATACGAAAAAGCGTAATTTTGTTTTATTAAAAAAAGTATGTTTCATGATATTGTTATCGTGAAAGCGATATCATCTTTCTTTTGTATTTAAAAAAACATATGTTCTCGCTGAAAAAAAAACTCAAGTTTTTTCTTATTTATTTATTTTTTAACAAGGTGGTAAGAAAATTTGTTCAAAAACTAGCTTGTAAAATGAAAATTAATAAATTTAATAAGGGTAAACTTGGAAAACAAAAACTAGCTTGTGTGATGCATTAATAACATTATTTTAAGTGTAAGGAAATTGACACTTGTCATAAGAAGAATGGAGAAGATCCAAAAGAGAAGATTAGAGAGAAGATTATGGAGAATAAATGGAGGAAGATGAAGGAGACGGAGTACCAATCGTCTTTTCTTTTTCTTGGTGGAAGGAGTACAATGCCTCTGATGAGTAGGGTTTTTTTAAATTTAATAATGAATAAGAATTAAGATGATATTGTATCCAAACAATCTTCTAATACCATGAAGGGTGTTTTAGTATTTGCATAAGTCTTTTACATCCAGTTTTGGTTTTTTTAGATTTATGGGGTTAAGTGATTAAGTGAAACCATTTTGAAACATGAGGGGTTGTTTGTGTAATTTCTAGGACCTCAAGGGGTTATGTGAAAACCCAAAAAATCTTAGGAGGTGTTAGTATAAATAACTATTAATTTAGTAATAGTATGTCCTTCATGATCAATTTTTTATTTCTAAAAAAAATGATCAATTTGTTTAAGAGTAACATTGAAATCTATAATAAAATTTAATAAAAGATTATGCTAACTCATGAAAAAGTTGGGTTCCCTAATAAAGGCTTGCTATCGGGGCACCTCCCTTGATCCAAGTTGCGCCCAGGGAACAAAACATTATCGGCTGGGTACTTGTCCAGTCTGTTTCATCTTCTTGTAACTGCAAACTCTCTAGTTTCTAACTCAAGCCATAATTTTTTATATTGTCTTATCAATTATAGGCGCACTATGTAAGATATGAAATAACTGTAAATATTTGTTTCCTTGTCTAGATAGTCAACTGTTTAATTTAGGGTTGTAAACATGTTGATTTTTGGTATAGAACTTTCTGGTTAGCAACAAAACAAAAACCTTTTGTAAGCAACGTATGCAGAGGAGAGAAAACTCAGAGAGTATATTTGTTTCAGTATATTTTCTTGTATATACAACAGAGCCAAGAACACACAGAATATATGCATGACTCATTCTGTCAAAAACAGATCCTAAAAATATCTAGGACACAAGGATTCATCTCCAGCCTTTCAAGGTCATTGGAGGCTACGATTCTTACACCTAGGCAAGGAATCGTTACAACAGATAGGACTAAGACAGCTAAGAAAGACAGCTGTAGAGTTTCCCAAAATAGACAGAAAACTAGCCGTTGGACATAACCTTTAACGGCTATTGCTATAAAAGGAAAGTTCTTCAGCTCCTTTAATTTCTTCATCCTCTTCACTGTTAATCTGCAGGCTTAACTTCTGCAGCTTGATTCAAAGCTAGTATGCAGCTTAACTCTCAACAGCCTCTCCTAAGCTGCTTACTGGTTTCACTCCAAGTTTCAACCTCAAGTAATTGAATCGATCTTTGGGCAGAGCTTTTGTAAAAATATCTGCCAACTGTTCTTCACTTCTGCAGAACTTCATGTCAAGCACCCCTTCTTGTAAAGCTTCCCTTATGAAATGATACCTTCGGTTTATGTGTCTTGTTCTCTGATGGAAAACAGGATTTTTAACCATTGATATTGCTGACATGTTGTCACAAAACAATGGCGTTGCATCAGATTGCATTTCACCAAAATCATCCAACACAAACCTTAGCCAGATAGCTTGAGCTGTTGCCTCAGCAGCTGAAACGTATTCAGCTTCTGCAGTTGACAATGCAACTGTGTTTTGCTTGACTGAAGCCCATGAAAAAACTCCACTACCAAAACTGAATGCATATCCAGATGTACTTTTACTGTCATCTTCACTGCCAGCCCAATCAGAGTCACAAAAACCAATCAGAATAACATTTTTTTCCCTTGTAAATTCAATGCCATAGCTGAGAGTGCCTTGAATGTATCTGAGAACCCTTTTTGCAATTCCCATGTGCTTCTTTGTAGGGCTGTGCATGAATCTTGATAACAGACTGGCTGCAAACATTATATCAGGTCTGGTTGCAGTTAAATATAACAAGCTGCCAACAATTTTTCTAAACAGACCTTCATCGGCTAATTCACTTCCATCAACTTTCTTTAGTCTTTCACCAGTGGGAAGAGGAATTGTAACTGATTTACAATCCTCGAGGCCAAACTTCACAAGCAAGGACTTTGCATACTTGCTTTGATGAATAAACACCCCTTTTTCAGATTGTAGAACCCCCATTCCTAAGAAATGATGTAGGAGTCCAAGGTCAGTCATTTCATACTTTTGCATCATGTCCCTTTTAAACTCACTGAGCAATGCATTACTGTTTCCAGTATACACTATATCATCAACATATATAGAGACAATGATCAATTTTCCCTCTTCATCAGTTCTGGTATATAAGGTGGCCTCACTAATGCTTCTTTGAAACTTGCAGCTAGTGAGATAAGAGTCAATCTCACTGTACCAGGCTCTGGGAGCCTGCTTTAAACCATAGAGAGCCTTTCTTAGCTTATAAACCTTATGACTAGCCTTTTTCACTTCAAACCCCTCTGGTTGCTCAGTATAAACCTCCTCCTCAAGTACTCCATTCAAGAAGGCTGACTTCACGTCTAGTTGAAACAACTTCCAACCCTTTTGTGCTGCAAGTGCAATCAAAGTTCTAATTGTATCTAACCTTGCCACTGGGGCAAAGGTTTCATTAAAGTCAATACCAGGTTTCTGAGCATACCCTTTAGCTACAAGCCTAGCCTTGTGTTTTTGAACCGTTCCATCCAGATTAAGCTTGGTTTTGAACACCCATTTGACTCCTATGACTGGTTTATGAGTAGGCCTTTCCACCAGCTCCCAAGTTCCATTCTTTTCAATAGTTTCAATCTCAGCTTCCATTGCTTCCTTCCATGCTTTGTCTTCAATAGCTTCATAATAATTTTTTGGTTCAATAATAGTCATATGACATCTTGCATAGATGTCCTCCAAGCTTCTCAACCTTACTGGTGTATTACTTGGAGTTGAGCCTTGACTAGAACCACTGCCATTGCTCTCAGGTACATGTTCATCATTTGAGATTAATTGATTTTGATTTGGGGAATCAATGCTGTGAGTTTCATGAGAGGTTTCCTCTACTTCAGTTATCTCAGAATTTCCATTTTCAAAAATAATAGGCATGGAGACAGTTTCAACTTGCTTGCTTTCCCAATTCCAGGATTTGTTCTCATAAAAAACAACACTTCTTGAGAGTATAATCTTCTCAGTTTGAAGATTATAAATCCTGTAACCCTTCTCACAGCTGCCATAACCCATAAAGATTCCTTTGCTTGCTTTGTCATCAAACTTCTGTCTAAGATTTGATGGAATGTGACTGTAACAGATGCTTCCAAACACTCTTAAGTGTTTTACACCAGGTTTTCTTCCTGTGAAAGCTTCAAATGGTGTTTTGTCTATAACTGAAGTGGTATAGCACCTGTTTTGCAGATACACAGCAGTACCAACTGCTTCAGCCCAGAACTTTACAGGAATTTTCTTCTCAGTCATCATTGATCTTGCCATTTCACAGATGGTTATGTTTCTTCTTTCAGCAACTCCATTTTGCTGAGGTGAGTAGGCAATAGTCAGTTGCCTCTCCATGCCAAGATCACTGCAATACTCAAGGAATTCATGTGAAATGTACTCTCCACCTCTGTCACTTCTTAGTTTCTTTAAATTGAATCCACTTTGTAGCTCAACAAATGCTTTGAACTTTTTGAACACACTTATCACACTTGACTTGTTTCTTAGAAAATATACCCAACACATTCTTGAATAGTCATCAATGAATGTGATGAAGTATTTATTTCCTCCAATGGACTCATTTTGCATTGGACCACATACATCTGTGTGTATCAACTCAAGTGGACTGTTGGCTCTCCAAGGCTTCTCATTCTCAAATGGTTCTCTGTGGCTTTTACCATACACACAGCCTTCACATACTCCTTCCTTTTCTGAGAAATTAGGCAAGCCTAGCACCATTTGTGTTTGCTGCATTTTTTTCATGCTTGCAAAGTTCAAGTGCCCCAATCTTCTATGCCAAACCCATGGATCTTCTTGTACTGCTCCTTTCATTGCCATTGAGCAGATAGATTCCATAGATAATGGAAAACATCTATTTCCAGCCATTTCAACTTTGGCAACAACATTATCAAGGCTGCTGTCATCACATATTATTGCATGATTTCCTCCAAATAGAATGTAGTACCCATGCTCCAGCATTTGTCCTATACTCAACAAATTCTCATTCAGACCAGGGACAAGCAGCACTTCATTTATGTATCTTCTTCCTTTTCTTGTCTCAACTACAAGTGTCCCTTTTCCTGTGGCTTGAACAAGATCACCAGTGCCCATTTTCACTTTGCAGGTCACTGACATATCAAGATTGATCAATAAAGACTGTTGAGAGGTCATGTGGTTGCTGCATGCACTGTCAACAAACCACACAGACTTGCTTGATGCAATTGAACTTGCATGACAAGCATAGAACATTGTTCCTGTGGTTACCTCTTCTTCCTTTGCACAATTTGCAACTTGTTTACCACTTTCACAGTCCTTTGTTAAATGGCCAAATCGACTACACTTCTCACATTTTGGTTTTCCTTTATATCTGCAAATACCAAAATGGTATTTCTTACATACTTGGCACTGTGGTTTCACACCACCTTGACTGCTACTTCCTTCTGATTTGTTTTGTGAATTGAAGCTGTTGTTCCAATTCCCTCCAGAGCCATTATTCCAATTTGAGTTTCCACCTTGAGACCAATTCGAGCCTTTTTTGTTTTGTCCTTGCCATTTTTGATTTTGCTTTCCCTGAGAACTTTTGTTAGCTCCAGAAGCTTGATTATTTCCAACTCTGAGGCTGCTAAAAGCCTTCTCAGTTCCAGCCAACTTATCCCTTTCATCATGCAAATCCTCCCTTTTATCATAGACTTTGACAGATGCAAGAATTTCTTCAACTCTAATAGTTTCAAGGTCTCTGGTTTCTTCAATGATTGACACAATGGACTTGTACTTCCTACTTATACTCATCAACAATTTTTGGACAATCCTTTTCTCTGTTACATCTTCTCCTAGAGATTTCAAGTTGTTTACAATTCCAAAAAATCGAGCAAAGTAGTCATCCAGAGATTCAGCATCATTCATTCTCAAATATTCAAAATCAGCTCTAATAGCTTGTAATTTCACAGCTCTTACCTTTTTATCTCCTCTGAACTCTCTTCTCAGAATTTCCCAAGCACCTTTTGCAATCTTCTCATTTCTGATGCGAGGAAAAAGTTCATCAGTTAGTGCTCCTTGTATAAGACTCAAAGCCTTGGCATTTTTTATCTTATCTTCTTTGGAGATAGTCGGTGCTTCCACTGGAATTTGCACAGTCTCATCTTCTTCTTTTACAGAGCCTTCTTCTCCTTCAGAACTCTCTGGTTCTTCCTCCTCAAGAATCGGCTGTGGATATACTCCAAGCTCCACTGCATCCCATAGATCATATGCTATGAGAATAGTCTCCATTTTTACTGACCAAAAATCATAGTTTGCACCATTAAACTGTGGAGTTCTTAAATCTCCACTTGAAGAACCTGAACCCACCATTTTGAGTGAGTCTCAGTGAACCAGACACTAAAAAGAGCAACCTTTATCCCTTTTAAAAATTTCTCAGGAAAGCCCTCTTTCTCACAGCTCACGCCCTTCTCTGAAATCAGACCTAGAGCTCTGATACCATGTTGATTTTTGGTATAGAACTTTCTGGTTAGCAACAAAACAAAAACCTTTTGTAAGCAACGTATGCAGAGGAGAGAAAACTCAGAGAGTATATTTGTTTCAGTATATTTTCTTGTATATACAACAGAGCCAAGAACACACAGAATATATGCATGACTCATTCTGTCAAAAACAGATCCTAAAAATATCTAGGACACAAGGATTCATCTCCAGCCTTTCAAGGTCATTGGAGGCTACGATTCTTACACCTAGGCAAGGAATCGTTACAACAGATAGGACTAAGACAGCTAAGAAAGACAGCTGTAGAGTTTCCCAAAATAGACAGAAAACTAGCCGTTGGACATAACCTTTAACGGCTATTGCTATAAAAGGAAAGTTCTTCAACTCCTTTAATTTCTTCATCCTCTTCACTGTTAATCTGCAGGCTTAACTTCTGCAGCTTGATTCAAAGCTAGTATGCAGCTTAACTCTCAACAAAACATATAGAAAATATATCAAAAAAAAAAAAAAGTCTCTCTAGAATACTAAGGTTTCTCTAGGATTCTAGGAGAGTCAAAACTCGACCACTACAGGAGGCGGCGACACCTCCGGAGTGCATGTCAGAACGGCTGGATCTCGCAACCAGGTTCCTCACGCAGATGGAGGATATCTCTTCGGCCTTTTCGCATCGGTTTGTCCTTACTGATGTGGAGCAACAGGAAATAGTGATAGAGTCAAAGGAGAATATTGGTGTTAAAACCAATAAGTTCTTCCTGGTGGGAGCAGTGCTTTCAGATAAACCAGTAAACAAGGAAGCGCTACGTAAAACTTTTTACACGATCTGGAAACCCAAAGCTCGAGTTACAATAGTAGAACTGGAACAGAATAGATTCTTTTTTGCGTTCAATACAAGGGCGGAACGAGCAACCATCCTCAACGGGGGCCCGTGGGTGTTCAACGACTACCTATTGATTCTAGCAGAGGCGGATGAAATAGTTAATCCGATTAGGATTCCCCTTGTGATGCAGGAATTCTGGATACAGGTGAAAGGCCTCCCCTTGGCTTATATGACCAGGGCCATGGGTCGTCTGATTGGTACTGCACTAGGTGGCTATGTTGTCACCGATCAGAGCAAGAAAGTGGGTTACTTAGGCAGTTACTTGAGGATACGTGCCAGCATTGATGTGACAAAACCCCTCCGGCGAAGTTTAAAACTCAGATTAGATGGAGACCTATTGGAGGTGGAGATACGCTACGAGAAACTGCCTATCACATGTTATCATTGTGGTTTAATTGGCCACACGGAAGGCTCATGCACACGAAAGGGTGTTGTCTATGAAGATGATAAGGCCAAGCCTTATGGCAAATGGTTCCAGCAGGATGTTCTTGCCCTGGATTATCGGCGGCCGTCTGGGAGACGTTTTGGGCTTTCTTCGCCGACGGGCTGGTCCATGCGAGCTCCAGATGAATCCGGCCTCCAGGCGCCGGCAAGGGACACCTACGGCAACGACGATGCGACGAGACCAAATATGGCATGAGGAGAAATTTTGGGGCAAACTCCGGATTCTCAGGAAGATAACATAAGGATAGATAATCCTCTCCCTGATTCCGCGTCGGCCAATCATGGCGTCCTTGGTGCCTCTCACTCTACACGATCCCCCTCCTATCCATGTATCCCAGATTTGAACAGGATTGCGGATGATTTGGAGGCTGACTTCCAGGGATTACTTCCTATTATTCCTTGTTGTGATAGAGGACCAGAAAACATTAATTCCTTGAGAGTTGACTTCCTATCCCAAGACGTGCATGCAATTAATTTGATTGGCACCCCTGTCTGCTCTCCAAATAGGGGCACTATGGAGCGATATGAGGATTTAGCAATTGGGCCAGCACATGGGCCAGTCAGTAAACCCCATGTGCTCGAATATACCACGGGACTCTTTGGGTCAAACCAGTATGAAACTCAATTTGTGGGCCATGATACAAATATATCTTTGGGGTCCGACCCCTTTAATCTCAGCCCCCTTATTCGACAAAGTGCCCATGCAGGTCCCCTCAAAAACAGGTATGCTCGAGTCAGGAAACAACGACCTCAACGACGGTATACTGCAACTAATAAGGAGACTCGGATTGAACCTAGCAACCGAAAACGTCCAGCAATCTATGTAACAAGTGGGGGGCAACTGGCTCCTCCTTTTAAACAGTTATGCTCCTATGACGGTACCACAAGAAACAGTCAAACGGCAGAGTCTGAGAACACTCAGCTCCGCCGAGAGCCATGATCGTCCTAAGTTGGAACTGTCAGGGGCTTGGGAATCCCAGGGCAGTTCAGGCACTACGACGTTTGATCGTCGCACAAGGACCCACGGTTGTATTCCTGAGCGAAACAAGGTGCAATCGTCAATTTTTTTCTTCTTTGTCAATTAATTTAGGTTTCGATAATTTTTACGCAGTTGATGCCCTTGGCAGGTCTGGAGGGCTGTGTCTTCTTTGGAAATCTGAATGTCAGGTGGCTATTCGATCCGCATCTCTTCACCACATTGATGGAGAGGTCGGAGGTATTGGTGATACAGTACATTGGCGTTTTACAGGCTTCTATGGCTACCCTTCTATTGCAGACAGATATAAGTCATGGCAACTACTCCGTGGTTTGGCTACTGAGTCCACACTCCCTTGGGTCTGTTTTGGGGACTTTAACGAGTTACTCCACAGTAAGGAGAAGGAAGGGGGAGCACCTAGATTAATCAGGCAAATGCTAGCTTTCCGTCAAGCCATTTCTGATTGTGCATTGGAGGATTTGGGGTTTGAAGGACCTGAGTTTACCTGGTACAGTACCAGAATGGGTGGTATCAAAGAGAGGCTAGATCGGGCTCTTGCTAATCTCAAGTGGCAGCAGTTGTTTCCTGCGTCACGTGTGGTGCATCTGGATCCAAGTCGCTCTGACCACCTGCCTTTCCTTATCTACCTAAACCAACAGAAAAATAAAAGGGGGGCACCTTCGCCCAGGTTTCGATTTGAACACATGTGGACTAGCCATGCTGATTGTGAAAGTGTAATTAGCACTGCTTGGGCGACTATTGTTGATGGCACACCTATGTTTCAGGTAGTTGAGAAAATAAAGGTTACACGACTTCGTCTCTTACAATGGCACCGATCAACTTTTAAAGCTACGCAACGGGACATTCAAAGCACTCGTGATAAATTGGGGATTATTTGGCGACAGCAGTGCACAGATCAGACTATTGCAGCCTTCAAGGCCTTATCGACGCAATTAGATGAGTTGTTGGTTCGCGAGGAGGTTTATTGGCAGCAACGAGCTAAGGTTGCTTGGCTTCGAGACGGGGATAGGAATACCAGATTCTTCCATCAACGGGCCAACACGCGGAAGCGGAGGAATAATATTCAGGGTCTAATCGATAGTAATGGTGTTTGGAAAGAGGAGGGCGCAGCAGTCCAGGAAATAGTGGTGGATTATTTCACACACCTTTTCACCTCTAATTGTAGACGCAGGGAGGATATTCTTCTAAATATTGTTTACCCATGTGTGACACCAACCATGAATGCCTCGCTCCTTGCCGACTTCACTGAGCAGGAAGTAAAGCATGCTGTTTTTCAGATGTATCCAACCAAGGCACCTGGGCCGGATGGAATGCCACCTGTCTTTTTTCAGAAATATTGGCACATTGTGGGCAACGATGTGTCTCGAGCCATTATTAATTTTCTGTCTTCTGGACGTCTACTCCACAAGATCAACTTCACCCATGTGGTGCTCATTCCTAAAGTGAAAAACCCAAAGGATATGACCCAACTTCGGCCTATCAGCCTCTGCAACGTTTTATTTAAAATTGCCTCTAAGGTGCTGGCCAACCGATTGAAAATTATCCTCCCTTCTCTGATTTCGCCCAGTCAGAGCGCTTTTGTCTCAGGCCGCCTTATTTCTGATAACTCCATATTGGCTGCTGAAATCATCCATTGCCTGCGGAGTCGACGACGGGGTAAGAAAGGTTTTTTGGCACTGAAGCTTGATATGAGTAAGGCTTACGACAGAATTGAATGGTCTTTCCTGGAACAGATGATGAAGAAATTGGGTTTTGCTGATCAATGGGTTAGTCTTATAATGACTTGTGTCACTACTGTTACTTACTCCTTTCTGGTTAATGGCTCACCGTGTGGCTATCTTACCCCTTCTAGAGGCCTCAGGCAGGGAGATCCGTTATCACCCTATCTATTTATTCTATGTGCACAAGGTTTCTCTAGTTTTCTTACACAGGCAGAAAGGGATGGGCGGTTACAAGGAGTCTCCATTTGTAGGGGTGCTCCCTCAATCAACCACCTCCTGTTCGCAGATGATTGCTACTTGTTTGCCCATGCAAATGTGAGGGATTGCGGGACAATTAAGGAGGCACTCTCTTGGTATGAGTGGGTATCCGGTCAACAAGTTAATTTACAGAAGAGTGCAATTTGCTTTAGCAAAAATGTTAAGCGCCAAGACCAACTGGATCTAGCAGCATCCCTCGGTGTCTCATGTGCTGATCATTATGATAAGTATCTTGGGCTTCCAATGGTAGTTGGTAAGAACAAAGGTTCCTCGTTTGCACATCTCAAGGAACGGTTGGGTAAAAAATTATTTAGCTGGAAAGGAAAACTCTTAAGCAGTGCAGGGAAAGAAATTCTTATCAAAACGGTGGCACAAGCTCTCCCCTTGTATTCGATGAGCGTTTATTTATTGCCCAAATATTTTTGCGATGATCTTAACCGTTTAATTGCAGATTTCTGGTGGAACGGAAATAGTGGCGACAGGAAAATACATTGGCTTGCTTGGGATAAGCTCTGCCAACCCAAAGATCTTGGGGGGTTGGGCTTCCGTGATTTATATGCTTTCAACCTTGCTATGTTAGCTAAGCAAGGATGGAGGCTCATACAATATCCAAACTCTTTTATAGCAAATGTTCTACGAGCTAAGTACTTTCCTGACAAATCTTTTCTTGACGTCCCTGTCCCTGAAAATTCTTCTTATGTTTGGAAAAGTATCTGTGCAGCCAGAAAAATTCTTTTGCAGGGATCTAGATGGCAGGTGGGCAGTGGGGCAGAGATTGATATTTGGAAGGACCCATGGGTGCCACGCCCTTCTACCTTTCGGGTTATCTCACCAAAACCCTGTTAAGCTCATAATTTCATACATATACATGCCCAATTTACTTACTTCTTTTGCTTAGTTTCCTATAATTCTGAGTTATTTGCCTCTATTTGTGTGTTTTGTAGGCCAATAGAGTAAGAGAGCATAATTCATGCAATTCAAGCATGTTTAGGCCTGATTTGGATGAATGGAAGAAGAGCTTAAAGACAAACTCATTTTGGCTACAGCCCCCTGCCAGTCCAGTTCCGTAGGTCATATTGCAAGCTTTGTTTCAGCAACCTACACAGCTCGTATGAGGCAGCATTCTTCATGAAAGTTGTTGCAATGGGTGTGTACTATAACATATCCAAAATTCATCCCCATTGGATAAATCTGGAGTCCGTTACCTAGCAAACACAGAACCATGCTCAGGATGGATTTTGTCAGCGAGCAAAACGAGTTAGCAATTTGTTTTGGCCTTAACTTCTTCATCCGAGCTTGGATTGGGCCAATACTTGTGTGGTTGGATCAAACACATTCTGAACTTCACAATAGACATCTTAAAGTCATCATTTGATTCATCCTAGCCCAATTCGTAAGCCCAAGAAGTTGCTGGTCATGCTGACATGAGGATGAGCTGGTTGGAAGCTTGGTCATGGTGAGCTAGGCATGAGCTATTGTAGCTGGTTGGAAGCTTGGTCATGGTGACATGAAGATGAGCTGGGGCTGCTGGTGGGATTTATTGGTGAAGTGCATCAACCAATTCAGATTTTATAATGCAAGTGTTGTATGCATTAGTGAAGTGCATCAACCAATTCATCTTTTATAATGCAAGTGTTGTATGCATTAGCCATATTGAATTCAGATTTATCACTCCCCTCTCCCTATAAATACCACATCCATTCCACATTCAAGACACAACAAATCCTGGGATTCACAACCCCACAATTCACTCCAGCCATCCTCAAACACTCTCAAAATCCCAAACACTCCAACAATCACCAAAACAACTCCAGCAAACCTCTCTTCCATTTCCCTACGAATTTCATCTTCCTTAGCCATCACCACTCACTCAAACTCATCCCAAATCACCTCCATATCCTTCATACATCTTTCTAGAAGTGGGGAAGCTCTTGGAGAAGCATTAGAAGTGGAGAAGCACTTGGAGAAGCCTTGGACACCACAAGAACTTCAGAAAAAGGGTTTTTCTACTCTTATTGCATTCATTATGTTTTCTCATTTCTGTTCAAGTCTCTTTTCCATTATGAGTAGCTAAATCCATAACTAGGGCTTTGATGTAACCTAACATGAATATTCTGGGTTTATAAGTTTGGAGTTTCAAGTTTGATTCATGATTCATGTTCTTATTCATTATGCTTATAAGTTAACATGCTTGTTTGAATGATTGATCACCATTAGAACTTGTTTGTTAACTATCTTGGTTTGAATTAAGAGTATACACCATGCTTTAATTCGAATTGAACTATGAATAGGAAGAGTATGTATGGACATTCGACAACAGGGATTAGATACATACTTGGTTGTTTAAAATGTTCTTCTATGCTTAATGGGTTCCTAATGCTTAATTTTAGGTTAGACAACAAATGATCAAATTAGGGAATTAGGAACACAAGGTTAGGACCAAACACCATGGCCTAATCATACTTTAGCTAGAATCAATCTTTGAATCTGAATTAGACTTGTTACTTGAATCTTTATAACCCAGAATTGAATTGTTATGGTGATTCGAATGCCCTAGTCTCAAAATCTGTTTTCCAACTCTTAAAACCACTCTTTGTTACATTTGTTTACTTGTTTTTGTTTGCAATTTCATTTTGCTTCTTTTGTTCAACAATCACAACCACTCTTGTTTTAAATTCTGTTTTAGACATAACCTCCTACTTTCTTGAATTTGGTAATCTAAGTACATAACTAGTTTTAACTTCTCAGTCTTCGTGGGTACGACCTCGTACTTGTCTTGCTATACTACTAATTGCCCCGTACAATTGCGAGTTAACATAATATTAACAACAAATTTTGGCGCCGTTGCCGGGGACTGAACGAAAGTTCTTCCCTGGTTATGTGCCCAAGGTTACCCTATTCTTTTTAGTGTTTCTAATTAATCTAATTTTCTGTTTCAGGTAGTTTATGTTTAAAAAGCCATTACTTGAACAAGTGAGGTCTTCGTTCCAACGTTCTAGATCTTTGAACGCAGGACCATCATTGCAACCCAGACGAGTGACCTCTGAAATTCAGAATCGTCTAGAAAGGGAGTTGTCAACTGCAAAAGAGCAAGCTCTTGCTACATTTACAAGTCTTGCTCTCCACACTGAACTTCCTGGTTCTTCACTTTCAGATTCGGAAGCAAGTTCAGACCAAGAAGAAGAAGAAATGATGGCTGCCATTGAGTTCATGGGAGAACTTGATATCCCAACAATTCCAGCATCTCCTTCAAGCATTTTGCTGCCCACTGTAGCTCGAAATTATGAGCTTAAATCTTCTCATCTTAATATGCTGCCTTCCTTTTATGGTTTACCTAATGAAGATCCATTAACCCATATAAAGGATATTTTTAATGTTGTGAGTTCTTTTCCCTTGACAGGTGTGACAGAAGATCAACTTCGAATGAGAGTGTTTCCATACACTTTAAAGGATAAGGCGAAGTATTGGTTGAATTCTTTGAAGCCTGGTTCACTCACTACATGGTCTGCCATTCAAAAGAAGTTCCTGGAAAAATACTTCTCCACGCAAAAGACCGACATGCTTAGGGACAAGATCTTATTATTTGCACAGCAAGATGATGAATCATTTTGTGAAGCATGGGAGAGATTCAATGGGTTGCTCAACCAATGTCCTCATCATGGGATTCCATTGAAGCTTCAAATGCGTATGTTTTATAAAGGACTAACCCCTTCTAGTCATAATATAGTCACCAATTTTGCAGGTGGTTCTTTTAAAACCAAAACTCCAGAAGAAACGTACGAACTCTTTGAGGAGATAGCAATGGAGACCCAACATACGGATACAAGAGGTAAACGTGTTATTAGTGGTTCTAATGATGCTTCTAGTGTGCAGATTCAAAACTGGAACAAAAGCTAGATGCTCTTCTTGCATTAAACTCAAGAAGCCCTCCGAAGGAAGTGTGTAGCATTTGTGAATCTCATGACCATGCTACCACAGCTTGTCCACTTGGGGCTGGATATCCAGAATTTGTGCAAGAACAAGCTAAGTTGGTAAATTCCTACAACCAAGGTCCAAGAAATGATCCATACTCTCAAAGTTATAATCCAGGTTGGAGAAATCATCCAAACTTTTCATGGAGAAATACCCAGAATCAAGCAAATCCCCCTTCATTCCAAAGGCCACAACAATCATCATCATCATTGGAAGATATAGTGAAGCAGATGGCAATCAACCAATCCAATTTTCAGCAAACTACACAAGCTGCCATCTCCAAATTGGAAGTCCAATTAGGCCAAATAGCTGCTGAAATAACTCAAAGAGTGCCTGGGAAATGGCCAAGCCAAACTGAGATCAATCCAAAGAACCCAGAAGCCAAGGCCATTCATGTGCTCAGATCATGTAAGATCATTGATAATAAAGATGATTCTAATCTTTCAAATGATGTTGTGATTGTAGAAGATGAAGAGGAGGAGACCATGGCCACGGAAGGAGAACAACTCAAAACTTCTCAATCTGCTCCTAAGGCCAAATCAGATTCTCAGAAATCCGATCAATTCCAATTGCATAAAAGGGATGACAAATTTGTGCCACCACATCTTCAAGAAGATAGATACGTGCCACCCGCTCCATATGTTCCACAGATTCCATTTCCAGGCCGTCTTAAGAAAGCAAAGCAAGATAAGGCTTTTAAAGAGATTTATGATATTTTGAGTAAAGTTAATATCAATTTGCCTTTGCTTGATCTTATTGAACAGATTCCTGCATATGGAAAATTCATCAAGGACTTGAAAACTCACAAGCTCAATTTCGCTCCAAATGAAGGAGTAAAGCTCGACCAGAATGTAAGTGCTGTATTGCAAAGGAAGCTTCCACCAAAACTAGATGATCCTGGCAGCTTTGACATTCCCATTAACATTGGAGGCAAGAAGGTTGGAAGAGCCATGTTGGACTTGGGAGCAAGCATCAATGTTTTTCCATATTCAGTTTATCAAGAGCTTGGCTTAGAAGGGATGAAGAAGACTTCAATGCGACTTGAACTAGCTGATCATTCTATAAAATATCCAAAAGGTATTGTAGAAGATATTCTAGTTCAAGTTAATACACTAATTCTCCCTGCTGATTTTGTAGTGATGGACATGGAAGACAATCCAAATGGAGATCGTGTTGATCCCATTCTCCTAGGCAGGCCATTCATGGCCACTGCAGACACAATCATCAAAGTGAAAGATAGCACCCTCTCCATGACTGTTTTGGGTGAAACTGTTGAATTTAAAATGCTTAATGCTCTATCTCAACCTTCTATCTCTCTTGATTCTTGCTTTTCAATTGATGTTGTGGATCATGAGGTTTCTTCCAAAATTTTGTAGAGAAAGTCTAATGATGCTCTAGAAGCTGTCTTAACACAAGAAGAGGAAGATCTTTGTGAACTGGAGTTCCAAGAAGTGGTGGCTGCCTTAGAAGTATTTCCGCCATACCCACCATCCTTTAGGCCACCAATCGAGCCTCTTGGACCATCATCCACGAAATTGGAGCCATCCATTGTCATCCCACCAAAGCTAGAACTTAAACCTCTTCCCAATAATCTTCAATATACATATTTGGGTGCTAACGAAACTCTCCCTGTTATAATTGCTGCAGGTCTCTCCTCACATGAAGAAGAGAGCTTAATTAAAGTTCTAAAAGAGCATAAAACAGCCATTGGGTGGACCATAGCAGACATCAAAGGAATTAGTCCAAGCATGCGCATGCACCGGATTTTAATGGAAGAAGACAGCAAACCATCTCGTGATGCCCAAAGGAGGCTAAATCCCAACATGAAAGAGGTGGTTAGAGCTGAAGTTTTAAAGCTACTCGATGTAGGAATCATCTACCCAATTTCAGATTCTAAGTGGGTGAGCCCTGTGCAAGTTGTTCCAAAGAAGTCCGGAATCACCGTTGTGAAGAATGAGAAGAATGAGCTAGTTCCTACACGAACTGTCACTGGTTGGAGAGTTTGCATTGATTACAGGAAGTTGAACACATCCACTAGAAAAGATCATTTCCCCTTGCCTTTTATTGATCAAATGCTTGAACGTTTATCTGGCCATGCTTACTATTGTTTTCTTGATGGTTTTTCAGGTTATAATCAAATTCCCATTGCTCCGGAAGACCAAGAGAAAACCACATTCACATGCCCATTTGGTACGTTTGCTTATAGAAGGATGCCATTCGGTTTGTGCAATGCCCCAGCAACTTTCCAAAGATGCATGATGTCAATCTTTTCAGATATGGTGGAACGATTCATTAAGGTATTTATGGATGATTTTTCAGTTTTTGGTTCCTCTTTTGATAATTGTCTTCACCACTTGTCTCTAGTGCTTAAAAGATGCCAGGAAACAAATCTGATTTTGAATTGGGAGAAGTGTCACTTCATGGTGAGACAAGGCATTGTACTAGGCCATGTGATTTCAAGCAAGGGAATCGAAGTGGATAAAGCCAAGATCGACCTCATCTCAAATCTTCCACCCCCTACCTCAGTTAAAGGAATTAGAAGCTTTCTAGGTCATGCTGGATTCTATAGAAGGTTCATCAAAAATTTCTCAAGCATTACAAGGCCATTGTGTAATCTCCTTGCTAAGGATGCTGTTTTTGAGTTTAATGAAGCTTGCATGGAAGCTTTTACTACCTTGAAGAGGGAGCTAACTTCAGCCCCTATTATCATAGCTCCGGATTGGTCTTTACCATTTGAAATAATGTGTGATGCCTCTGACTTTGCTATTGGTGTAGTTTTAGGTCAAAAGAAGAACAAGCTGCCCCATGTGATTCATTATGCTAGCCGGACCTTGAATGATGCTCAAATCAACTACTCCACAACAGAGAAGGAGTTGCTTGCTGTGGTTTTTGCTTTAGAAAAATTTCGTTCTTACCTTGTTGGTTCTAAAGTAATTGTTTATTCTGACCATGCAGCTCTTAGATACTTGCTCACTAAGAAGGATGCCAAACCACGCTTGATTAGATGGATTCTCTTGCTGCAAGAATTCGATTTGGAGATTCGAGATAAGAAGGGATGTGAGAATGTGGTAGCTGATCATTTGAGCAGAATTGTGGTTGAAGAAAAAGGAGCAGCTATGCTACCCTTGAATGAGACTTTCCCTGATGAACAACTATATGCTGCCCAAGTCAAAGAGCCATGGTATGCTGATTTTGTTAATTATCTTGCTTGTGGTGTTCTTAGAAATGATCTAACTTCTTATGACAAGAAGAAGTTCTTTTCCATGGTGAAACATTATGTCTGGGATGAACCTTTCTTATTCAAGCATTGCCCGGATCAACTCATCAGAAGATGTGTTCCAGAAGAAGAGCAAGAAAGCATACTTAGGCATAGCCACGAATTGGCTTGTGGAGGTCACTTTGGAGCTAAGAAAACAGCACTTAAAATTCTGCAATCTAGTTTCTTTTGGCCCACTCTATTCAAAGATGCGTTTAATTTTTGTGTTAAGTGTGATAGGTGCCAAAGGATGGGGAACATAAGTCGCAGGAATGAAATGCCATTGAATAACATACTTGTTGTGGAGCTCTTCGATGTGTGGGGTATTGATTTCATGGGACCATTCCCATCTTCCTTTGGTTATACTTACATACTTGTTGCTGTTGATTATGTGTCTAAATGGGTGGAAGCCATAGCCACCAAAACCAATGATTATAAGGTGGTGCTGAAGTTCTTGAAGGATAATATTTTCACAAGGTTTGGTACTCCAAGGGCTGTCATTAGTGATGGAGGCAGCCACTTCTGTAACAAGCCATTCGAAGCACTCATGAAAAAGTACAACATCACCCATCGAGTCTCTACACCATATCATCCACAAACTTCTGGTCAAGTGGAAATAAGCAATAGAGAAATTAAGCACATCCTGGAGAAGGTGGTGAACAATACAAGGAAAGATTGGGCAGCCAAGCTCAATGATGCATTATGGGCTTATAGGACTGCATATAAGACTCCCATTGGAATGAGCTCTTATCGTCTTGTGTTTGGGAAAGCTTGTCACTTGCCAATGGAGCTTGAACACAATGCTTTTTGGGCCATCAAGAAGTTGAATTTTGATCTAGACAAGGCAGGCCATGCAAGAAAGTTTCAGCTCAATGAATTGGAAGAAATTAGACATGAGTCTTATGAGAATGCAAAGCTTTATAAAGAACGAACCAAGAGTTACCATGACAGAAACCTTCAACGGAAAGAGTTCTCCAAAGGTATGTCAGTTCTTTTGTTTAACTCACGTTTGCGTCTTTTTCCAGGAAAATTGAAGTCTAGATGGCAAGGCCCATTCACCGTGGTCAATGTTTCTCCCTATGGAGCTGTGGAGATTCAAAACCCTAAAGATGGCTCGACTTTCAAAGTAAATGGACAACGTTTAAAGCCATTCTATGAGGGAGTTTCAGCTGGCATCCAAACTGGCCATGTGGTAGATCAACTTCCCTTCGTACCATCAACTTAGCTGATTGCACAATGTCTTGCCAAGACAGTAACTAAGGCGCTTCTTGGGAGGCAACCCATGTGTTCAAGAAGAAGGTGCTTGGTAGCAATCGACCTAATTGCATCAAGGGGAAGCATTTCAATCCTTTCTCTTTACTTGTTTTGTTTTTATTTTAGTCATTTTAAGTTTCTGTTCCTTTTTATAAATAAATAAATTTAAAAAAAAAAAAAATTCATATAAGCTAACTTTTGGTAACCCCAGTGAGCACCTCCGTCAATACAGTGTCTAGGAGTTCTTTAGGCGACACCTTCGGTGTCTAAGAAGTTTGGGTTTTAAGCGGGACCATTGTGACCCCTCCAACCTTCCCGGATCCCCTGGCTGTGTTTTCTGAGGCCTTTAACTGGTCATCCGTGAGTTGCTTATATATTCTTTTTCTTTTTTTTCTTTTTTTTCCTAAACCTTCTTCTAAACTTTTCCTTTTATCATTTGTTTGTTCTCAATCATCTTTTGTATGCTTTCACATTGAGGACAATGTTCAATTCAGGTCTGGGGGGAAGGTTTTCAATTTCAATTTTCTTATCCATTTGTGTTTTCAATTTTCGTTCTCTTGTCACTTTTTTTTTTTTTTTATTTATTTATTTTTTTTAAGAATGTCATACAATCAATGCTATGGAGCTGCTATTTGAGGTTTTCATATCAGAATTTTGCACTTCACAAAGCTTTTGCTCTTAGAATTCTGGTGGCTAAAGTACCATGCTCAAATTCTTGAAGGAAAATAGTGGAGACTACCCTAGTGAGATATATCGAGCCTAATTGCTTTCTTGAGAGGGTTTAAAGTGTTCTATTTCTCATCCATACTTATTTTCTTCAATTCACTCTAATTGATCTCATCATTTCATTTTGATTGAATACTAAGGATGATTCTCTTTTGCAGATATCATGTGCTTGCTCTCATTCATGAATGAACTCATTGAAGTGATGCTAGGCTATGTGTGTATAACTATTCTATGTGCTTTCTTTTCACCCTACCCATATGTGTGTTCCATTAGCCCTCTTGAAGCCAAACACTTAAAGCCTTTTTCTTCTATCACCCTCATCATTTCCCTACTTGCTATACTACTTTCTTGAATTCTGTTTTAAGCACTCGAAATTGAAGTTCAGAATGTCTTCTTTCCAGCCATATGTCATTTGGGCCAATCCAAGGTCGGAGGAGGAAGTTAAGGCCAAAACAAATTGCTAACTCATTTTGCGCGCTGATAAAATCCATCCTGAGCATGGCTCTGTGTTTGCTAGGTAACAGACTCCATATTTATCCAATGGGGCTGAATTTTGGATATGTTATAGTACACACCCATTGGAACAACTTTCATGAAGAATGCTGCCTCATCCGAGCTGTGTAGGTTGCTGAAACAAAGCTTGCAATATGACCTACGGAACTGGACTGGCAGGGGGCTGTAGCCAAAATGACCATATTGAATTCAGATTTGTCACTCCCCTCTCCCTATAAATACCACATCCATTCCACATTCAAGACAACAAATCCTGAGATTCACAACCCCCACAATTCACTCCAACCATCCTCAAACACTCTCAAAATCCCAAACACTCCAACAATCACCAAAACAACTCCAGCAAACCTCTCTTCCATTTCCCTACGAATTTCATCTTCCTTAGCCATCACCACTCACTCAAACTCATCCCAAATCACCTCCATATCCTTCATACATCTTTCTAGAAGTGGGGAAGCTCTTGGAGAAGCATTAGAAGTGGAGAAGCACTTGGAGAAGCCTTGGACACCACAAGAACTTCAGAAAAAGGGTTTTTCTACTCTTATTGTATTCATTATGTTTTCTCATTTCTGTTCAAGTCTCTTTTCCATTATGAGTAGCTAAATCCATAACTAGGGCTTCGATGTAACCTAACATGAATATTCTGGGTTTATAAGTTTGGAGTTTCAAGTTTGATTCATGATTCATGTTCTTATTCATTATGCTTATAAGTTAACATGCTTGTTTGAATGATTGATCACCATTAGAACTTGTTTGTTAACTATCTTGGTTTGAATTAAGAGTATACACCATGCTTTAATTCGAATTGAACTATGAATAGGAAGAGTATGTATGGACATTCGACAACAGGGATTAGATACATACTTGGTTGTTTAAAATGTTCTTCTATGCTTAATGGGTTCCTAATGCTTAATTTTAGGTTAGACAACAAATGATCAAATTAGGGAATTAGGCCATTCATGTGCTCAGATCATGTAAGATCATTGATAATAAAGATGATTCTAATCTTTCAAATGATGTTGTGATTGTAGAAGATGAAGAGGAGGAGACCATGGCCACGGAAGGAGAACAACTCAAAACTTCTCAATCTGCTCCTAAGGCCAAATCAGATTCTCAGAAATCCGATCAATTCCAATTGCATAAAAGGGATGACAAATTTGTGCCACCACATCTTCAAGAAGATAGATACGTGCCACCCGCTCCATATGTTCCACAGATTCCATTTCCAGGCCGTCTTAAGAAAGCAAAGCAAGATAAGGCTTTTAAAGAGATTTATGATATTTTGAGTAAAGTTAATATCAATTTGCCTTTGCTTGATCTTATTGAACAGATTCCTGCATATGGAAAATTCATCAAGGACTTGAAAACTCACAAGCTCAATTTCGCTCCAAATGAAGGAGTAAAGCTCGACCAGAATGTAAGTGCTGTATTGCAAAGGAAGCTTCCACCAAAACTAGATGATCCTGGCAGCTTTGACATTCCCATTAACATTGGAGGCAAGAAGGTTGGAAGAGCCATGTTGGACTTGGGAGCAAGCATCAATGTTTTGCCATATTCAGTTTATCAAGAGCTTGGCTTAGAAGGGATGAAGAAGACTTCAATGCGACTTGAACTAGCTGATCATTCTATAAAATATCCAAAAGGTATTGTAGAAGATATTCTAGTTCAAGTTAATACACTAATTCTCCCTGCTGATTTTGTAGTGATGGACATGGAAGACAATCCAAATGGAGATCGTGTTGATCCCATTCTCCTAGGCAGGCCATTCATGGCCACTGCAGACACAATCATCAAAGTGAAAGATAGCACTCTCTCCATGACTGTTTTGGGTGAAACTGTTGAATTTAAAATGCTTAATGCTCTATCTCAACCTTCTATCTCTCTTGATTCTTGCTTTTCAATTGATGTTGTGGATCATGAGGTTTATTCCAAAATTTTGCAGAGAAAGTCTAATGATGCTCTAGAAGCTGTCTTAACACAAGAAGAGGAAGATCTTTGTGAACCGGGGTTCCAAGAAGTGGTGGCTGCCTTAGAAGTGTTTCCGCCATACCCACCATCCTTTAGGCCACCAATCGAGCCTCTTGGACCATCATCCACGAAATTGGAGCCATCCATTGTCATCCCACCAAAGCTAGAACTTAAACCTCTTCCCAATAATCTTAAATATACATATTTGGGTGCTAACGAAACTCTCCCTGTTATAATTGCTGCAGGTCTCTCCTCACATGAAGAAGAGAGCTTAATTAAAGTTCTAAAAGAGCATAAAACAGCCATTGGGTGGACCATAGCAGACATCAAAGGAATTAGTCCAAGCATGTGCATGCACCGGATTTTAATGGAAGAAGACAGCAAACCATCTCGTGATGCCCAAAGGAGGCTAAATCCCAACATGAAAGAGGTGGTTAGAGCTGAAGTTTTAAAGCTACTCGATGTAGGAATCATCTACCCAATTTCAGATTCTAAGTGGGTGAGCCCTGTGCAAGTTGTTCCAAAGAAGTCCGGAATCACCGTTGTGAAGAATGAGAAGAATGAGCTAGTTCCTACACGAACTGTCACTGGTTGGAGAGTTTGCATTGATTACAGGAAGTTGAACACATCCACTAGAAAAGATCATTTCCCCTTACCTTTTATTGATCAAATGCTTGAACGTTTATCTGGCCATGCTTACTATTGTTTTCTTGATGGTTTTTCAGGTTATAATCAAATTCCCATTGCTCCGGAAGACCAAGAGAAAACCACATTCACATGCCCATTTGGTACGTTTGCTTATAGAAGGATGCCATTCGGTTTATGCAATGCCCCAGCAACTTTCCAAAGATGCATGATGTCAATCTTTTCAGATATGGTGGAACGATTCATTGAGGTATTTATGGATGATTTTTCAGTTTTTGGTTCCTCTTTTGATAATTGTCTTCACCACTTGTCTCTAGTGCTTAAAAGATGCCAGGAAACAAATCTGATTTTGAATTGGGAGAAGTGTCACTTCATGGTGAGACAAGGCATTGTACTAGGCCATGTGATTTCAAGCAAGGGAATCGAAGTGGATAAAGCCAAGATCGACCTCATCTCAAATCTTCCACCCCCTACCTCTGTTAAAGGAATTAGAAGCTTTCTAGGTCATGCTGGATTCTATAGAAGGTTCATCAAAAATTTCTCAAGCATTACAAGGCCATTGTGTAATCTCCTTGCTAAGGATGCTGTTTTTGAGTTTAATGAAGCTTGCATGGAAGCTTTTTCTACCTTGAAGAGGGAGCTAACTTCAGCCCCTATTATCATAGCTCCGGATTGGTCTTTACCATTTGAAATAATGTGTGATGCCTCTGACTTTGCTATTGGTGCAGTTTTAGGTCAAAAGAAGAACAAGCTGCCCCATGTGATTCATTATGCTAGCCGGACCTTGAATGATGCTCAAATCAACTACTCCACAACAGAGAAGGAGTTGCTTGCTGTGGTTTTTGCTTTAGAAAAATTTCGTTCTTACCTTGTTGGTTCTAAAGTAATTGTTTATTCTGACCATGCAGCCCTTAGATACTTGCTCACTAAGAAGGATGCCAAACCACGCTTGATTAGATGGATTCTCTTGCTGCAAGAATTCGATTTGGAGATTCGAGATAAGAAGGGATGTGAGAATGTGGTAGCTGATCATTTGAGCAGAATTGTGGTTGAAGAAAAAGGAGGAGCTGTGCTACCCTTGAATGAGACTTTCCCTGATGAACAACTATATGCTGCCCAAGTCAAAGAGCCATGGTATGCTGATTTTGTTAATTATCTTGCTTGTGGTGTTCTTAGAAATGATCTAACTTCTCAGGATAAGAAGAAGTTCTTTTCCATGGTGAAACATTATGTATGGGATGAACCTTTCTTATTCAAGCATTGCCCGGATCAACTCATCAGAAGATGTGTTCCAGAAGAAGAGCAAGAAAGCATACTTAGGCATAGCCACGAATTGGCCTGTGGAGGTCACTTTGGAGCTAAGAAAACAGCACTTAAAATTCTGCAATCTGGTTTCTTTTGGCCCACTCTATTTAAAGATGCATTTAATTTTTGTGTTAAGTGTGATAGGTGCCAAAGGATGGGGAACATAAGTCGCAGGAATGAAATGCCATTGAATAACATACTTGTTGTGGAGCTCTTCGATGTGTGGGGTATTGATTTCATGGGACCATTCCCATCTTCCTTTGGTTATACTTACATACTTGTTGCTGTTGATTATGTGTCTAAATGGGTGGAAGCCATAGCCACCAAAACCAATGATTATAAGGTGGTGCTGAAGTTCTTGAAGGATAATATTTTCACAAGGTTTGGTACTCCAAGGGCTGTCATTAGTGATGGAGGCAGCCACTTCTGTAACAAGCCATTCGAAGCACTCATGAAGAAGTACAACATCACCCATCGAGTCTCTACACCATATCATCCGCAAACTTCTGGTCAAGTGGAAATAAGCAATAGAGAAATTAAGCACATCCTGGAAAAGGTGGTGAACAATACAAGGAAAGATTGGGCAGCCAAGCTCAATGATGCATTATGGGCTTATAGGACAGCATATAAGACTCCCATTGGAATGAGCCCTTATCGTCTTGTGTTTGGGAAAGCTTGTCACCTGCCAATGGAGCTTGAACACAATGCTTTTTGGGCCATCAAGAATTTAAATTTTGATCTAGACAAGGCAGGCCACGCAAGAAAGTTTCAGCTGAATGAATTGGAAGAAATTAGACATGAGTCTTATGAGAATGCAAAGCTTTACAAAGAACGAACCAAGAGCTACCATGACAGAAACATTCAACGGAAAGAGTTCTCCAAAGGTATGTCAGTTCTTTTGTTTAACTCACGTTTGCGTCTCTTTCCAGGAAAATTGAAGTCTAGATGGCAAGGCCCATTCACCGTGGTCAATGTTTCTCCCTATGGAGCTGTGGAGATTCAAAACCCTAAAGATGGCTCGACTTTCAAAGTAAATGGACAACGTTTAAAGCCATTCTATGAGGGAGTTTCAGCTGGCATCCAAACTGGCCATGTGGTAGATCAACTTCCCTTCGTACCATCAACTTAGCTGATTGCACAATGTCTTGCCAAGACAGTAACTAAGGCGCTTCTTGGGAGGCAACCCATGTGTTCAAGAAGAATGTGCTTGGTAGCAATCGACCTAATCGCATCAAGGGGGAGCATTTCAATCCTTTCTCTTTACTTGTTATTATTTTAAATTTCTGTTTTTTTTTTTTTTTTTTATTTATAAAAATTTAAAAAAAATAAAAAAATTTAAAAATTTAAAAAGATTTTTCATATGAGCTAACTTATGGTAACTCCAGTGAGCACTTCCGTCAATACAGTGTCTAGGAGTTCTTTAGGCGACACCTTCGGTGTCTAAGAAGTTTGGGTTTTAAGCGGGACCATTGTGACCCCTCCAACCTTCCCGGATCCCCTGGCTGTGTTTTCTGAGGCCCTTAACTGGTCATCCATGAGTTGCTTATATATTCATTTTTTTTATTTTTTATTTTTCCTAAACCTTCTTCTAAACTTTTCCCTTTATCATTTGTTTGTTCTCAATCATCTTTTGTATGCTTTCACATTGAGGACAATGTTCAATTCAGGTCTGGGGGGAAGGTTTTCAATTTCAATTTTCTTATCCATTTGTGTTTTCAATTTTCGTTCTCTTGTCACAATTTTTTATTTTTTTTTTATTTTTTATTATTTTATTTATTATTATTTTTTTTTAAAGAATGTCATACAATCAATGCTATGGAGCTGCTATTTGAGGTTTTCATATCAGAATTTTGCACTTCACAAAGCTTTTGCTCTTAGAATTCTGGTGGCTAAAGTACCACGCTCAAATTCTTGAAGGAAAATAATGGAGACTACCCTAGTGAGCTATATCGAGCCTAATTGCTTTCTTGAGAGGGTTTAAAGTGTTCTATTTCTCATCCATACTTATTTTCTTCAATTCACTCTAATTGATCTCATTATTCCATTTTGATTGAATACTAAGGATGATTCTCTTTTTCAGATATCATGTGCTTTCTCTCATTCATGAATGAACTCATTGAAGTGATGCTAGGCTATGTGTGCATAACCATTCTATGTGCTTTCTTTTCACCCTACCTATATGTGTGTTCCATCAACCCTCTTGAAGCCAAACACTTAAAGCCTTTTCTTCTATCACCCTCATCATTTCCCTACCTTTGTATCTCAATCTGAGATACTTGACCTATTGTAGCCATACCCTATAGCTTAGAAATATACCAAGGTGTGCCAAGATAAAGTTTGAAGCAAGGAAGTTGCAGCCATGTACCTAAATAAAGATGATGTGAATCTGTGCAATGAAGTTAATGAAGATGCAGATCAAATCAACGAAGATGAAAGTGTTTCGATTTGATCTAAGTGTGAAAAATAAAGTCTATGCCAGGAGATACCATGAAGTTTGCTGCCATGCCAATCTAAATCAATGATGCCTTGCAGATTAATGAAGCATGCAACCTTGGTATGTTCTTAAGTTATTTGTTTTTCCTTCCAATTCTTCCATTTCCCCTAAACCTTAGCCTTTCATTACAACATTGTGAAAGACCTAGCTGATCTTTGAGGATGTATTCATGGGTGCTGGTAAGTATGTGTGTATCTCTATTCTTAGTATTTAATTCCTTTCATGAGATCTAACCAAATTTGTGCTTCTATTTCATACACTCACTTATGCTTTCTTGAGAGAATTAAAACATAGGTTCTGAGTGATTAAGTGTTATCTGTGAGAATTAGAGTCGAAGCATGTTCTCTATTCAAGGTTTGAGTGTGCTTGCTTTGAAACTGTGTGCCTTTGAGCTATAGCTTCCACTTGTACACACTGATTGATGACCTATCTTGGCAACTCTATGGTGTTGGAGGTATGACTAAAACTTTCTTTCATTTTCATTAGTTGATTTCAAAGTTGTTTTTCTAACCATTTTGTTTTGTAGAGTTAGAAAAACGTTTGTGGGTATCGTATCTGTTAAACCCTCAGGAGACACAACTCCTCCTACTAGGGATGCCTAGAGGTTTAAAGGCTTGTTGCATACGCTCAATGCAATCGAGTTACCTACGAAAGTGGTCTAGTTAACTTCTTGTTTTGTTTTTATCTTTGTTTCTCTTTTGTTTTGCTCGAGGACTAGCAAAATCTAAGTTTGGGGGTGTGTTAAGCTCATAATTTCATACATATACATGCCCAATTTACTTACTTCTTTTGCTTAGTTCCTATAATTCTAAGTTATTTCCCTCCCTTTGTGTGTTTTGTAGGCCAATAGAGCAAGAGAGCATAATTCATGCAATTCAAGCATGTTAAGGCCTAATTTGGATGAATGGAAGAAGAGCTTAAAAGACAAACTCATTTTGGCTACAGCCCCCTGCCAGTCCAGTTCCGTAGGTCATATTGCAAGCTTTGTTTCAGCAACCTACACAGCTCGGATGAGGCAGCATTCTTCATGCCAGTTGTTCCAATGGGTGTGTACTATAACATATCCAAAATTCAGCCCCATTGGATAAATATGGAGTCTGTTACCTAGCAAACACAGAGCCATGCTCAGGATGGATTTTATCAGCGCGCAAAATGAGTTAGCAATTTGTTTTGGCCTTAACTTCCTCCTCCGACCTTGGATTGGCCCAAATGACATATGGCTGGAAAGAAGACATTCTAAACTTCAATTTAGAGTGCTTAAATTCCTAATTTGATTAAGAGAAGCCCAAGTTGTAAGCCCTTGAAGTTGCTGGTTATGCTGACCTCAGCATGTGCTGGTTGGATGCTTGGTCATGGTGAGCTAGGTATGAGCTATCATTTCTGGTTGGAAGCTTGGTCATGGTGACATGAAGATGAGCTAGGGCTGCTGGTGGGATCTATTGGTGAAGTGCATCAACCAATTCAGATTTTATAATGCAAGTGTTGTATGCATTAGTGAAGTGCATCAACCAATTCATCTTTTATAATGCAAGTGTTGTATGCATTAGCCATATTGAATTCAGATTTGTCACTCCCCTCTCCCTATAAATACCACATCCATTCCACATTCAAGACACAACAAATCCTGAGATTCACAACCCCCACAATTCACTCCAACCATCCTCAAACACTCTCAAAATCCCAAACACTCCAACAATCACCAAAACAACTCCAGCAAACCTCTCTTCCATTTCCCTACGAATTTCATCTTCCTTAGCCATCACCACTCACTCAAACTCATCCCAAATCACCTCCATATCCTTCATACATCTTTCTAGAAGTGGGGAAGCTCTTGGAGAAGCATTAGAAGTGGAGAAGCACTTGGAGAAGCCTTGGACACCACAAGAACTTCAGAAAAAGGGTTTTTCTACTCTTATTGTATTCATTATGTTTTCTCATTTCTGTTCAAGTCTCTTTTCCATTATGAGTAGCTAAATCCATAACTAGGGCTTCGATGTAACCTAACATGAATATTCTGGGTTTATAAGTTTGGAGTTTCAAGTTTGATTCATGATTCATGTTCTTATTCATTATGCTTATAAGTTAACATGCTTGTTTGAATGATTGATCACCATTAGAACTTGTTTGTTAACTATCTTGGTTTGAATTAAGAGTATACACCATGCTTTAATTCGAATTGAACTATGAATAGGAAGAGTATGTATGGACATTCGACAACAGGGATTAGATACATACTTGGTTGTTTAAAATGTTCTTCTATGCTTAATGGGTTCCTAATGCTTAATTTTAGGTTAGACAACAAATGATCAAATTAGGGAATTAGGAACACAAGGTTAGGACCAAACACCATGGCCTAATCATACTTTAGCTAGAATCAATCTTTGAATCTGAATTAGACTTGTTACTTGAATCTTTATAACCCAGAATTGAATTGTTATGGTGATTCGAATGCCCTAGTCTCAAAATCTGTTTTCCAACTCTTAAAACCACTCTTTGTTACATTTGTTTACTTGTTTTTGTTTGCAATTTCATTTTGCTTCTTTTGTTCAACAATCACAACCACTCTTGTTTTAAATTCTGTTTTAGACATAACCTCCTACTTTCTTGAATTTGGTAATCTAAGTACATAACTAGTTTTAACTTCTCAGTCTTCGTGGGTACGACCTCGTACTTGTCTTGCTATACTACTAATTGCCCCGTACAATTGCGAGTTAACATAATATTAACAACAAATTTTGGCGCCGTTGCCGGGGACTGAACGAAAGTTCTTCCCTGGTTATGTGCCCAAGGTTACCCTATTCTTTTTAGTGTTTCTAATTAATCTAATTTTCTGTTTCAGGTAGTTTATGTCTAAAAATCCATTACTTGAACAAGTGAGGTCTTCGTTCCAACGTTCTAGATCTTTGAACGCAGGACCATCATTGCAACCCAGACGAGTGACCTCTGAAATTCAGAATCGTCTAGAAAGGGAGTTGTCAACTGCAAAAGAGCAAGCTCTTGCTACATTTACAAGTCTTGCTCTCCACACTGAACTTCCCGGTTCTTCACTTTCAAATTCGGAAGCAAGTTCAGACCAAGAAGAAGAAGAAATGATGGCTGCCATTGAGTTCATGGGAGAACTTGATATCCCAACAATTCCAGCATCTCCTTCAAGCATTTTGCTGCCCACTGTAGCTCGAAATTATGAGCTTAAATCTTCTCATCTTAATATGCTGCCTTCCTTTTATGGTTTACCTAATGAAGATCCATTGACTCATATAAAGGATATTTTTAATGTTGTGAGTTCTTTTCCCTTGACAGGTGTGACAGAAGATCAACTTCGAATGAGAGTGTTTCCATACACTTTAAAGGATAAGGCGAAGTATTGGTTGAATTCTTTGAAGCCTGGTTCACTCACTACATGGTCTGCCATTCAAAAGAAGTTCCTGGAAAAATACTTCTCCACGCAAAAGACCGACATGCTTAGGGACAAGATCTTGTTATTTGCACAGCAAGATGATGAATCGTTTTGTGAAGCATGGGAGAGATTCAATGGGTTGCTCAACCAATGTCCTCATCATGGGATTCCATTGAAGCTTCAAATGCGTATGTTTTATAAAGGACTAACCCCTTCTAGTCATAATATAGTCACCAATTTTGCAGGTGGTTCTTTTAAAACCAAAACTCCAGAAGAAACGTACGAACTCTTTGAGGAGATAGCAATGGAGACCCAACATACGGATACAAGAGGTAAACGTGTTATTAGTGGTTCTAATGATGCTTCTAGTGTGCAGATTTCAAAACTGGAACAAAAGCTAGATGCTCTTCTTGCATTAAACTCAAGAAGCCCTCCGAAGGAAGTGTGTAGCATTTGTGAATCTCATGACCATGCTACCACAGCTTGTCCACTTGGGGCTGGATATCCAGAATTTGTGCAAGAACAAGCTAAGTTGGTAAATTCCTACAACCAAGGTCCAAGAAATGATCCATACTCTCAAAGTTATAATCCAGGTTGGAGAAATCATCCAAACTTTTCATGGAGAAATACCCAGAATCAAGCAAATCCCCCTTCATTCCAAAGGCCACAACAATCATCATCATCATTGGAAGATATAGTGAAGCAGATGGCAATCAACCAATCCAATTTTCAGCAAACTACACAAGCTGCCATCTCCAAATTGGAAGTCCAATTAGGCCAAATAGCTGCTGAAATAACTCAAAGAGTGCCTGGGAAATGGCCAAGCCAAACTGAGATCAATCCAAAGAACCCAGAAGCCAAGGCCATTCATGTGCTCAGATCATGTAAGATCATTGATAATAAAGATGATTCTAATCTTTCAAATGATGTTGTGATTGTAGAAGATGAAGAGGAGGAGACCATGGCCACGGAAGGAGAACAACTCAAAACTTCTCAATCTGCTCCTAAGGCCAAATCAGATTCTCAGAAATCCGATCAATTCCAATTGCATAAAAGGGATGACAAATTTGTGCCACCACATCTTCAAGAAGATAGATACGTGCCACCCGCTCCATATGTTCCACAGATTCCATTTCCAGGCCGTCTTAAGAAAGCAAAGCAAGATAAGGCTTTTAAAGAGATTTATGATATTTTGAGTAAAGTTAATATCAATTTGCCTTTGCTTGATCTTATTGAACAGATTCCTGCATATGGAAAATTCATCAAGGACTTGAAAACTCACAAGCTCAATTTCGCTCCAAATGAAGGAGTAAAGCTCGACCAGAATGTAAGTGCTGTATTGCAAAGGAAGCTTCCACCAAAACTAGATGATCCTGGCAGCTTTGACATTCCCATTAACATTGGAGGCAAGAAGGTTGGAAGAGCCATGTTGGACTTGGGAGCAAGCATCAATGTTTTGCCATATTCAGTTTATCAAGAGCTTGGCTTAGAAGGGATGAAGAAGACTTCAATGCGACTTGAACTAGCTGATCATTCTATAAAATATCCAAAAGGTATTGTAGAAGATATTCTAGTTCAAGTTAATACACTAATTCTCCCTGCTGATTTTGTAGTGATGGACATGGAAGACAATCCAAATGGAGATCGTGTTGATCCCATTCTCCTAGGCAGGCCATTCATGGCCACTGCAGACACAATCATCAAAGTGAAAGATAGCACCCTCTCCATGACTGTTTTGGGTGAAACTGTTGAATTTAAAATGCTTAATGCTCTATCTCAACCTTCTATCTCTCTTGATTCTTGCTTTTCAATTGATGTTGTGGATCATGAGGTTTCTTCCAAAATTTTGCAGAGAAAGTCTAATGATGCTCTAGAAGCTGTCTTAACACAAGAAGAGGAAGATCTTTGTGAACTGGAGTTCCAAGAAGTGGTGGCTGCCTTAGAAGTATTTCCGCCATACCCACCATCCTTTAGGCCACCAATCGAGCCTCTTGGACCATCATCCACGAAATTGGAGCCATCCATTGTCATCCCACCAAAGCTAGAACTTAAACCTCTTCCCAATAATCTTAAATATACATATTTGGGTGCTAACGAAACTCTCCCTGTTATAATTGCTGCAGGTCTCTCCTCACATGAAGAAGAGAGCTTAATTAAAGTTCTAAAAGAGCATAAAACAGCCATTGGGTGGACCATAGCAGACATCAAAGGAATTAGTCCAAGCATGTGCATGCACCGGATTTTAATGGAAGAAGACAGCAAACCATCTCGTGATGCCCAAAGGAGGCTAAATCCCAACATGAAAGAGGTGGTTAGAGCTGAAGTTTTAAAGCTACTCGATGTAGGAATCATCTACCCAATTTCAGATTCTAAGTGGGTGAGCCCTGTGCAAGTTGTTCCAAAGAAGTCCGGAATCACCGTTGTGAAGAATGAGAAGAATGAGCTAGTTCCTACACGAACTGTCACTGGTTGGAGAGTTTGCATTGATTACAGGAAGTTGAACACATCCACTAGAAAAGATCATTTCCCCTTGCCTTTTATTGGTCAAATGCTTGAACGTTTATCTGGCCATGCTTACTATTGTTTTCTTGATGGTTTTTCAGGTTATAATCAAATTCCCATTGCTCCGGAAGACCAAGAGAAAACCACATTCACATGCCCATTTGGTACGTTTGCTTATAGAAGGATGCCATTCGGTTTGTGCAATGCCCCAGCAACTTTCCAAAGATGCATGATGTCAATCTTTTCAGATATGGTGGAACGATTCATTGAGGTATTTATGGATGATTTTTCAGTTTTTGGTTCCTCTTTTGATAATTGTCTTCACCACTTGTCTCTAGTGCTTAAAAGATGCCAGGAAACAAATCTGATTTTGAATTGGGAGAAGTGTCACTTCATGGTGAGACAAGGCATTGTACTAGGCCATGTGATTTCAAGCAAGGGAATCGAAGTGGATAAAGCCAAGATCGACCTCATCTCAAATCTTCCACCCCCTACCTCAGTTAAAGGAATTAGAAGCTTTCTAGGTCATGCTGGATTCTATAGAAGGTTCATCAAAAATTTCTCAAGCATTACAAGGCCATTGTGTAATCTCCTTGCTAAGGATGCTGTTTTTGAGTTTAATGAAGCTTGCATGGAAGCTTTTACTACCTTGAAGAGGGAGCTAACTTCAGCCCCTATTATCATAGCTCCGGATTGGTCTTTACCATTTGAAATAATGTGTGATGCCTCTGACTTTGCTATTGGTGCAGTTTTAGGTCAAAAGAAGAACAAGCTGCCCCATGTGATTCATTATGCTAGCCGGACCTTGAATGATGCTCAAATCAACTACTCCACAACAGAGAAGGAGTTGCTTGCTGTGGTTTTTGCTTTAGAAAAATTTCGTTCTTACCTTGTTGGTTCTAAAGTAATTGTTTATTCTGACCATGCAGCTCTTAGATACTTGCTCACTAAGAAGGATGCCAAACCACGCTTGATTAGATGGATTCTCTTGCTGCAAGAATTCGATTTGGAGATTCGAGATAAGAAGGGATGTGAGAATGTGGTAGCTGATCATTTGAGCAGAATTGTGGTTGAAGAAAAAGGAGCAGCTATGCTACCCTTGAATGAGACTTTCCCTGATGAACAACTATATGCTGCCCAAGTCAAAGAGCCATGGTATGCTGATTTTGTTAATTATCTTGCTTGTGGTGTTCTTAGAAATGATCTAACTTCTCATGACAAGAAGAAGTTCTTTTCCATGGTGAAACATTATGTCTGGGATGAACCTTTCTTATTCAAGCATTGCCCGGATCAACTCATCAGAAGATGTGTTCCAGAAGAAGAGCAAGAAAGCATACTTAGGCATAGCCACGAATTGGCTTGTGGAGGTCACTTTGGAGCTAAGAAAACAGCACTTAAAATTCTGCAATCTAGTTTCTTTTGGCCCACTCTATTCAAAGATGCGTTTAATTTTTGTGTTAAGTGTGATAGGTGCCAAAGGATGGGGAACATAAGTCGCAGGAATGAAATGCCATTGAATAACATACTTGTTGTGGAGCTCTTCGATGTGTGGGGTATTGATTTCATGGGACCATTCCCATCTTCCTTTGGTTATACTTACATACTTGTTGCTGTTGATTATGTGTCTAAATGGGTGGAAGCCATAGCCACCAAAACCAATGATTATAAGGTGGTGCTGAAGTTCTTGAAGGATAATATTTTCACAAGGTTTGGTACTCCAAGGGCTGTCATTAGTGATGGAGGCAGCCACTTCTGTAACAAGCCATTCGAAGCACTCATGAAAAAGTACAACATCACCCATCGAGTCTCTACACCATATCATCCACAAACTTCTGGTCAAGTGGAAATAAGCAATAGAGAAATTAAGCACATCCTGGAGAAGGTGGTGAACAATACAAGGAAAGATTGGGCAGCCAAGCTCAATGATGCATTATGGGCTTATAGGACTGCATATAAGACTCCCATTGGAATGAGCTCTTATCGTCTTGTGTTTGGGAAAGCTTGTCACTTGCCAATGGAGCTTGAACACAATGCTTTTTGGGCCATCAAGAAGTTGAATTTTGATCTAGACAAGGCAGGCCATGCAAGAAAGTTTCAGCTCAATGAATTGGAAGAAATTAGACATGAGTCTTATGAGAATGCAAAGCTTTATAAAGAACGAACCAAGAGTTACCATGACAGAAACCTTCAACGGAAAGAGTTCTCCAAAGGTATGTCAGTTCTTTTGTTTAACTCACGTTTGCGTCTTTTTCCAGGAAAATTGAAGTCTAGATGGCAAGGCCCATTCACCGTGGTCAATGTTTCTCCCTATGGAGCTGTGGAGATTCAAAACCCTAAAGATGGCTCGACTTTCAAAGTAAATGGACAACGTTTAAAGCCATTCTATGAGGGAGTTTCAGCTGGCATCCAAACTGGCCATGTGGTAGATCAACTTCCCTTCGTACCATCAACTTAGCTGATTGCACAATGTCTTGCCAAGACAGTAACTAAGGCGCTTCTTGGGAGGCAACCCATGTGTTCAAGAAGAAGGTGCTTGGTAGCAATCGACCTAATTGCATCAAGGGGAAGCATTTCAATCCTTTCTCTTTACTTGTTTTGTTTTTATTTTAGTCATTTTAAGTTTCTGTTCCTTTTTATAAATAAATAAATTTAAAAAAAAAAAAAATTTCATATAAGCTAACTTTTGGTAACCCCAGTGAGCACCTCCGTCAATACAGTGTCTAGGAGTTCTTTAGGCGACACCTTCGGTGTCTAAGAAGTTTGGGTTTTAAGCGGGACCATTGTGACCCCTCCAACCTTCCCGGATCCCCTGGCTGTGTTTTCTGAGGCCCTTAACTGGTCATCCGTGAGTTGCTTATATATTCTTTTTCTTTTTTTTCTTTTTTTCCTAAACCTTCTTCTAAACTTTTCCTTTTATCATTTGTTTGTTCTCAATCATCTTTTGTATGCTTTCACATTGAGGACAATGTTCAATTCAGGTCTGGGGGGAAGGTTTTCAATTTCAATTTTCTTATCCATTTGTGTTTTCAATTTTCGTTCTCTTGTCACTTTTTATTTTTTATTTTTTTATTTTTTTTAAGAATGTCATACAATCAATGCTATGGAGCTGCTATTTGAGGTTTTCATATCAGAATTTTGCACTTCACAAAGCTTTTGCTCTTAGAATTCTGGTGGCTAAAGTACCATGCTCAAATTCTTGAAGGAAAATAGTGGAGACTACCCTAGTGAGATATATCGAGCCTAATTGCTTTCTTGAGAGGGTTTAAAGTGTTCTATTTCTCATCCATACTTATTTTCTTCAATTCACTCTAATTGATCTCATCATTTCATTTTGATTGAATACTAAGGATGATTCTCTTTTGCAGATATCATGTGCTTGCTCTCATTCATGAATGAACTCATTGAAGTGATGCTAGGCTATGTGTGTATAACTATTCTATGTGCTTTCTTTTCACCCTACCCATATGTGTGTTCCATTAGCCCTCTTGAAGCCAAACACTTAAAGCCTTTTTCTTCTATCACCCTCATCATTTCCCTACCTTTGTATCCCAATCTGAGATACTTGACCTATTGTAGCCATACCCTATAGCTTAGAAATATACTAAGGTGTGCCAAGATAAAGTTTGAAGCAAGGAAGTTGCTGCCATGTGCCTAAATGAAAGATGATGTGAATCTGTGCAATGAAGTTAAAGAAGAAGCAGATCAAATCAGCAAATAAGAAAGATAAAGAGAAAGTGTGTCGATTTGATCTAAGTGTGAAATATAAGGTCTATGCCAGGTGGTACCATGAAGTTTGCAGCCATGCCATTATAAATCAATGATACCTTGCAGATCAATGAAGAATACAACCTTGGTATGTTCTTAAGTTACTTGTTTTTCCTTCCAATTCTTCCATTTCCCCTAACCTTAGCCTTTCATTACAACCTTGTGAAAGACCTAGCTGATCTTTGAGGATGTATTCATGGGTGCTGGTAAGTATGTGTGTATCTCTATTCATAGTATTTAATTCCTTTCATGAGATCTAACCAAATTTGTGCTTCTATTTCATACACTCACTTATGCTTTCTTGAGAGAATTAAACCTTAGGTTCTGAATGATTGAGTGTTATCTGTGAGAATTAGAGTCGAAGCATGTTCTCTATTCAAGGTTTGAGTGTGCTTGCTTTGAAACCGTGTGCCTTTGAGCTATAGCTTCCACTTGTACACACTGATTGATCACATATCTTGGCAACTCTATGGTGTTGGAGGTATGACTAAAGTTTTCTTTCATTTTCATTAGTTGATTTCAAAGTTTTTTTTTTCTAACCACTTTGTTTTGTAGACTCAGTAAAGCGTTTGTGGGTATCGTATCTGTTAAACCCTCAGGAGACACAACTCCTCCTACTAGGGATGCCTAGAGGTTTAAAGGCTTGTTGCATACGCTCAATGCAATCGAGTTACCTACGAAAGTGGTCTAGTTAACTTCTTGTTTTGTTTTTACCTTTGTTTTTCTTTTGTTTTGCTCGAGGACTAGCAAAATCTAGGTTTGGGGGTGTGTTAAGCTCATAATTTCATACATATACATGCCCAATTTACTTACTTCTTTTGCTTAGTTTCCTATAATTCTGAGTTATTTGCCTCTATTTGTGTGTTTTGTAGGCCAATAGAGTAAGAGAGCATAATTCATGCAATTCAAGCATGTTTAGGCCTGATTTGGATGAATGGAAGAAGAGCTTAAAGACAAACTCATTTTGGCCACAGCCCCCTGCCAGTCCAGTTCCGTAGGTCATATTGCAAGCTTTGTTTCAGTAACCTACACAGCTCGTATGAGGCAGAATTCTTCATGACAGTTGTTGCAATGGGTGTGTACTATAACATATCCAAAATTCATCCCCATTGGATAAATCTGGAGTCCGTTACCTAGCAAACACAGAACCATGCTCAGGATGGATTTTGTCAGCGAGCAAAACGAGTTAGCAATTTGTTTTGGCCTTAACTTCTTCATCCGAGCTTGGATTGGGCCAATACTTGTGTGGTTGGATCAAACACATTCTGAACTTCACAATACACATCTTAAAGTCATCATTTGATTCATCCTAGCCCAATTCGTAAGCCCAAGAAGTTGCTGGTCATGCTGACATGAGGATGAGCTGGTTGGAAGCTTGGTCATGGTGAGCTAGGCATGAGCTATTGTAGCTAGTTGGAAGCTTGGTCATGGTGACATGAAGATGAGCTAGGGCTGCTGGTGGGATTTATTGGTGAAGTGCATCAACCAATTCAGATTTTATAATGCAAGTGTTGTATGCATTAGTGAAGTGCATCAACCAATTCATCTTTTATAATGCAAGTGTTGTATGCATTAGCCATATTGAATTCAGATTTATCACTCCCCTCTCCCTATAAATACCACATCCATTCCACATTCAAGACACAACAAATCCTGGGATTCACAACCCCACAATTCACTCCAGCCATCCTCAAACACTCTCAAAATCCCAAACACTCCAACAATCACCAAAACAACTCCAGCAAACCTCTCTTCCATTTCCCTACGAATTTCATCTTCCTTAGCCATCACCACTCACTCAAACTCATCCCAAATCACCTCCATATCCTTCATACATCTTTCTAGAAGTGGGGAAGCTCTTGGAGAAGCATTAGAAGTGGAGAAGCACTTGGAGAAGCCTTGGACACCACAAGAACTTCAGAAAAAGGGTTTTTCTACTCTTATTGCATTCATTATGTTTTCTCATTTCTGTTCAAGTCTCTTTTCCATTATGAGTAGCTAAATCCATAACTAGGGCTTTGATGTAACCTAACATGAATATTCTGGGTTTATAAGTTTGGAGTTTCAAGTTTGATTCATGATTCATGTTCTTATTCATTATGCTTATAAGTTAACATGCTTGTTTGAATGATTGATCACCATTAGAACTTGTTTGTTAACTATCTTGGTTTGAATTAAGAGTATACACCATGCTTTAATTCGAATTGAACTATGAATAGGAAGAGTATGTATGGACATTCGACAACAGGGATTAGATACATACTTGGTTGTTTAAAATGTTCTTCTATGCTTAATGGGTTCCTAATGCTTAATTTTAGGTTAGACAACAAATGATCAAATTAGGGAATTAGGAACACAAGGTTAGGACCAAACACCATGGCCTAATCATACTTTAGCTAGAATCAATCTTTGAATCTGAATTAGACTTGTTACTTGAATCTTTATAACCCAGAATTGAATTGTTATGGTGATTCGAATGCCCTAGTCTCAAAATCTGTTTTCCAACTCTTAAAACCACTCTTTGTTACATTTGTTTACTTGTTTTTGTTTGCAATTTCATTTTGCTTCTTTTGTTCAACAATCACAACCACTCTTGTTTTAAATTCTGTTTTAGACATAACCTCCTACTTTCTTGAATTTGGTAATCTAAGTACATAACTAGTTTTAACTTCTCAGTCTTCGTGGGTACGACCTCGTACTTGTCTTGCTATACTACTAATTGCCCCGTACAATTGCGAGTTAACATAATATTAACAACAAACCCCACGGCTGTGCTGTTACCAAGGTGAATGAGTTTATTCTTGCCCACCCTCGACGCTGGAATGTCAGCCTTCTATCTAACCTCCTTTACCCCCCCGATGTGGATGTGATTCGAACTATTCCGCTGAGCTTTCATCATAGGGACGACGCCCTTATCTGGCATTTTGACAAAAAAGGTCAGTTTACTGTCAAAAGTGCTTACAAGGTAGCCCGTATGGTTCTTGATCCCAGGACCGTGGCGTCATCATCAACTGAAAATGGTTTTAGTAAAGGGTGGACTGCTCTTTGGAAGGCAAAGATTCCAGGCAAAATCAAATTGTTTTGGTGGAGAGCATGCAATGGCATCCTACCAACTAAGGACAACTTGTGGAAACGAAAGATACACTTGGATACTTGCTGTGACTTATGTGGGGCTGAAATGGAGTCTACTTTGCATGTGTTATGGCACTGCCCATTCGCAAGAGGGGTCTGGGCCTGTGCTTCAATTGGCAGCGGTGGTATCTCTCGACAATTCCATCATGTGCATGATTGGGTCCTCTCATGTATTGACCTTTTATCCCATGCTGATTTGGACCTCTTTTTTGTTACTGGTTGGGCAATCTGGGAGGCTCGAAATGGCAAGCTTTGGAATAATCTAACACCCAAACCAGAATTCACAAGCTCTAGCGCTGCTGTTCGTCTACATGATTTTGTTCGTGCTCGCCCACAGGGGGCTGCTCTTAGCCGGGGTAGTACTGTGCCTCAGAACTGGACAAAACCATGCACAGGAAGTCTAAAAATTAATGTGGATGGCTCTTGGACAGCAGGTAATACAGATGGAGGTGTGGGAATCGTGGTGCGTGATTCTAATGGCAAGTTTGTTGTAGGAAGAGCTCTGCATGTGGACAATGTTTTCTCAGCTCTACAGGTTGAAGCAATGGCAGCTCGTGAAGGAGCAATTTTGGCGGTGGAAGGGGATTTTAATAATGTAATTTTTGAGAGTGATTCTCTCCAGATCGTGTCAGCAATCCGAAGTCCTTCTGTTGATAGGTCCTCTGTGGGCCCAGTGGTGGAAGATACTAAGGCACTGCTAACCCAGATCACTGGGGATGGTTTTACCCATATCCGCCGGGTTGCAAATGGAGCGGCTCATCGTCTGGCGCGTTATGCTTCCCATATTGGAACTATGGCTACTTGGTTTGAAGAACCGCCAGATCTTCTAGTTGATATCCTATATGAGGAGTGTAACTTGTAGTTTTTTACGGCCATGCTCCTAGGGGGACGGGGGGGGGACTCTATCGGAGGCAAGGTTCCTTCTCCCGCTTGCGGTCGAGGAGGTAGGCTACTTCGTAGCTGATGACCACTACGCTTCGTTTGGTGTAGAGTACTCGCCTAATCCTCTAGGGTTTGTGCCTGATTTTTGTACTTGTTACCCCTTTTTTCCTATTCAATAAAACACTATCGCCCTTGTGTTTCAAAAAGAAAATATATCAAATACCAATTTTACATGGTATCAGAGTGGTACCCTGGCTCTGCATCTACGCCCATCTCATCCAAGGTCAATATATGCATGTGATAATATCTTGTTGAGATGATATAAATATAATTATTAACGAATAAATTTGTATGGAAATACGTATTAATTGTCTCGTATCATATTTAGTGAATATACTTTATGACATGTGTATTTTAAATCATGAATTGAGAAAGTTATATGATAAAATGAATGGATATAAGATCAACTAGTCCTTCCTAATCAATCTAATTTTTTTTTAAAAAAAAACAGAATTTGGATTAGTTTTTCACTCATGTGAGTGGTGATGAATTGACGATGAATTGAATGGTTTAAATAAATAAAAAATTCTCTAAATATATGATATGTCTATAATCTATGTTAGAACTACAAAAGAAATCTTGTTCTTGACTCATGGGTCCTAGTTATAATAAGAAGGAGGAAACGACACTCAAGTATCAACCGTCAGGTTTAAAACGAATTCTGCCTATAGGTAATCAGTGGGTAGTGGCTGATTTTCTAGTAGATATATCTCACCAATTCTTGAAAGCCATAATTTAAAAAATAACTGGAAGCGCAAATATATGGAAAAAAAATTCCCTGATGAGAAATGGACCCAAAGCATGATTTTGGGCTGATATATAATAGTTATAAAGAAAATTCTCTTTATAAAAGTTGATACTGCGATTGAATGCGCTTCCAGTAGGTCAACGGCAACATTAACTTTATAATAAAATCTTTAGAAAAGAGGCAATGCAAACAGGTTAAGTTAAAGCTCAATTCGCTAATTTAAGATAAATAAATTTAGAAAAGAGGCAACATTAACTTTCGGTTTCAAATTTAAGATAAATTTCAAAAATCAAATTTAAGATAAATTTCAAATTTCAAATTTAAGATACATTTCAAAACTTGAATAATAGTAGAAAGAAGAATAAAATGTACGAGGATTTGGTGTTAAAAGTGAAGAGTATTGGTTGGTATTTATAGAAAAAAAAAAATTCCAGTATTTTTTTTAAAAAATTTTGATTTTTTTTCATTTTTTTTATTGCATAAAAATTGGCTGTCGTTGGATTTGAGGAAAAATTCTGATCAAACAACCTAGAACGTGACACATGGTAGAGTAGTACTATAGCGTTGCACTGTAGCGCTGACGTCATCGTGACGTCAGCTCTCCCTCTTTTTGGACCTGGGGCTGGACTTGCCCTCGGGCCAGCCCAGTTCGCTGGGTCCCACCTCCTGCCCGGGCTGCATTTTGCTGCTGGAAACATGTTTATGGCCCAAATCCCCCCAGCCCCCCCCCCTCCCCCCCCCAGCCTGACCTGCTGGAACTGCTCTCATGGAGGTCCTTATCTTGAAATAGCACACTATATTCTTTGGCTCCATCTCTGTAAGCCTTCCCTACCTCATCCACCACAAGCAAATTCAGAGACTCGGCCAATGATTTCCTACTAAACGATCCATCTTCTTCGTTTCTCGGAACTTCAATCCCAACCTTGTTGTCCCAAAACCTAGCAATTAGCCCTTGGTCATACAAGCAAGGCAGCATGAGAAGAGGACGTCCATATTGAATTCCCTCTATCAATGAACTCGCCCCGCAATGAGTCAAAAACCCTCCAATTGCAATAGTTGATTTTTAAGAAAAAAAAACATTTAGAGCATCCGCAATGGTTGTTCAATAGTTCAATGCAATAATTCAATAAATTGAACTTTTTTGGCATTCATTGAATTGAACTGCAGTTTTACTTGCAATGGTACAGTTCAATAGCTTCAGATCAATAGTTATATCTATTTACACATTTTTTTTACATACTCAAATAAAATAAAAGGGATAAATTTAATAACACTAAAAATTGTACCATTGCACTATTCTCAAAGAGCTTTAAAAAGAGAGCAATTTTTAATATATTTGGAAAAAAAAATTAATTGATGTATTTTGTATATTGCATTGAACTATTGACCAACCATTGCGAATGCTATTAACAATAGAATGCATTAATTGTTGTATATTTTTTCAATTTTTTATTGGTATGTGGGTCCCATAATTAGCCTATTGATAAACCCTCTATTGCAATTGCATCTATTGAAATGAACTAAATCACACCATTGCAAGTGAGATTTTACTGTTTTCAGTTTCATGCAATAAAATTGCATTGATCTTAACCATTACAGTCATATGCTTACCATATAGTGATTATTTTGACTGTTTATTGAAAATAACTTGTTGATTTATACTCTTATTTGATTACTACTTGATTAAATGTTTTCCTATAAATCACTCAAACATATGGAAGAATTAAAAAAAAAAACCAAAAAAAGAGATAAATCACTCAATTAAGTATCTCTTCTTTGTGTGGCGGTCCCTTAATCTTTCCATTTTTAGAAACTACATATTCATACCGTCTTTCTTTTCTTTTATAAAAAATTAAAAAAAAAACCTAGCCAAATTACTACAGATGTTAAAGCACACACTCCCCCACCATTGAAAACCCATATCGCTTTCTATTTAACTCAAGAAAGCTTACAGAAACAAATCAAGTCCAAATACCATTATTTTCTAAAACAACTTGGAAAGTGTTTTCTATTGCCATGAGAATCAATTGATTGTGAAATGAAACTGGAGCCATGCGAATTTTCAACACAAACCCTAAACCCTAAGCTATCAATTTTGTTCGCCATGAAACATAACTCTGTGGCTCATAATTTAACTCGTTTTTCTTTGCGTGAGTGTTATTTATTTATTAGCTGGAGGATGGTCCTTTTTGGCCGACAAATATTAATTCTCCACACTATTCTGAGGTGATTTGATTTTGAATAAAGTTCACACGTTTGATAATTTTCTTTTAAAGAAAAAAGCTTGCTATATCTTGTTCAAATTATTATTAATAGATTGTCCAAAAAAATTATTATGGATAATCCTTTTCTGGTCTTCCGAGAGATGATCATATTGAGCAAAAAATTTGTTTACGGGAGATTCACTAATATACTCAATATAGGAGCCCAAATTATAAAAATACCCCATATGAAATGGACTTTAGAAACACACCCAAAACTCATTTATAACATAACAAAAAAGGCTTTTAACTTCTTTTAAATTACAAAACTGCCATTGATTTCTCAAAACAAACCCAACCCCAAAACATATAAACAAACCCAAAATACTCAATAGGACATCAAAGTAATTTAATAATCAAAATTAAATTCAATAGGGCCAATTGTCATTTTTTGAGTTTTTTTTGGGTTTGTTTATAGAAATTAAATGGTGTGAGGTTTATTTATAGTTTTAGTGCTAAGAATGGGTATTTGACTAAATATCTCATAACATTATTGATCACCATGGATTCCAATGACCAAAAGCTTCACATAGCAATAGGGGTGGGCACTCAAACCGGCAAACCGGAAATTCAAGCCGAACCGCATCGAACCAAACCAGAAAAAAACCGAGTTGACCAAAAAGTAAACAACCGGTCAAAAATTGAACCGGACCAATTTGGACCGGTTTTGGATCCGGTTTCATATCTTCAAAAACCGGATCGGGCCGAACCAAACCGGTCAAATTAAAAAATATATAATTTAAATATTTATTTATATTTAATGCTATATTTTTAATCTAATAACTAATATTTATTCAAGTTCAATTTCAAAATATCTCTCTTTTCTAACTTTAATGTTCCATGGCTATCCTTTGGCCACATGATCCCATACCTAGACCTGGCCAAGCTCATTGCCCAAAAAGGCCACCAAATCTCCTTCATCTCCACTCCAAGAAACATCGAACGTCTCCCATAGCTCCCTCTGAATCTCTCGTCTCTAATCACCTTTCTCAAGCTCCTGTTTCCTCGCGTAGACGACGACCTTCCTGAAGCCGTGGAAGCCACCACAGACATACCACATAACAAAGTCATGAACTTTTTATTTGAAAAATGAGTTATCTTTTGTAATAATTGATATATACACTAAAAGGGATAAATTTAATAACACTAAAAATTGTACCATTGCAATATTCTCAAAGAGATCTTTAAAAAGAAACCAATTTTTAATATATATATTTTTTTAAAAATTGATGTATTTTTTTATATTGCATTGAACTATTGAACAACCATTGCGGATGCATCTATTGCAATGAACTAAATCACACTATTGCAAGTGAGACTTTACTGTTTGAATTCAATTTCATGCAATAAAATTGCATTAATCCTAATCATTGCATATGCTCTTAATCATTTGCTTACCACATACTTTAACTCCTTTTTCTTGGCAAAAGTGTTATTTATTTATTAGCTGAAGGGTTGTCGTTTTTGGCCGACAAATATTAATTCTCCACACTAGTCTGAGGTGATTTGATTTTGAATAAAGTTCACACCTTTGATAATTTTATTTTAAAGCAAAAAGCTTGCTAAATTGTTGAAATTATAATCCTTTTGGCCCCGTTTGGTGGGCTGGACTGGATGAGACTTTTTCAATTAAAATGGACATGGGTCTAGTCTTTCCACCAGTCTTTTGTTTGGTGGGCTTAATTGTATCACACACTGGCTAGGACTTAAATTTTTATTTAGGTTATGAATCCAGCACACGCTGGATATCAAAACCCACGTCGAGACATGGTTTCAAAGACTACCTCGCTTCGTTTCATCTCCTCCACGTCCTCTCCTCAGAGTCGTCTCCTCAGCGTCGTCTCACTCAGCCACTTCGAGTCGTCTCTGCTCTCTTTCCTCTCCTCTCTCCTCTCTCATCTCTCATCTCTCATCTCTCATCTCTTCTCTCTTCTGATTTTTCTTTTTGAAAAACTGATTTCTCTATTTGTTATCCATATTTTTCTGGGTTAGATATTGAGTGCTGTAGTTTTTTGGGTTTGATTTCTTTTGATACCTTTCATTGAAGATCTTTCAGATCTGTTCCCATCCAAAATTTGCATAATTTTTTTTTTGAATGTTGTTTTTAGTTTGTATTTTCTATGATCTGAAAGTTATACCGTAGATTTTTTTTCTTTTGTTTCAAATTACCATTTTGGTTTTGGTCTACAATCTTTTCTCTTGTATAATAATAAAGATAGATTTTCTTATACTGAATGATCTGCTTAGTAAAAAATATGAATTTTGGGGGTTTACTATTTTGATATTGCTCCAGCTAGTGTGGGTTGATTCCTTTATGCTGGATGATCTGCTTGGTATTAGTAGAGCTCGTCTTGCTGGATGATCTGTTGTTGGGGTTTACCGCTTGTTCTTGCCAAAAAGAAAAGATGAAGTTTATCTGATGAAGAGAAATTTTAGATTAGAAAAAAAACAAAAAAAGATACTGAAAGAAGAGGAAAAAAGATTTTGAAGAAAAAAAAAGTAAGGCATTGATGCAAAAACAGGAATTTTGCATTTGATTGTTGTTAATCTATATATATAAAGCAAAAGGCAGAGAATAGTGAAACATTCAAAATACCATAAAATGCCCTTGATTAATGCAAACATTTAGAATTGAAATTATGGCTTATTATCACAAAAGGTCCCTAAAGTTTACGAAACTATCAGATTGCATCCTTAATGGTTTTTTGTGTCATTGGTGGTCCTCAAGGTTAGCATGTGTAATCACAAATGGTCCCTGCAGTTAGGTTCCGTAAAAAACTCCGTTAGTTTGCTGATGTGGCATATATATATATATCACAAAACATCCCTGAGGTTTACACATCTATCACAAATGGTCCCTGCAATTTTTTTTAATTTTTTTCATTTAAAATTCATAAAATTTTGGTTTTCTTTTTTAAATCTTATGAATTTTAAATTATTTTAAAATATACATTGTATTTTAAATACACATGACACTATATTATTTTAGATGTGGGTTCCACATATATGCCACATCAACAAACTAATGGAGTTTTTAAAAATTAATTTAAAATTCATAAAATTTAAAAATGAAAAAAATCAAGGGTTTAGGGTTTATAAATGGTCCTCAAGGTTAAAATCCTTATATAAATGGTTTTTTCATTTTTAAATTTTATGAATTTTAGATTATTTTTTAAAAAAACTTCATTAGTTTGTTGGTGTGGCATATATGTGGAGCCCTCATCTTCAAAAATATAGTATCATATGTATTTAAAATACAATATATATTTTTAAATATTATATAAAACAAAAACAAAATTTTATGAATTTTAAATTAAAAAATTTAAAAAATTTGCAGGGACCATTTGTGATAGATGTGTTAACATCAGGGATGTTTTGTGATATGTATATATGCCACATCAGCAAATTAACGTAGTTTTTGACGGAACCTAATGGCAGGGACCATTTGTGATCACACATACTAACCTTGAGGACCATAAGTGACACAAAAAAACATTAAGGATGCAATCTGATAGTTTCGTAAACCTTAGAGACCTTTTGTGATAATAAGCCTTGAAATTATTAATTAAATGAGGATAATATGGTAAATTCACACTTTTTCATATTTAAAAATTTTAAAATTAAAAGAAAAATCAAATAATGGCCTATTTTTATGGAACACAACTACCCATTATATGTTTTAATTCTAAAATAAATTTTAATTTTTTTAAAATAAAAAGCCTCTCACAGGCACGGAAGTGCGTGCGAAGAGACTAGTACAAAAATAAAATAAAATATTGATTTAGTAAAAAAAAAAGTTAATTTTAGTCTATTGTTTGGTGCAAAAATGAATATGACTGGATTCAAAGTCTAGCCAGCCCAATTCAATGCTTCAGCCCATCCTAATCAGTCCAACCCAGCCCATCAAACGGGGCCTTTAGGCCTTGTTTCGTAGGCCTCACTAGACTGGACTGGACAAAATTAGAGCTGGCAAACGGGTCGTTTTAGCGGGTTCCGAGTCGTTAACGGGTTAACCCGTTTTCTTAATAGGTTGACACGAACACGACCCGTTAAGTTAACAGGTGACAAATACTAGACCCAAACACGACCCGTTACAATTCGCGAATATCCAACACGACCCGTTAACCCGTTAAGAATAAACCAGAAAAAAAAAAAAAAAAAAAAAAAAAAACTATCACAGCTTCTCTACCAACATGCATTCTCTGTCTTTTTTCCCCCAAACCCCAACCCTAACTTTTCTTCCCTCTTTCCCTCTTCATTTCAGTCCTCTCACCCCAAAACAGTATATATCTCTCTCTCACAGATATCTTAAAAACTCAACAACTACATAAATTGAGGAAGAAAGAAAATTCAAAATTAACTGAGAGAACCAAAACCAACAACTCTAGAATCAATCACCCTCTGTGGACCGACCCAGATATCTCCTCCTTGATCCTTGGTGGCTGGGTTGGCGGAACCTATTGAGTGGAGAGAAGAAGAGCAGAAGAGAATCTTGACAAAAAGATAGCAGAAGAGAAAAAGAGAAGAACAGAACAGAAGAGAAGAACGAGAGGAAGAAGAAAAGGAAAAGGGGAAAGAAGAAAAAGACAAAGGGAATGTTTACGTATCAGTAATGGAGAAAGTAAGGAATCAGAGAATTTAGGAATCGGGGAACTACTGAATCGGTATGGGAAGAATCATTTCCATTAAGCTGTTTACTAAACATATGGAATTTGCAAAGGAATGGGGTTGATTCCCATTGTTATTGTTTACTAATTTTCATGAATAAGAATCCAAATTAATTTGATTACTAAAATCCCCTGCACATTTTCACCACAGCACATATATAATTCTCAAATTGGCTAAGGAGACCAAACTAATCCTGCAACAAAACAGTAAGGCGGTCTAAACATGAGGAATATATATGCGACAACAAGAGCCCAGTTCAATGATAATGTTAATAACATCTCTGTCTAGAACCAATTTCAAACAAAAAAATAAACTCCAATAAATATATATCTTTCACCTACGTAAGTAGTAAACAATCAAATAATAATAACCTACATAATATCATGCGATTAATAATATCTTTATACTACCAAAAAAAAAAAAAGATTAATAATCTCCACAAAAGTCTTTATCCATGACCGTACTTTGTTTTGTGATGAATGTGAAGACAGAAGATAGAAGAAGAAGAAGAAGACAGATAGATAGAATGACTTACATAGCACAAGGCATTGCTACTGCTTCTGGGAGGTTGTGTCTGTAAAGCTAACGTGAAAAAAAAGTTGGAGCGTCTTGGAATTTCTTGGCGTGAGTTTTTATTTATTTTTTTACGGTTTGGGGTGTTTTGGAATTATGGTAAAGTGATAAGGGTATTTTTGGAAGTTAATAAGAGAAAACATGAATGGGAATCGTATCGACTACTCCCCCCTAGTTGATCTGATACCTAGTTTTGAGGGGATGTGATTACGGATTTTGAGGTGGAGCCCACTTATTTTTTCATTCCTGATTGCAAGTAAACGCAGGGGAAGTCAGGAATCGAAATCATTCCCTTTCCTCCCATACCCATTACTGATACGTAAACATGCCCAAAAAGTAAAGAAGAAAAAGACACGGAAAGAAGAAAGAAAAGAAAAATATTTTGCAAAATTACAAAATTAACCTCCTTAACGGGTGGTAACGGGTTAACCCGTTTTCAACCCGAAACGACCCGTTAGCTTAACGGGTGGCTAACGGGTTCACCCGTTTTCAACCCGACTCAATAAGCTCAACCCAAATACTGATAATTTCGTGCGAATTCGTGTCGTGTTAACGGGTCGTGTGCAATATTGCCAGGTCTAGACAAAATAATACTTAAAACCCATATTTGGTTGAAGACTGGACTAACTTAAATGAGACTATATAGCCCAAACAGTAAAAAAACGGCTCAGTCGCCCTTCTAATATAGTGCGGCTGAAAATTGGTTCGCAGAATAGTGCTCTCGCTGAATAGAACAAGCGAATTCGACACAAAGCAATAGTGAATTTCTTGTTTCTGATGATGCTTTCAGGCCACTTGAAATTACCGAGCCTATGAATGCTGTCATCAACCAATTGAACGACTCTGTTTTTACTTGAAGTGGGCTTTGTCGGTTTTCAATCGTGGATATCAGCGACATCGCAAATTCCCGAATCCAAATGCACGAAAGGTTTGCTTGTTTCTTTGTCTTATTTTGTTGCCATTATTGCTGGTTCGGGGTCCATTGGTTTTGTTCATAAGATTCATAGGTTTCAATCTTTGAAGAATTGGGTTTGGGGCTTAATGCTTCTGGTGTTGGGCAAAAGTCCATAGCACAACATGCACTCCAACTGTTTGCTAAAATGTGGCACTCAGTTGGGTTATGCAATGGGGTGGTAATGCAATTCTTGATTTTGATCTTGGCTACCACATGGGCATTCGAGACAAAGGTAGTGGTGAGTTTCTCAAGAGTTGCTTCATTGGAGGACTAATGCCATGCTTAGTCATTGGTTTGGCACCAAAACATGCCAAATTTTAGTCTTTTTTGCGGTTGTGTTGAGTAGTCTAGCTTATCTATTAGATAACGTGTCCCCTTTTTTTTGTGGTTGTGTTGAGTAGTCATCGGTTCGTCACATTACATTAGTCATATATGTGATATGAATCATACACTCTGTGCTTTTGAACATTCAAATTGAGATAGATGTTTTTTGTATGTCTGCAATTGACATTGACTTTTAAGCCTTACATGAGTTTGTTGATTTTGATTTTTTGATCTCTTACAATCCGAATTCAGGTGTTTTTAGATGGAGTGGAAATCCAAAGAAATGTAGACCTCACTGAAGATCAAAGCAATAAGAAGTAAAGTTTTATCTTGTTATGTTCAGTATTCAATTACTTTTCGTGGACGGTCATCATTGGCTAGGTTTCTAATTTATATTGTTAGCTTTGCCTGATGAAATGTAATCACATACTTAAGATAGATTTTTTAATTTTTTTTTCACTTTGGTAGGTGGCTTTTTGTGATTGAAGAAGAGATCAAGGGCTTGCATTGCTTGCACTTATATTTTGACAATGAATGAAACTTTTGGATCATGACTTCTTAAGATAACTAGCAAAATACTAGACTTATGCTAGTTACAATTAGGCCCAAGAATTAGTAGTTTGTAAGGACAAATGAGAGTAAATATGTATTCCACTTATACTGTGAAATGAAATTTTCCTACATGGGTATTGATTTTTATTATTTATTCTTGAATGGGTGTTGAAATTTACATATATAATGGCATTCAAAAATTGCTATGAATGGGCTTGATGGCATTTTTGGAATGCTTTCTTTGTTGATTTGTTAGGACTTTGTGGAGAAATTCTAACTTTGAATCTACATGTAAATTTGGTATCTAGAAAGTATGTTCATAGTTTTAAGATCTTATTAAATTACATTTAATTATCTAAAAATTATTATATTTAATTATTTAAATAATTATTTTTTAGTCCGACACAGCACCAAACATAGGTCTTCACTATTTTGACACTCCAGCTTCTTAGTCCGACGCAGCACCAAACGTAGATCAGTACTTAATCCAGCTTAGGCCAATCCAAATTGTTGAAATTATAATCCTTTTATGGTGTTCCAGCAGATGATCATATTGAGCAAAAAATATGTTTACGCCGCCAAAAATAAAAAAAATAAAAATCTTATTAGCTTTAAAGGAGCAATTATTTGAGCCCTAATAATTGTATCGTGCTGGTCTTCGTACGTCCTTCATAATTGCAAACGACAAAAGACTTTATATAGATTGATACTTTGTTTCCCAACGACCCCTCTGAGTGGATGTATAGTTATTACACTATTTTCTTTTGTGCTCTTCGAGCTTAAAGGCACATAGGCAAACTTTTCTTAAGTAATTGCATACATAATAATAGTTATAAAGAAAATTCTCTTTATTCAAGTTGATACAGCGATTCATGAAAGCACTTTCAGTAGGTCAAAGATCGACAACAACATTAACTTTATTGGGAAAAGCTTCTAAACTAGTATTCAAACCTCATGCATGTGCACATGGTTTTCCAAATACTCCACACATTTGTCCATGTATCTATCATGGAGGTCCTTATCTTTGAATACCTCACCATGTTCTTTGGCTCCATCTCTGTAAGCCTTCCCTTCCTCATCCACCACAACCAAATTCAGAGAGTCGGCCAACGATTTCTTGGTAAACGATCCATCTTCTTCGTTTCTTGGAACTTCAATTCCAATCTTCTTGTCCCAGAACCTAGCAATTAGCCCTTGGTCATACAAGAAGGGCAACATGATAAGAGGACGTCCATATTGGAGTGCCTCTATGAGTGAACTCCAACCGCAATGAGTCAAAAACCCCCCAATTGAGTCGTGAGCCAATATCTTGGTTTGAGGTGCCCAAGTTGTCCAAACCAGTCCACGACCCTTGGTTCGCTCCTCGAACCCATCTGGTAGCTTCACCGAGTCACTGTCTCCTGACCAACTAGGTGTCCTTAGGACCCAAAAAAAGGGCAACCCAGATAGCTCCAATCCAAGAGCCAACTCGGTGAAGTCTTCTTGGCTTAAGTTAAGCTCACTTCCAAGGGCAATGTAAACTACAGTTCCATTCTCTTGTTTGTCCAACCACTGATAAATTCTAGACCAGTCTTCTTTGTCTTCTCTAGTTTGAACCAAAGGTAGCAATAAGCCTGTTGGAAGCACAGGTTTTTGTTGAAGCTCTTGTAGCAAATCGAGCCACTCCCCCTCAGTCTCTCTACAACTTCGAATAAAATAGACTTGGCAACCTTGGACTGTTGACGTCACACGAAACCAATCCGAAACGCTGGAAGCGTTTTGTTTCATAGTGTCAAACAGGTTCTTGGCCTCAAAAGACTTTAAAACCATATTTGAAGGAAAAGGAATCCAGTCAGCAGGGACAGTAAATTGCTCTGGTAGTGTTCTAACACCATAGCGATCTAGTCCCTGCGGTGATGTTGGTCCATAGAAACATAGGGAGGACGCGTTGAAAATACTGAAATGTGCTAGTGAAATGCCTAGGCTAGAAGCTATAGGTGGTAACCAGTAAGGGGCAAAGTCGTGAATAATCCAATCCGGCTTATGAGTTTGTAGGAAATTGGAAATACCTTGTTCGAGTCCATCATGAGCTATTTTGAGGTATGGGATTATGTGGTATGGCACGTCCATAGTGGCCTCTGCATTCTCCGGCAGATTTTCGACATATGGCAGCTGGATCTGCACAAAATTGATCAAAGGGGTTAAGTGTTGAGGGATTTTGGGGAGGCGTTGGATGTTTCGTGGGGTGGATATGAAGGAAACTTTGTGACCTCTACGAGCTACGTGCTTGGCAACCTCAAAAAATGGAATTATGTGACCAAAGGCTAGCCATGGAAACAAGGCTATGTGAAGCTTCTTAGGCTCAGTTGTGGAGCTCATGGTGGTGGAGGTGCTCATATATTATGGTCGCAACTTGTAGGATATGATCATGCATTGATGAATTTGTAGGCCTGAGATGAGAGTCGTGTTGTCTTTCGTTACCTAACTTTTACCCTCCATTTAATACAATTTGTAGGCCTGACAAAACTCCATCAATAAAATATATAATTACTGTCACATTGATGAGTCAAGCACATGCCATCAACATTGTATGTCTTTGATTTTTCCTTTATATTGTGTAATACGACAACGAAGAAGACTTTTAAGATATGAAATAGCTGTAAATATTTGTTTCCTTGTCTAGATAGTCAACTGCTTTAATTTAGGACTAATAGAAGTTTATATCCTTGTATCATTAGAGTTGTAAACATACAGAAAATATATCAAATACCAATTTTACATGGTATCAGAGTGGTACCCTGGCTCTGCATCTACGCCCATCTCATCCTAGCCTACCATGGGCCATCAATTGCAGACCATAGCACCACACCTTACACTCGAGAAATGCAAACAGACTATTGCAACCGTAGGTAACGAAGGTGTATAAAATAAAATAAAATCATGAATTGAGAAAGCTATATGATAAAATGAATGGATATAAAATCAACTAGTCCTTCCTAATCAATCTAATTTCTAAAAAAATCATTCACATTGTATTTGCTGTCTTTATTTGAAGAATTAAAACTATATTGTCCGCTTTGGGCCCCCCTCTCTGCCCTCACGGTTTTGTTTCTGGGAGCTTACGAGTAACTTCCCAGTGGGTCACCCATCCTGGGATTGTTTTAGCCCCCAACTCGCTTAATTTCGGAGTTCCTATGACTCCGAAGCCAGTGAGCTCCCAAAAGGCCTCGTGCTAAATGGAGGCGCGCATGTGCATATAAGGCACATTACCCCTTCTCCGTTGGTCGATGTGGGATCTTACAATAAAATTTGGACCATTTCTCAATTTATGCGTGTCATCCTTGCGCAGGGGCCATGTTAATCTTCTCTGTATCGTTCCAATTTTATCGGATGTCTCTGGATTAACCCCCCCTATGCCATGAGATTCATTGATGGTGAAGTGAACCAGAGCCATGGAAATTTTTCTATGGGACCATAGCAATCAATTTTTTGGTCCCAATAAACTTAACTGCGTGGATCATAATTTAACTCATTTGTCTTTGCGTGAGTGTTATTTATTAGCTGGAGGGTGGTCCTTTTTGGCCCGCGAATTGTATTTCTCCACACTATTCAAAGGTGATAAATTTAATTTTCAAGAAAAAAGTTTGCTAAAAATATGTTTACACAGCAAAAAATAAAATAAAATAAAATAAAAATCTTATTAGCTTTAGAGGAGCAATTATTTGAGCCCTAATAATTGTACCTTGGTGGATGTATATATACAAGAGGACTAGGGATCTGACTCTACTCACAACAAGAACAAAAGCCCTAGATAACATTATTGATCACCATGGATTCCAATGATCAAAAGCTTCACATAGCAATGTTTCCATGGCTAGCCTTTGGCCATATGATCCCATACCTAGAGCTCGCCAAGCTCATTGCCCAAAAAGGCCACCAAAATCTCCTTCATCTCCACTCCAAGGTAACGAAGATGTATAAAAATAAATAAAATCATGAATTGAGAAAGCTATATGATAAAATGAATGGATATAAAATCAACTAGTCCTTCCTAATCAATCTAATTTCTATATATAAAAAAAACAGAATTGGATTAGTTTTTCAGTCATGTGAGTGATGATGAATTGAATGATTGTAGTTGTCAATTCTTAGTTAACCAAATTCACACGCTCACTTGAAGGCCTCTCAAACTCAATTAGCAACCAACTGACAACCGCTCTAGTCTTCTTCATCCATTCATTACGCAGTAGCTAAAGACAACTCATGATTTTAATTAGTTTTCTTATTAGTTAAGTTTTAGGATATTAATCAGGATATTATTTTCCTGATATGATTTTAATTAGTTTTCTTATTATTAGTTAAGTTTTAGGAATATTCTGGAACCCAAGGTTTCCTACGGTTTTAGGATTTCTTGGTTTTCTATTTAAGCCAACTCATGCCATTGTATTAATTAATTTATTTATATTATTAATCAAATTTAGAGATTTTCTATATTTTCTGGTGGATTTAAGTCACTGATGAATTTCAATTTATCTTTTCGGGTTTAGACGTTTGTCAATCCATAAATCCGTGCTTCCGTGCTACATCACTAGACCACCGAATGCTTCAAACAAGGTCAATATATGCATGTGATAATATCTTGTTGAGATGATATAAATATAATTATTAATGAATAAATTTGTATGGAAATACGTATTAATTGTCTCGTATCGTATTTAGTGAATATACTTTATGACATGTGTATTTTAAATCATGAATTGAGAAAGTTATATGATAAAATGAATGGATATAAGATCAACTAGTCCTTCCTAATCAATCTAATTTCTTAAAAAAAACAGAATTGGATTAGTTTTTCAGTCATGTGAGTGATGATGAATTGATGATGAATTGAATGGTTTAAATAAATAAAAAAATCTCTAAATATATGATATGTCTATAATCTTTGTTAGAACTACAAAAGAAATCTTGTTCTTGACTCATGGGTCCTAGTTATAAGAAGGAGGAAACGACACTCAAGTATTAACCGTCAGGTTTAAAACGAATTCTGCCTATATAGGTAATCAGTGGGTAGTGGCTGATTTTCTAGTAGATATATCTCACCAATTCTTGAAAGCCATAATTTAAAAAATAACTAGAAGCGCAAATAACTGGAAAAAAAATTCCAATATTTTTCTCCCCAGATCAGAACATGACAACATAGGGAAAAGTTTATTAAGCGGATCAGAGAGAGGAGATTTGGAAGGAGATGTGTGAGGCGGTCAATGTTTCTTGGAGTGGAGATTGGATGACCCTTTTGCGCAATGAGTTTGGCAAGTTCTAACTTATGGAGAAATTTTTGTATGTTCCGGGTATATTAGGTCCAATGGCAAAAGATGTTAAAACATTACAAAGAGTTGGTGGGACTATTCTTCTGACTAGTTGTTAGCAAAATGTAGAGTTAAAAATTCCCTGATAAGAAATGGACCCAAAGCATGATCTTGGGCTGATATATAATGGTTATAAAGAAAATTCTCTTTATAAAAGTTGATACTGCGATTGAATGCACTTCCGGTAGGTCAACGGCAACATTAACTTTATAATAAAATCTTTAGAAAAGAGGCATGGCAAACAGGTTAAGTTAAAGCTCAATTCGCTAATAAAGCATGATACCTGTCAAGCATGCACATGGTTTTCCAAATACTGCACACATTTGTCCATGTATCTATCATGGAGGTCCTTATTTTGAAATAGCACACTATGTTCTTTGGCTCCATCTCTGTAAGCCTTCCCTACCTCATCCACCACAAGCAAATTCAGACACTCGGCCAATGATTTCCTGCTAAACGATCCATCTTCTTCATTTCTCGGAACTTCAATCCAAACCTTCTTGTCCCAAAACCTAGCAATTAGCCCTTGGTCATACAAGCAAGGCAGCATGAGAAGAGGACGTCCATATTGAATTCCCTCTATCAATGAACTCGCCCCGCAATGAGTCAAAAACCCTCCAATTGCAATAGTTGATTTTTAAGAAAAAAAATATTTAGAGCATCCGTAATGGTTGTTCAATAGTTCAATGCAATAATTCAGTTTCAGTTTCATGCAATAAAATTGCATTGATCTTAACCATTACAGTCATATGCTTACCATATAGTGATTATTTTGACTGTTCATTGAAAATTGTTATATAACTAAAGGGAAATTGTAGAGAGAATTGGAAAGTAGAGGAAGACAATAGAAATTATTCAATCAACTTGTGTTTCTCATCTTGGTAAGACCTCTTATTTATAGGCTTACAATGGTAAGAAGACATTAACAACTCATAAGTTACAAGCCCATTACTATGGTATTTAGTGTATAGGTTACATAGAATTAGAAAGGGTGAATGCTAAGAGGTATGGTGGTCATCCTCCAACTCATGCATTTACAACACTCCCTCTTGGATGTCCACCATACAATTGACATAGTTGCCTCATTAAAAACCTTGCTAGGAAAACCCAGTGGGACAAAACCTAAGCAAAGGGAAAAAGAGTGCAACATTCTTCTGGATCATTGATATGGTGTTGGACGTGCTTATGCTGCCTCGTTAAAACCTTGATAGGAAAAACCCAGTGGGACAAAACCTAGTTCAAGGGAAAAGAGTACAGCACACATATGTCCTATATTTAGAAAATTGTTGAATCCTCCCTCTGATGAATTACTCCCCCTGATGAGGACAAACTTGAATTATTTGAAGATACAACACAAATGATATTGATATCTCATTTTCCTTCGACAAAGCAAGCTTTGGTAATGCTTTGTATAAAAACTTCTTCAATGTCATCACTGGAGGATATATGTGTGTCATTCCTTTGAATCCCTGTTGAGGTTAGAGTAATACCAAAAATATCTAGACTATTTTCACAAATCCTTTCACATTAACAATTCTTAAAATAACATCATATTCTATAATATCATAGTAATATAAGCAAACTCATACATTACCGTTACGAGGACAAGAGTATAAAATTGCATGATGTAATAAGCTATTCATATACTATGCTAGCATGTCATAGGCTCTTCAAGAGACCTAAATATTCTGATAACTTCTTTAAAATCTGAATACATTGCAACGATATTGAACTTGATCTTGAACTCATAATTCAATCAAAGTACTCACTGAGGCAATTAGATCACTTTCATTTCATGAAAATTGAGTATAGACATTGAGCTTCAGGCTCCTTAACTTCTTAGAGATTTTTTTTCAATAATTTATATAATGTATGATATTTTACATCTCTCAGAATTTATTCTTATGTATTCTTCAAAAGATCGCTTCTGGCGATATGCTTAACTTCATAATCTTTTTAGATTTTTCATATCAAATTCCTTTATTAAATCAGGGGAAGCCTTTGTAAACTCTTCAAGAGTTCTAACAAAATTCTTCATATATATACTGCAATGATGGTAAACTCATTTCCAAATTATTTATATATCCCTTTTGTAGTAGATATTCATTAAGACGATTATACCATATTCTTCCACAATACTTTAATCCACACAATGATCATTACAAGCCATCATATTTTAAATCATTTGCTTCAGGCATTCTGAATCCTTCGGGAATTTTTATACACATAAATTTTTCATAAAAATGCATAACATAGCTGCATATGTTTACCATCATAATCCCATGTCTTTATTGGGAAACGTTGTGCCATATCATCAAGTGATTTATTTCACTTCATCTCAAACACCAATTTGTAACATATACATTTTTATATCCTTTTGGTGTTTTAACTATAGGTTCAATCATTGCACTTTTTCCGGAAATATTCAACTTTACTGGACTGCCTCTTCCAGTTGGCCAATCTTTATTTACATTTGTCGACAATTAGAACAAGTGGTGCAATATCATCATGTATAGCCCTTGATAACTTTAGCACGTACTATAAACCAATATATCATCAATTCATGATCCCACAATTCTCATGTGCATGCGCATGCATAATTTATAAGCATCTCATTGCTTTCATTATTTCTGGTACCAGTGCCACTTCAGAGGCTTTCATTGTCACTTCATGGACAAATATCTCTTCTAAGATGTAAAATTTATAGAATGTGGATCATAACCTCTTCTAGAGTGTTATTTTGAGTAGGGCTTAAACTTTGCAATTAATCTCCTCTTCTGAGGAATTAAGTCTTTGGAACCTATAGATTTGTCATGCTTCAGGCATCCAAAAGCTTTTATGGGGAGTTCAATTTTCGCAATCTATAAATCTGTCATGCTTCAGGCATGCAACAAATTGGTTATTAGTAGTCACTAACTTTGTGTCTGTATTTGCTTATGGTCATTTGACTTACAATCCTTTTTGTGTTCGAATATGCTTTTGGCACTTATCTTTTATACCAATTTGTTTGATGAGACAATAATAAATATATTCCATAATCATTCACGTCGTTCTTTTGTTCTTTCAGGAACAACCAATTCTCCCCCTAACGATGGGAATTTTGGTCTCATCAAAATAATACCAAGAATGTCATAAGTATTGTCCTTCGGGGACCTTATTTCATGTCATAAGTATTGTCCTTCAAGAACCTTAATGCATTCGGCGTGCATCATATTAATATTGACATGTTAATGGGTTGTCCTTCTGGGACTTTAATCTATCCAGTGTATTATCAATGTATTCAACTTGCAATCTTCAGAATTTGCATTGTATTTAATCATTTAGAAATAGATACATATCAGGATGATTCAAGCCTTTCCTCTAGAATGGTCTTTTGTATATAATCCAAGTCATTCTTCTAGAATGATATTTTGTACATAATGCAAGTCGTTCTTCTGGAACACTCTTTTTGTACATAAAACATGTCGTTCTTATGGAACGATTTCTTGCATGCCATTCTTCCGGAATGGTCTTATCTTCTCATTTTGTGCTTTGAACTACAGGTTCAAATTAAATATAAAAATAATTAAAATTAAGAACCAAGGAACTTGAAAGTTCCAATTATAATTTGGTTACAATATTTTGATTCCATTGTGGAAAACATGATAAAGATAAAAAAAACAACGTTTGATTCTGAACTTCAGGTTCAATTAACATCTTATATATGTTATACCAGAATTGCAGGTTCTTGACAGGATATGAACTATAGGTTCATATTAATATTAATCTCAATAAAAATGATGAACTTTGGATATATATTAACATATATCTGGAACTGCAGGTTCGAGTACATATATCAAATTTAAAAAGAATATTTGGTTTTGAACTTCATGTCCAAATTTGTATCAATATGATATTTTTCAAGGCAATAAAATAAAACGATAATAATAAAAAATTTAGAAAACATGAAATCCAAATAATGTCGAAACTTCAAGTTCTTGACATGATGTATATTTTTCAACCCATATTCATAATACATATGCACTTGTTGAAATATCAATTTGGAGGTTGACACAATTAGAACTTCAGGTTCTAGAATTTTCCTTTTTTTTTAATGCACATGTGGCCAAAACTTATAGTTTGGATTAGACTTAATAAGAACTTCGGGTCCTAAGATATTTGAACTTCGGGTCATATGAAGAACTTCACGTCCTTAAATATAAATTATTGAAATGAAAACAAATAACTGAATATAACAATAAAATAAAATAAATTGTTGGAACTTCTGGTTCCAAGTTAGGGAAAAATCAAAGAACTCCAAGTCTTGATTTACTTTATGAGAATTGCAGAACTCCAAGTCCTTATATAGATATTATATGGATTGAGAACTAAGAGACTTCGAGTCTTTATTATATAAGAATAATTTAGGGACTTCAGGTCCTTGCATAAAATAAAAATGAAACCCAAGAAAAGAACCAAGTAAAAGTAAAATACAACAACAACAAAATATTACAAAAAAATAAATTGTTGAAACTTCTGGTTCCAATGAAAAAAGAATCAAAGAGCTTCAGGTCTTCATTTGTGTTTTAAGAATTGGGGAACTTCAAGTCCACAAATATTTATATTATAAGGATTGCCTTTTAAACTTCTGGTTTCAATAAAAGTGATTGAAGAACTTTTGGTCTTTTATGCCTTTTGAGAAAAATGAGGAACTTCAAGTCCACAAATAGTTATTTTACAAGTATTGATATGGGTGTTAAGCTCATAATTTCATACATATACATGCCCAATTTACTTACTTCTTTTGCTTAGTTTCCTATAATTCTGAGTTATTTCCCTCTATTTGTGTGTTTTGTAGGCCAATAGAGCAAGAGAGCATAATTCATGCAATTCAAGCATGTTAAGGCCTAATTTGGATGAATGGAAGAAGAGCTTAAAGACAAACTCATTTTTCCTACAGTCCCTTGCCAGTCCAGTTTCGTGGGTCACATTGCAAGATCTGTTTTAGCAACCTACACAGCTCGGATGAGGACGCATTCTTCATGAAAGTTGTTCCAATGGGTGTGTACTATAACATATCCAAACTTCAGCCCCATTGGATAAATCTGGAGTCCGTAACCTAGCAAACACTGAACCATGCTCAGGATGGATTTTTGTCAGCGAGCAAAACGAGTTAGCAATTTGTTTCGGCCTTAACTTCCTCCTCCGAGCTTGGATTGGGCCAATACTTGTGTGGTTGGATCATACACATTCTGAACTTCACAATGGACATCTTAAAGTCTTCATTTGATTCAGCCTAGCCCAATTCGTAAGCCCTTGAAATTGCTGGTCATGCTGACCTCAGGATGAGCTGGTTGGAAGCTTGGCTATGGTGAGCTAGGCATGAGCTATTGAGCTGGTTGGAAGCTTGGTCATGGTGACATGAAGATGAGCTAGGGCTGCTGGTGGGATTTATTGGTGAAGTGCATCAACCAATTCAGATTTTATAATGCAAGTGTTGTATGCATTAGTGAAGTGCATCAACCAATTCAGATTTTATAATGCAAGTGTTGTATGCATTAGTGAAGTGCATCAACCAATTCAGATTTTATAATGCAAGTGTTGTATGCATTAGCCATATTGAATTCAGATTTATCACTCCCCTCTCCCTATAAATACCACATCCATTCCACATTCAAGAAACAAAAAATCCTGGGATTCACAACCCCACAATTCACCCCAACCATCCTCAAACACTCTCACAATCCCAAACACTCCAGCAATCACCAAAACAACTCCAGCAAACCTCTCTTCCATTTCCCTACGAATTTCATCTTCCTTAGCCATCACCACTCACTCAAACTCATCCCAAATCACCTCCATATCCTTCATACATCTTTCTAGAAGTGGGGAAGCTCTTGGAGAAGCATTAGAAGTGGAGAAGCACTTGGAGAAACCTTGGACACCACAAGAACTTCAGAAAAAGGGTTTTTCTACTCTTATTGCATTCATTATGTTTTCTCATTTATGTTCAAGTATCTTTTCCATTATGAGTAGCTAAATCCATAACTAGGGCTTCGATGTAACCTAACATGAATATTCTGGGTTTATAAGTTTGGAGTTTCAAGTTTGATTCATGATTCATGTTCTTATTCATTATGCTTATAAGTTAACATGCTTGTTTGAATGATTGATCACCATTAGAACTTGTTTGTTAACTATCTTGGTTTGAATTAAGAGTAGACACCATGCTTTAATTCGAATTGAACTATGAATAGGAAGAATATGTATGGACATTCGACAACAGGGATTAGATACATGCTTGGTTGTTTAAATTGTTCTTCTATGCTTAATGGGTTCCTAATGCTTAATTTTAGGTTAGACAACAAATGATCAAATTAGGGAATTAGGAACACAAGGTTAGGACCAAACACCATGGCCTAATCATACTTTAGCTAGAATCAATCTTTGAATCTGAATTAGACTTGTTACTTGACTCCTTATAACCCAGAGTTGAATTGTTATGGTGATTCGAATGCCCTAGTCTCCAAATCCGTTTTCCAACCCTTCAAAATCACACTTTGTTACATTTGTTTAATTGCCTTCCTTTGCAATTTCAGTTTGTTTAGTTCTTCTCAAAAGCACAAGCTCTTTCACTTCAATTTCCAATTTCATTTTGCTTCTATCTCAAACTAATCTCACTTTAAATTCTGTTTTAGATTTCACTTCCTAACTTCTTGAATTCGGTAATCTAAAGTACATAACTAATTTGAACTTCTCAGTCTTCGTGGGTATGACCTCGTACTTGTCTTGCTATACTACTAATTGCCCCGTACAATTGCGAGTTAACATATTATTAACAACAATGGGAGATCTTCTTGTCCCAATTAATTGAAAATGAATTTAGGAATATGTAAACCTTAATTGACTGTAAATATAATATAGTATGCACCAATAATTTCCTCATATCACTTAGAACTTTTGGTTATATAATTATCACATTTGTTCAATATTTAAACTTCAGGTTTAAATTATTATGATATGGACTTCAGGTTCCAATATCTGAATAACAAAATCCCTTTTTCATTCAGGTACATGGTGCTAAAGTTGTTCACAATAAATTGAACACATTACTATACAGTGGGATTTACAGCTCAAACGAGACTACACAACTTATGAGTGTCTTCAAATTTATAAACCATAACAATGAGAGAACCAACTAATATTTGGTATTGATCAACGTGGTTCACGTTAACATTTAATCACCTTTTCACTTTGTGAACCATAAAATTATATATGTACATACACATATATAAAAGGATTTTCTTGCCTTTTTAGATGTATAGAAATTGTAGCTTCTGGCTCATTCCTTTACATGTATAGAATTTAGGATCTTCAAGTCCTTCATTAAATATATTGAGGATCAAGATCTTCAGGTCTTAATTCCCCCCCTTTTTTTTTCCAGCTCCATCATAATACACATAGAGTGTAACCTATATTATCTTTTCGTTTCGTATAAATGGGCATTGATTGCTTCTGGCAATTATGATTTCAATTATATATATAAAATAACCGTAAGTATCAATATTATATTACTATTGTAAAACGAAATTACCTAATAACCCAACATAAATAAAATAAAATAAAATAAAATAAAATGAGTAAAGTGGTATAAATGAGGAATAAAATAAATAAATTAAAGACTATGAAATTCCAAGATAATATAATATTAATATGGATTCAATATGTAGATAAAACTACAAGTTTAAGAATTGGATTTCCAACCAATTCAGGTTCATATAGGCACAAATAAGTAATGAACTTCAGGTTCATATATAGTATTAAGATCCATGATAAACTATGAATTTCAGGTTCATATCAACATATATTCGAAACTTCAAGTTCGAATACGTAGATCTAAATAAATTGAATTAATAGTTGTGCTTTGAACTTCATACTCAAATCGATGTATATGCATTCGAAACTTCTGGTTCGAGTTCTTGACATATGTAGACCTCATGGAATTCTGATTTTGATTAATACAAAATCAAGGAGTTTCATGTCCTTATGTGCTCTTTAAATTCACGGAACTTCACAACCTCAATTATTTGGAATCAAAGAACTTCAGGTTTTGATTCAATCAAAAGGACTCTATGTCCTAATCAAGTTATATGATGAGGATCGAGGAACTTCGGGCCCTAATCTTTTGTATAATACAAACTCATTATAATAATTAAGATCATACTTAAGATCAAATAAACAAACAAATAAAAAAAAAACATGGCATTATATTCATGTGTAATAAGAATAAGGATTTTTTTTTCTTAAACGAGCATGATGAAGTCTGATGGTGAGTACAAAGAAACTCTATACCATGTGATGACTCTAGCTCATATAAAAAGAAAGAAAATTCAGAGAAAGAAAACATACCAAGAGCAATGTCGTGCTGATAACGTGTTATATAACTAAAGGGAAATTGTAGAGAGCATTGGAAAGTAGAGGAAGACAATAGAAATTATTCAATCAACTTGTGTTTCTCATCTTGGTAAGACCTCTTATTTATAGGCTTACAATGGTAAGAAGACATTAACAACTCATAAGTTACAAGCCCATTACTATGGTATTTAGTGTATAGGTTACATAGAATTAGAAAGGGTGAATGCTAAGAGGTATGGTGGTCATCCACCAACTCATGCATTTACAACAAAAATAACTTGTTGAATTATACTCTTATTTGATTACTTGATTAAATGTTTTCCTATAAATCACTCAAACATATGGAATAATTAAAAACAAAAAACAAAAAAAGAGATAAATCACTCAATTAAGTATGTCTTCTTTGTGTGGCGGTCCCTTAATCTTTCCATTTTTAGAAACTACATATTCATACCGTCTTTCTTTTCTTTTAGAAAAAAAAAAACCTAGCCAAATTACTACAGATGTTAAAGCACACACTCCCCACCATTGAAAACCCATATCGCTGCCAACATGAGTTGGTCCAAGTGGAAGGGGCTTGGATCCTTTAAACAAGAGGTCCTGGGTTCGATCCCAGACACTTGCGAATAGAGCAGACTCTGTTGGGAGAGGTCCCCGCTTTGCGCCTGACAGTACCTCGAGGGATTTAGTCTCCGCAGTCGCGCGGGGATACCCTGGGAAACCAAAAAAAAAAACCCATATTGCTTTCTATTAAACTCAAGCAAGCTTACAGAAACAAATCAAGTCCAAATACCATTATTTTCTAAAACAACTTTGAAAGTGTTTTCTATTGCCATGAGAATCAATTGATTGTGAAATGAAACTAGAGCCATGCGAATTTTCAACACAAACCCTAAACCCTAAGCTATCAATTTTGTTCGCCATGAAACATAACTCTGTGGCTCATAATTTAACTCGTTTTTCTTTGCGCTAGTGTTATTTATTTATTAGCTGGAGGATGGTCCTTTTTGGCCGACAAATATTAATTCTCCACACTATTCTGAGGTGATTTGATTTTGAATAAAGTTCACACGTTTGATAATTTTCTTCTAAAGAAAAAAGCTTGCTATATTGTTCAAATTATTATTCATAGATTGTCCAAAAAAATTATTATGGATAATCCTTTTCTGGTCTTCCAAGAGATGATCATATTGAGCAAAAAATGTGTTTACACTGCAAAAATATATAAGTCGGGCTAGGGAGATCCGACTCTACCCACAACAAGAACAAAAGCCCTAGATAACATTATTGATCACCATGGATTCCTTGTAGAAAAAAACAAAAAGAAAAAGAAAAGACAGGTATTATTGTCATTGTATCACTGTCACCTTGTGCTACTAGGTCCAATGGAAAAAGATCTTAAAACATTATGAAGAGTTGGTGGGACTATTCTTCTTCTGACTAGTTGTTAGCAAAATGTAGAGTTAAAAATTCCCTGATGATAATGGACCCAAAGCATGATCGTGGGCTGATATATGAGACACATAGTTTTGATTGGAGGGGAAACTTTTCTTAAGTAATACCATATAAAGAAAATTATCTTTATACAAATTGATACTGCGATTCATGAATGCACTTCCAGTAGGTCAACGATCGACAACAACTTTATAATAACTTTCTGAATTGGGAAAAAGCTTCTAAACTAGTATTCAAACCTCATGCATGTGCACATGGTTTTCCAAATACTCCACACATTTGTCCATGTATCTATCATGGAGTTCCTTATCTTTGAATACCTCACCATGTTCTTTGGCTCCGTCTCTGTAAGCCTTCCCTTCCTCATCCACCACAACCAAATTCAGAGAGTCGGCCAACGATTTCCTGGTAAACGATCCATCTTCTTCGTTTCTTGGAACTTCAATTCCAATCTTCTTGTCCCAAAACCTAGCATTTAGCCCTTGGTCATACAAGAAGGGAAACATGATAAGAGGACGTCCATATTGGAGTGCCTCTATGAGTGAACTCGAACCGCAATGAGTCAAAAACCCCCCAATTGAGTCGTGAGCCAATATCTTGGTTTGAGGTGCCCAAGTTGTCCAAATCAGTCCACGACCCTTGGTTCGCTCCTCGAACCCATCTGGTAGCTTCACCGAGTCACTGTCTCCTGACCAACTAGGTGTCCTTAGGACCCAAAAGAAGGGCAACCCAGATAGCTCCAATCCAAGAGCCAACTCGGTGAAGTCTTCTTGGCTTAAGTTAAGCTCACTTCCAAGGGCAATGTAAACTACAGTTCCATTCTCTTGTTTGTCCAACCACTGATAAATTCTAGACCAGTCTTCTTTGTCTTCTCTAGTTTGAACCAAAGGTAGCAATAAGCCTGTTGGAAGCACAGGTTTTTGTTGAAGCTCTTGTAGCAAATCGAGCCACTCCCCCTCAGTCTCTCTACAACTTCGAATCAAATAGACTTGACAACCTTGGACCGTCGACTTCACACGAAACCAATCCGAAACACCGGAAGTGTTTTGTTTCGTAGCGTCCAACATTTTCTTGGCCTCAAAAGACCTAAAAACCAAATTTGAAGGGAAAGGGATCCATGCGGGAGCGACAGTGAAGTGCTCTGGTAGTGTTCTAACACCATAGCGATCTAGACTCTCCGGTGATGTTGGTCCAACGAAACATAGAGTGGATGCTTTGGAACCACTGAAATGTGCTAGTGAAATGCCTAGGCTAGAAGCTATAGGTGGTAGCCAGTGAGGGGCAAAGTCGTGAATAATCCAATCCAACTTGTGAGTTTGTAGGAAATTGGAAATACCTTGTTCGAGTCCATCATGAGCTGTTTTGAGGTATGGGATTAGGTGGTATGGCACGTCCATAGTGGACTCTGCATTCTCTGGCAGATTTTCGACATGTGGCAGCGGGATCTGCACTAAATTGATCAAAGGGGTTAAGTGTTGAGGGATTTTGGGGAGGCGTTGGATGTTTCGTGGGGTGGATATGAAGGAAACTTTGTGACCTCTACGAGCTACGTGCTTGGCAACCTCAAAAAATGGAATTATGTGACCAAAGGCTAGCCATGGAAACAAGGCTATGTGAAGCTTCTTAGGCTCAGTTGTGGAGCTCATGGTGGTGGAGGTGCTCATATGGGAACCTCTCTCTCTCTCTCTCTTTATGGGAACCTCTCTCTCTCTCTTTGCGTATAATGGGCGCAACTTGTAGGACATCATCATGCATTGATGAATTTGTAGGCCTGACCCTGAAAGTCGTGTTGTCTTTCGTTATGAGTTAAAGCACATGACTTTCAACATTTTCGTCTTTGAATTTTCCTTTAACGACATGCTATGAAAAAGACTACAATGAAAACGACTTTTAACGACATGTATGTTATTAAAGTATATAATAGTAAGAATGCACAAGTCAAATTTGCCTTTTTTCCCTTCACATATATATTACTGGAAAATGCCATAAGAAAAAGAAAAAGAAAACAGATCAAGTGTGTGGGATTTTGCCATGCTGGTGGTGGATGATGAAGATTGATGGATTTTCCAAGTTAATTTCGGTGGGCATTGAGAAGATAGGGGGGTTTAAAAACAACAGAACCGTTTTTTGTATTTTATTATTGTTTTTTATTTAAGTAACAGAGTTTGGCTTCCGCTATGTTTGTGGACCCATGTCAAAATATTAGATAAGTGATGAACTGCACTGTTAAAATGCCACAATTTGTGCAAATTAACGAAACAGTATAAGGGAGAGATGAAATTCTTATCTCTTTATTTACCAGAAATTCTTATCTCTTTGCTTTTATTTATGAGATTTATTTACACTAATACCCCTAAAGTTTTTCATGTTTTCATATAACCCCTTGAGGTCCTAGAAATTATACAACACCCCCCCTCAGGTTTCAAAATGATTTCACTTAACCCCATAAATCTTAAAAAAGACCAAAACTGGATGTAACAAGACTTCTGCAAATACTAAAATACCCTTCATCTATTTGAATATTTTTTGGATACATTACACCTTAATTTTTATCCATTATTAAAATTAAAATTAAAAAGCCCTAACCGTACTCATCATCATATGCATCGTACTCCCGCCAAGAAAAAAAAAAGATGCTTCCATCCATTGTTAATTTCTCTATCTAAGAAGACTATCCAAGCAGTTAATTTATGAATTGATTATAATATACGAAAGTGTCTGATGTCAAAGAAGACGAGTCCAAGAAGGAAGAAGAGGGAGATGTTGAGGAGGTTGATGAGGAAAAGGAGAAAAAACAAGAAAATGGAAAGGATATAGGTTCACGCACCATTTGATGAGGTGCTGGAGCTTTTGTTGATTTTGACAAATATTCCAATGATAACACCACCGCAGAAAGGTCAAAAAACACTCGGTAATCAAATGAAATAAGTAAACAAATACAAACACACATCATTTTCTTACCATAACTCAAATAAAGCGGCAAAACTAAGAACAAGAGATCAATGAGATTTCTCAGTAAGAGGAATGCTAACGACATTCTCTTTTGGACTTTCTCTTTTCTCCTCATGACAAGTGTCACTTTTCTTACACTTAAAATAATGTTATTAATGCATCACACAAGCTAATTTTTGTTTTCCAAATTTACCCTTATTAAATGTATTAGCTTTAATGTTTTTTTTTTCAATTGCTCTAAATATCTTTGAAACTTTCTTACTACCTTGTAAAAGATTAAATACGAAAAAGCGTAATTTTGTTTTATTAAAAAAAGTATGTTTCATGATATTGTTATCGTGAAAGCAATATCATCTTTCTTTTGTATTTAAAAAAACATATGTTCTCGCTGAAAAAAAAACTCAAGTTTTTTCTTATTTATTTATTTTTTAACAAGGTGGTAAGAAAATTTGTTCAAAAACTAGCTTGTAAAATGAAAATTAATAAATTTAATAAGGGTAAACTTGGAAAACAAAAACTAGCTTGTGTGATGCATTAATAACATTATTTTAAGTGTAAGGAAATTGACACTTGTCATAAGAAGAATGGAGAAGATCCAAAAGAGAAGATTAGAGAGAAGGTTATGGAGAATAAATGGAGGAAGATGAAGGAGACGGAGTACCAATCGTCTTTTCTTTTTCTTGGTGGAAGGAGTACAATGCCTCTGATGAGTAGGGTTTTTTTTAATTTAATAATGAATAAGAATTAAGATGATATTGTATCCAAACAATCTTCTAATACCATGAAGGGTGTTTTAGTATTTGCATAAGTCTTTTACATCCAGTTTTGGTTTTTTTAGATTTATGGGGTTAAGTGATTCAGTGAAACCATTTTGAAACATGAGGGGTTGTTTGTGTAATTTCTAGGACCTCAAGGGGTTATGTGAAAATCCAAAAAATCTCAGGAGGTGTTAGTATAAATAACTATTAATTTAGTAATAGTATGTCCTTTATGATCAATTTTTTATTTCTAAAAAAAATGATCAATTTGTTTAAGAGTAACATTGAAATCTATAATAAAATTTAATAAAAGATTATGCTAACTCATGAAAAAGTTGGGTTCCCTAATAAAGGCTTGCTATCGGGGCACCTCCCTTGATCCAACTTGCGCCCAGGGAACAAAACATTATCGGCTGGGTACTTGTCCAGTCTGTTTCATCTTCTTGTAACTGCAAACTCTCTAGTTTCTAACTCAAGCCATAATTTTTTTTTCAATTCTTCTCTCTTTTAAAAGGGAAAAACTTAAGTGCTGAATATCAATCAGCTCCCCAATTTTTGTATGATAGTGCTATATCTTCTGAAGATGGGATGACATGAGTTATATGTTTAATATCAATGGTTTCGGAAATATCAGTGGTCTAAAACACGGAAATTTCGATGGAAATATTGGGAAATTATCGATATCGATAAAAATTGAATAAAAACCACGAAAATTGTAAGAAAAACTTGAAAAAATTTCTTGAAACTTTGGAGGATGTTTATTTAGTCAATTATCTATTACTTTATCACACAAAAATTGGAAGGAAATGCATTGCATGATGGGTTTAACTGATTAAGTTGATTATATAGCGAGCTGACAAACATTACGAGTGTAGAAAATATGTAGTAATTAATGAAAGAATATTAAACACACCATAATAATTTATTTATAACGATTTACTACAATTTTTTACTCTCTATACATTGCATGGTAAGATACATGAGTGACTTAGTACCACATAGGGTTCCCATAAGGTTCAAATTTGAGTTATTTACACTAACAACTCCTCAAGTCTTCGACATTTTCACAAAACTCCTTAAGGTTTTAGAAATTACAAGAACACCCCATGAGCTTTCAAATTGTTTTCACAAAACTCATTTTCATTGATTTTTCATCCAAAGATTGATGATTTTATACAAAAACATTCTCCAAATGACAAAGTTGGCCTTTGAGATTAGATTGCATATGCTTCATTGAGGTTAATTTTGTCATTTGCATAAGCTTTTTTTAATGAAATCATCAATTTTTGGACAAACAATCAACGAAAAGGGGTTTTGTGAAAACAAACTGAAACCTTAGGGGTGTTCTTGTAATTTTTGAGACTTGGGGGGTTTTGTGAAAACACAAGAAACCTCAAGAGGTGTTAGTGTAAATAACTCTTCAAATTTTTCATTGTCTTCATCATTTCAATATTATCGATATTATAGCGATATTTTAGCCAATTTGCTGAAGTGTGAGAAATTATCGATGTCGATATTTTCCGATATTATTGATACTTATACGATATGTGTATGTGGACATGTTCCAAAATATCTTAGACCCGAAAAAAAGATAATATCCTCGATATTTTGTCGATATTTTAGTCCTTGCTTGTAACGGATATGAGGGTAGTTTTTGAGATGTGTTTTTAGCTGGGTGTGATACAGTATAGACAAAAAACTTTGTTCACTATACAAAGTTTGGCCGGATGTAACTTTGTATAGAGAAAAAAACTAGTGTCAGCGAAGCATTTATCTAAAACTACCCAAAAGAAGTGTGGACGTGAACAGATCATTAAACAAGACACTTTTATTTTTGGATGAAATAAACAAGACACTTTGATGTAGGGACTTATTTGTATTTCCCAAAAAGGGCTGGGTGTCCCAAATTTTCTGTTCAAGGAATGCATTTTCACACCAATATTCTCATAATTCTTGTTCATTTCATGCATCCAACCAGAGTTTTTCCAATGTTACATTTGATATTAGATAGAAAGGAATCTCCGAATGCAAGGATCAATTCAAAGCCAATACAAACCTGTCACTGTTTGTTTAGGCAGACATGGGTCAAATAGGAAGAACATGTCAAGCCTTTCAATCCCACCAAAGTCTCTGATTCCAGGTAGTCGTCAAAGTTGAATTTCTCAGATGTCATGAATAAATCAGCTAATGCCTTTTCTATGCAGAGAATAACACGATCACCTGTTTCAGAGGAGACATTAATAACAGATTCAGATTCTAGAATGTGATGAGATTCAATGAAACAAAGTGCAAGGTGACTCATGACTAGTTTTACTTGGAAGCTATAACACCAGTTTGTGTAATGCCTAGCCGGAATCTAGAACTAATATTACATTCTGATTTTATCATTCTTTTTCCTAATTTTTTCTTCTTCTAAATGTAAGCAAATGACCAATTAGGATGGGAAAAAGAACAACATTTTATCTGCAGTGATAACATAAGAACAAGGATATCATGACAACTTCGTGCAAATCTCAGTTAAAAAAATACATAAATAACATGGGTAAGGGACGGGTGAGTTACCAATAGATATCATCACAGAGTCTGAACTCTGAACCACCACAAAAGTTATATATTGTCAACTTACTGCAGAGAGAAGTTCATAGTGTAGAGCTTTAGTTAAAGTCTTTGTCTATGTCAGTAACTCCAATAAATTTATAGTAAATTTGGGTTTTTCCCTTCAATTTTTCCTTACCTATAAACCTAATTAAGCTTTATATATTACATGTTATATTTTTTTGAATTCCTAAAATACCCCTAATTGCATTTTAGCGTTTTTTTTCCTACAAATTGTTTGCTATTCAATGCCATAATGGTGTTTCAATTTTGCAAAAGTTTTGTGGGTACATTTTATTTATTTATTTTACATATAATTAAAACTTGGGGTGTAATTAGTGTCGTATGTTTTTGAAATTGATTTGTTCCAATATAGCTATTATGTTTTTTTATTTATACTATGATTGGGTATATTTTGTAAACGAAATATATAATTAAAACTTGGTATGTTTTTCCAAATCCGACTACCTGATCATAATTTGTTTTAATTTTCATATTGATTGGTTAGTTATTTCCTTTTATTTATATCAAAATTTCAAATTTAATAATTGTTATGGTTTGAAATTAATTTCAAATTTGAGAAAGACACTTGTTCTTGCTCTTTATAGGTTTTGATCCCCATGTTTTAGGTACATTAATTTACTTACATTTTTCTTAGGTACATATGTCTCTAGGTAAATTGTTGAACTTGCAAAATATATGTACATTAATAGGTATATTGTAAAAAAAAAAAAATTTACCTTATTGTAAATAATTTACCTTTTGCATTGTATTTCACTAATCCAAACCGTGTATTTTGTAGATATTCATTCAAAGATCATCTCTATAAAAAAAAATTACTTGAATTCGATATCATTTAACCACTCAATTAAATTATTGAAATTTTAGTACTTTCTTGAAGCACTGTGTTCATTGATTTTGTAGGACACAATTAGATGTCTAAACAGTTTCCGATTTGTCTAATTTTTTGCAATGATGATCTATGAATGAAGACCTAAAAATAGATGCTTTGGATGGTTAAAAAACACAATCGTAGGGTACCCTAAAGGGTGTCCCTCAATAAAAAGAGACTGTATATATATATACAGAGAACTTCTATTGAGAGATCTCTCAAATAAGCTCATTTGAGGGACACCCTTGTGAGGCCCACTCCACATTGTATTTCACTAATCCAAATTGTCTATTTTTTAGATAATCATTTAAAGATCATCTCTACAAAAAAAATCACTTGAATCCGATATCATTTGACCACTCAATTGAGTTATTGAAATTTTAGTACGTTTTTGAAGCACCGTGTTCATTGATTTTGTAGGATACAATTGGATGTCGAAACATTTTCCGATTTGTCTATTTTTTTGCAAAGATGATCTATGAATGTAGACCTAAAAAAATAGATGGTTTGGATTGTTAAAAAACAATTTGTAGGGGACCTTAAAGGGTGTCCCTCAAATAAAATTATTTGAGGGATCCCTCAATAGAAGGGTACTGATATATATACTTATATTATTTTTATAGGTACATTATTTATTGGACATATAATTTAGGGATTTTTTTTTTTTTTTTGGGTTCAAAATATTTTATAAATTGCCGATGGGTTAGAGGGAGTGCCAACCAAAAGAAATGAGGTGTAGGAAGAATAAATTCTAACTAAGACAGTTAATGACATGTTTGAAAATAAATACGAAGGTAAATGGCGTGTTTTGTAATTTAGTTAATAATACTATGACAAATCTATCTTACATGGCTACCTATTTTAAATTTGGGTTTTAAGCAAAGATTTAAAAGTAGGTGGGTATATGTCTAAGATATAGTAGTTGTAAGGGCCTATATTGGAACAACCCATAAATTTAATCCATGAGTTCATCACAAAAGGCCCAGAAATTTGTTTTTTTTTGTTTGATCACCTGCCTAAGTGTCACTTCAGGTTCTGGCCCTGAGTGGGACACTGAAAGGAAGCGGGTCAATGTAATAAGGCAAGGCAATGAGAGACGACATGTATTGCGTGCTCGCTTATATGGACATTACTAAAACGACATCGTATAACGAGTATGATAACTTATAATAGGCGTTCTTCAAAGGAGAAAACAAGGGTTTTGCAGCCTTTCTATTAAGGACAGTCGTTCTCTTACTATCTTCTGCTTTACAGCATTAATCTCTCTCACTTTCGTCACTCCACATGACAGTAAATGAAGTGATGGAAGTGTTGTACTGGTGCGTTTTTCTTTCCCCCTTTTTTTTTGTTCTTGAATATTTTAGAATAGATAAGATATTGTTTTTAAATATTTTTAGAATAAAGAAGATATTGTTTCTAAATCTTATTAGAATAAAGAAGATAGATCAAGTAGATTAGGTCCGCCATTTTTGGCTTCATTTTTATGCCAGTTGACGATAAGAAGAGAAAGAAGGCAGAAGTTGAGGGAGCCATCTCCATTCATGAGAGAGTTAGTACGTTGCATGTATATGGAACTAAGCCAGATCACCTCCCTGAAAACATAAGAGAGCAGATACTGCCTCGCTAGATGACCAGTCACTTTTGAGGTTTAAGCTTCAATCAAATGGTGGTTGTCTATGATAAGAAAACATGAGTTAGCGATGCAACACAAAGATATGAGGGCCAACCCAAGTACCTCTTGCTAATCACTTCATCCTTTGAGGCCCGACTGGAAATTTATTTTTGCCGTATTGAAGGGAAAAAAAACTATCTAAAAGTCTTTGCATTTGGTTATAAAAAAACACATACCAAGGGAAAAATAAAGAATGTAGGCAGAGCTGCATAAAATCCTTATACCATACCAAGGCAACTATAAATTTAATCCATGCGATCATCACAAAAAAGGCTCATTCATAGTCCCATAACCTCATCGACGCGCCATGGTTTGGTTTGGTTTTGTTTGATTGCCTGCTCGAGTGTCGCTTCTGGTTCTGGCTCTGAGTGGGAAACCGAAAGGAAACGGGTCACTGTAATAAGGCAAGGAAAATTAGAATATGACACGTATTACCATCTCGCTTATATGGACACTACTGAAATGACATCGTATAACTAGTAAGATAACTTGAAAGAGGTGTTCTTCAAAGGAGAAAACAAGGGCTTTGCAGCCTTTCTCTTTAGGACATGAGTCTTTCTCTTACTATCATTCGCTTTAGGATATTAATCTATGTCACTCTCTCTCATCGCTCCACATGACAGTGAAAGGAGTGAAGAAGGTGTTAAACTGGTGCATATTTCTAAGGAAGATATTATTTTTAACTCTTTTTAGAATAAAGAAGATATTGTTTCTAAATATTTTTAGAATAAAGAAGATATATCAAGTAAATTAGGTCCGTCATTTTTGGCTTGATTTTTGTGCGGGTTGTCTTCCTTTTATACATGCTTGAGTAAACATTTATTTTTGGACGAAGAGAACAAGTAGGTGATTGATGGGGACGGCAATGAAGAGAACAAAGAGATAAAGGCCAAGCTCAAGTATCTCTTGCTAATCACTTCATCCTCCGAGGCTCGATTGGAAATTTTTTTTGCCGTGCTAAGGTGCATCCATATGGAATGAAAAAAAATATCCAAAAGTCTTGACAAATTGATATAAAAAGGCACATACCAAGGGAAAAATAAAGAATAGATGCATAACAACATAAAATCCACATACCATACCAAGAAAAATATAAATTTAATTTTTCAGTTCAACATATAAAGGCTCATTCATAGTTCTACAACCTCATTGACGTGCCATAGTTTGTGTTTGTTTTGTTTTGTTTGATCGCTCACCTGCCCGAGTGTCAATTCTGGTTTAAGCCCTGAGTAGGAAACTAGAAAGAAGGCGATCGATGTAATAAGGTAAGGCAATGAGAAGACGACACATATTGACTGCTCACTTATATTGACACTACTAAATGACATTGTATAACGGGTAAGGTAACTTGTAAGACACGTTCTTCAAAGGAAAAATCAAGGTTTTTGTACCTTTCTCTTTATGATAGCCGGTCTCTTTCTCTCTTTCACTTTACGACATTAATATCTCTCACTCTATTTAGAATAAAGATGATAGATCAAGTAGATTAGGTCTGATATTTTGGCTTGATTTTTGTGCGGGTTGCATTCCTTTTTGATATGCTTAATTAAGCATCTATTAAAAGAACAAGAAGATGATTGATGGGGACAACGATAATAAGAGAAAGAAGCCATATCCATTCTTAAGGGAGTTAGTACGGTTGCATGTTAATAGAACCAAGCCGGATCACCTACCTGACAACATAATGGAGCAGATACTCCCTCGCTTAGATGCCAAGTCACTTTTGAGGTTTCACCCTTAATCAAAAGAGTGGTTGTCTATGATAGAAAACCTAAGTTGGCGATGTGGCACAAAGAGATGAGGCTCAACTCAAGTACCTTTTGCTCCTCACTTCATCCTCTGAGGCCCGAATGAAAATTTGTTTTTTTCCGTATTGAGGTGCCTCCGTATGGAAGGAAAAAAATTATTCAAAACTTTTGCCAATTTGATATTAAAAAAATACGTACTAAGGGAAAAATACAAAAATGCATAAAATCGACATCTCATACCAAGACAACAATATATTTAATCCATGAGTTCATCATAAAAAACCTTATTCATAGTTCCAAAAACCTCATTGATGCGCCATGGTTTTGTTTTGTTTAATCATCCACCCGAGTGTCGCTTCGAGTTCAGGCCCCGAGTGAGAAATCGTAAGGAAGCACGTCGATGTAATAATTCAAGGCAATGAGAAGAGGACACGTATTGCCTAGTTACTTATATGGACGCCACTGAAATGACATCGTATAACAGATAAGGTAACTTGTAAGAGACGTTCTTCAAAGGAGAGGACAATGGTTTTGTAGCCTTTCTTTTTAGGACATTAGATCTCATACTATCTTTTGCTTAAGACATTAATATATCCCACTTTCTTTTGTCGCTCCATGGGACAGTGAAGGAGGTGTTGTACTCGTGCCTTTTTTTTGTTTTTTTTTGTTTTTGAATATTTTATAATAGATAAGATATTGTTTTTAAATCTTTTTAAAATAAAGAAGATATTATTTTTAAGTCTTTTTAGAATAAAGATGATAGATCAAGTAGATTATGTCTGACATGTTGGCTTGATTTTTTGTGCAGGTTGCATTCCTTTTTAATATGCATGATTAAACATCTATTTTTGGACGAAAAGAACAAGAAGATGATTGATGGGGACGACAATAAGAAAAGAAAGAAGACCTCTCCATTCTTGAGGGAGTTAGTATAGTGCATGTTAATGGGACCAAGCCGGATCACCTACTTGACAACATAACGGAGCAAATGCTATCAAGTCACTTTTGAAGTTTTAGCCTTAATCCAAAGAGTGGTTGTCTATGATGGAAAACCTAAGTTCGCGATGGAGCACAAAGAGATAAGGCTCAACCCCAAGTACCTTTTGTTCCTCACTTTATCCTCCGAGGCCCGACTGAAAATTTATTTTTTTCGAATTGAGGTGCATCCATATGGAAGGAAAAAAACAATCCAAAAGTTTTGATAGTTTGATATAAAAAAACATATACCAAAGAAAAAAAAATATAGAAATGCATAAAATCCATATCCCATACCAAGACAACAATATATTTAATCCATAAGTTCATCATAAAAAGGATCATTTATAGTTCCAAAACCTCATCGATGCGTCATGATTTTGTTTTGTTTAATCATCTGCTTGAGAGTCACCTCAGGTTCAGGCCTCTAGTGAGAAATCGGAAGGAACCGCATCAATGTAATAAGGTAAGGCAATGAGAAGAGGACACGTATTGCCTACTTGCTTATATAGACACTACTGAAATCACATTGTATAACGAGTAAGGTAACTTCTAAGAGATGTTCTTCAAAGGAGAAAACAATGGTTTTGCAACCTTTCTCTTTAGGACAGTTAATCCTTTACTATCTTTTGCTTAAGACATTAATTTCTCCCACTCTCTTTCATTGCTCCACGAGACGATGAAGGATGAATGAGGTGTTGTACTGTTGCGTTTTTCTTTCCTTTTTTGTTTTTTATTTATTTATTCTTGAATATTTTGGAATAAAGAATAATATTGTTTTTAAATATGTTTTAGAATATAGAAGATATTGTTTCTAAATCTTTTTAGAATAAAGAAGATAGATCAAGTAGATTAGGTCCGCCATTTCTGGCTTCTTCTTTTTTTGTGCGATTGTCCTTCATTTTTCATTTTTTATATGTTTGAGTAAACATTTATATTTGGAAGAAAAGAATAAGCAAGTGATTGATGAGGGATCTAACTCCATTCTTGAAGGATTCAACACGTTCCAAGTTTATGGAACCAAGCCAAATCACTTTCGTTAGAAAATAACGGAGCAAATATCGTCTCACTTAAATGCAAGTCACTTTTGAGGTTTCAGATTATATCCAAAGGGTGGATGTCCATGATAAGAAAACTGAGTTGGTGATGAAGCACAAAGAGATGAGGCCAAAGCCCAAGTACATTTTCCTCATTACCTCAGCCTCTGTGGCCTGACCTAAAATTTGTTTTGATTGTATTGAGGTGCATCCATATGAAAGGAGAGTTAAACACAAGATTATTTTGCAAGTTACACATCACATTATGGAACAAGAAATTAGACTCCTACCGGATGTTTTGATTACATTTAGATCTCAAGCGGTCAATATGTTAGTATGCACATTTAGATTGAATTGCCTCATCTATAAGGTATATATATCCTCAATGCTTACACCAAAAGCCTACTCACCAGCCAGATAGTCCCTCACAACGTCCTTACTTGCAATCCCCTGGTTCTAACTATTGGGCTTGATCCAAACCGAGAAGAGAATAAAGTATTGAAAGCACAATAGACTTTTGAATTGCCACAAAATTTTTAAATGAAGATGAGTATAGATTTTGAGTTGCATCGTCTCCTTTTATTCAACTTTGTCTTAATTACCTTACAAATCCTCCCCATTTGACTACGACCAAAGCTTACAAGTTTCTTGACAATACTTAAAAGTCTTTATTCGTGCATGGAAGTGGAAGTATTTATTGTCTTCATGGAGATTTCATTTTAACATTCAACGTCGGGCAGAATACCTTTAGCTTAATCGAGGTGCCTTAATCATTTAGTTATCTTTGGTGTTATTTTTCGAAATTAGTTTGATTAACATTGAAGAGAGCCTTGTGTTAAGATGGAAAGATAAGCGTGACCATCCAAGACTATCAATTAGTAGGCATAGTAGTTGGGAGACAAGGGAAGAAGATTTGATTTCCTGTTGGCAATCAAGTTTTCATAAAAGTCTATTCGGGATAACTCCTACTTTGATAACGGCCTGAGGTTTATCCAAAAATAATTGAAAAGTTTATAACCCAGGAGCTTCTAGATGCACCCACTAAAATAACTTAGTTGTATCAGTTAGATATCTCAACACCTCTTCAATGTTCTCGACAACAATTTTGTCGAATCTCAAAATCAATGTACGCCTATAGAGGTACATTTTCCACCTGCATGATCCATCATGCATTACCTATTGTGCGAAAACACTACAAGACCTACGCAACTAGGAAGCACAAGCCATGCAAAGGTAAAACACACAAACCAACCGAAAGTAAACACACACATACAAAGAACATGAAATTTTTTTTGAGGTCCGGCATTGTGCCTATGTCCTCTTGACAATCCTTTAGAAATTCACTAGTATGAAATAACTCATTTGATTACAATGAATAACCTCATTTTGCTCTCTTTTCTCTCTTGAACTCGTTCTCTAAAACTCTTCGAGAAAATACTAGCACTTAATTGCCCATTTATAAACCATAGGACCTTAGTACAATCATACAAGGAATAGGAAACCTAAAACTCCCCAAAACTCAAGGAAAAAAAAACTAAAACTGGTAAGATCTGTATGCACATCGCGACTACTGCTCAAGCGCACCTTTAGTTAGCTCGAGAACCTGAGTTTGAGCAAAAAAACACCTATTTGTTGCTCGAACGCCTCTGATTTCCGCTCGAGTGCCTCCGATTTCTTCTCGAGCGCTAGAGTCCAATCATGCAGTTTGCAATCCTTTGACTGATCCGTTTCCTCCGTTACTTCCGCATCTTTAAAGTGAGCCAACATCAACATTACCAAGAATTTTTTATGATACCACAAGCAACATCAGCACTAGAAGAACCATGTCAACTTTATTTGCCTTCAAAATTGTGTTGTTAATACCATTATAAGATGTTACTCTTTTCTATATCTAAGACATAAGTTCTTTCTTTCCGTAATGATGCAGGATGAATGAAGGCCTTGGAAGAAAAACCTTACATGCAAGAGATTAGATCTCAAGAGGGTAAGTGTGATTGAATACCTTATATTGGCGATGGATCAATTGGTTGTAATATAATGATAGAGAATATTTGCAGTTATTCTTCTATTGTTGTTACTTATTTTATACTCCTTATTGTAGAATACCTAAAAGTCTTTATTCGTGCATGGAAATGGAAGTATATATTGTCTTCATGAAGATTTCATTTTAACATTCAACGTCGGGCAGAATACCTTTAGCTTAATCGAGGTGCCTTAATCATTTAGTTATCTTTGGTGTTATTTTTCGAAATTAGTTTGGTTAACATTGAAGAGAGCCTTGTGTTAATATGGAAAGATAAGCGTTACCATCCAAGACTATCAATTAGTAGGCATAGTAGTTGGGAGACAAGGGAAGAAGATTTGATTTCCTGTTGGCAATCAAGTTTTCATAAAAGTCTATTCGGGATAACTCCTACTTTGATAACGGCCTGAGGTTTATCCAAAAATAATTGAAAAGTTTATAACCAAGGAGCTTCTAGATGTACCCACTAAAATAACTTAGTTGTATCAGTTAGATATCTTAACACCTCTTCAATGTTCTCGACAACAATTTTGTCGGATCTCAAAATCAATATAAGCCTATAGAGGTACATTTCCCACCTGCATGATCCATCATGCATTACCTATTGTGCGAAAACACTACAAGACCTACGCAACTAGGAAGCACAAGTCATGCAAAGGTAAAACACACAAACCAACCAAAAATAAACACACACATACAAAGAACATGAAATTTTTTTTGAGGTCCGGCATTGTGCCTATGTCCTCTTGGCAATCCTTTAGAAATTCACTAGTATGAAATAACTCATTTGATTAGAATGAATAACCTCATTTTGCTCTCTTTTCTCTCTTGAACTTGTTCTCTAAAACTCTTCGAGAAAATACTAGCACTTAATTGCCCATTTATAAACCATAGGACCTTAGTACAATCATACAAGGAATAGGAAACCTAAAACTCTCCAAAACCCGTGGAAAAAAAAAACTAAAACTGGTAAGATCTGCATGCACATCGCAACTACTGCTCAAGGGCACCTTTAGTTAGCTCGAGCACCCGAATTTGAACAAAAAAACACATATTTGTTGCTCGAATGCCTCTGATTTCCGCTCGAATGCCTCCGATTTTTTCTCGAGCGCCAGAGTCCAATCATGCAGTTTGCAACCCTTTGACTGATCTGTTTCCTCCGTTACTTCCACATCTTTAAAGTGAGCCAACATCAATATTACCAAGAATTTTTTATGATACCACAAGCAACATCAGCCCTAGAAGAACCATGTCAACTTTATTTGCCTTCAAAATTGTGTTGTTAATACTATTATAAGATGTTACTCTTTTCTATATCTAAGACATAATTTCTTTCTTTCCGTAATGATGCAGGATGAATGAAGGCCTTGGAAGAAAAACCTTACTTGCAAGAGATTAGATCTCAAGAGGGTAAGTGTGATTGAATACCTTATATTGGCGATGGATCAATTGGTTGTAATAGAATGATAGAGAATATTTGCAGTTATTCTTCTACTGTTGTTACTTATTTTATACTCCTTATTGTAGAATACGTAAAAATCTTTATTCGTGCATGGAAGTGGAAGTATATATTGTCTTCATGGAGATTTCATTTTAACATTCAACGTCGGGCAAAATACCTTTATCTTAATCGAGGTGCCTTAATCATTTAGTTATCTTTGGTGTTATTTTTCGAAATTAGTTTGATTAACATTGAAGAGAGCCTTGTGTTAAGATGGAAAGATAAGCGTGACCATCCAATGCTATCGATTCGTAGGCATAGTAGTTGGGAGACAAGGGAACAAGATTTGATTTCCTCTTGGCAATCAAGTTTTCATAAAAGTCTATTCGGGATAACTCCTACTTTGATAATGGCCTGAGGTTTATCCAAAAATAATTGAAAAGTTTATAACTCTGGATCTTCTAGATATGCCCACTAAAATAACTTAGTTGTATCAGTTAGATATCTCAATACCTCTTCAATGTTCTCGACAACAATTTTGTCGAATCTCAAAATCAATGTAAGCCTATAGAGGTACATTTTTCACCTGCATGATCCATCAAACATTACCTATTGTGCGAAAACACTACAAGACCTACGCAACTAGGAAGCACAAGCCATGCAAAGGTAAAACACACAAACCAACCGAAAGTAAACACACACATACAAAGAACATGAGAAATTTTTTGAGATCCGGCATTGTGCTTATGTCCTCTTGGCAATCCTCTAGAAATTCACTAGTATGAAATAACTCATTTGATTAGAATGAATAACCTCATTTTGCTCTCTTTTCTCTCTTGAACTCGTTCTCTAAAACTCTTCGAGAAAATACTAGCACTTAATTGCCCATTTATAAACCATAAGACCTTAGTACAATCATACAAGGAATAGGAAACCTAAAACTCCCCAAAACCCAAGGAAAAAAAAAACTAAAACTGGTAAGATCTGTATGCACATTGCGACTATTGCTCAAGCGCACCTTTAGTTAGCTCGAGCACCTGAGTTTGAGCAAAAAAACACCTATTTGTTGCTCGAACGCCTCTGATTTCCGCTCGAGTGCCTTTGATTTCTTCTCGAGCGCCAGAGTCCAATCATGCAGTTTGCAACCCTTTGACTGATCCGTTTCCTCTGTTCCTTCCGCATCTTTAAAGTGAGCCAACATCAACATTACCAAGAATTTTTTATGATACCACAAGCAACATCAGCACTAGAAGAACCATGTCAACTTTATTTGCCTTCAAAATTGTGTTGTTAATACTATTATAAGATGTTACTCTTTTCTATATCTAAGACATAATTTCTTTCTTTCCGTAATGATGCAGGATGAATGAAAGCTTTGGAAGAAAAACCTTACTTGCAAGAGATTAGATCTCAAGAGGGTAAGTGTGATTGAAAACTTATATTGGTGATGGATCAATTGGTTGTAATTGAATGATAGAGAATATTTGCAGTTATTCTTCTACTGTTGTTACTTATTTTATACTTCTTATTTTAGAATTCATTCATAATACGTGTTCATGGCATGGCATCTTGAACCTAACAATATGCTAGTTTAAATTTTATGGCTTAAAATTATTTCGTTACTTGCATCCATACTTTTCATATTTTTTATCGTATCTTAATATTGGAATTGCCTATCAATCATGTATGGTATGCATGTAGCATATTCCTGTTTCCACAGTGAGGTTGTGCCTTTTTAGACCTTATTTTTCTCCCCCAAAGCACATGCCATTTCAAGGTCCAAAACTTTGGAGCCTATAGAGTAAGTAGTAGGATGGGTGGCAATTTCCAACACAACTTGATACTCGACTCGAAATGTGCACAAAAAATTAGAGAGTCAACCCATATGATTAAATTTTTGTGTTAACCCGCCATGACTCGTTTAATAAATGGGTGGGTTTCCGGTCAACTCGTTAATCCGTTAAAATACCTACGTAACCCGTTTAACAAAATGGGTCATGGCAACCCCCCTACTCGCTAAAATACCTGTATAACTCCCCAACCCATTTCTTTGTTTATTCTTCATTTTTCTATTTTTTTAAAATGTCTTTTAATTGCTACCACTTATCATGTAAACCCAATACACAACTCGAAACCCGCATGGGAAATTAGCATGTCAACTCGACACAACACATTTATTAAATGGGTCGGGTTTGGGTTGAGCTTTCTTGATATATATATGATCCTGACACGACATAACCCATTGCCAGCCCTGAATCTTGATTATGAAATAGATGTGTATTTTACTTATTAGTGAAAATTAGAATTCAAATTATAAGATTTTTGAGGTATCATGTTGGTGATCAAATTATAAGTTGAAAAGAGTTTGACTTATATTCTGAATTGAAGGAAAAAATTCAGAAGGTGGTAGTTGTTTTGATGGCATAAGAAGTTATAGAATTTGATTTGTTTGTTTGTTTGTTAGTCAGTTGTTAATTGATAGACTGTCAGTCAGTTAGTTAGTTTGAGATTAGTTAGTGCCTATGAAAATTATACATGTGATTGCCTCAAGTTCCTTTAACTGGAACTTGGGAGGAGAAGAGAGATACCAGCTAGCTTCATGTCTGGGATCATTTCAAAGAGTCTGCCTCCATTTTCTACTTGTATCATATATATCACCTATGTTGCACATATACAGGTACGGGGACACGAAAATTTGACACGGCGACACGGAAAATCTCAAAAAACTAAGACACTGACATGGCAATTAAAATAATAATAAATCCTAATAAAATTATAATAGTATATACTTCAATGTCACATAATTCCATAAAACAAAACAAAGTACTCATGTTCATCATCCATACATAATAATTAATACATCACAAAATAAAACATAAATGATCTAAATTCTCAATCTTCTTCAAGCATCTATATCTTCACTATTGTTGTTATTAGAAAACAACATGCCCTTTAATTCCTATTCATCAAGTGAAAGGTTTGCAATTTCAAGCACACCCGCATTTTCCAAGTTCATAGTATCAAATCCATCCCCACCAACATCCCACATCCTACTCTCACCTTCGGTGTAAACCGACATCTTTTTTTATAGAAGACGGAGATTATTATGCATGAACACCAAATCTTCGGCTCTTTGTGGTGCTATCTTGTCCCTCCTAAAAGAATGTACAAAATTATGTGTACTCCAATTTCTTTCACAACAAAAGGAGGAACAAGGTTGACCAAGTAACTTCAAAGCCAAATGTTGAATGATTGGAGGAAAAGCTCCACAAATAATCCACCATTTCACCGGTTGCATACGACCTCTATCGGTTAAAGAATTCGCATTTGAAAAATGGTCAATTCCACCGAAAAATCGGCATACTCTTCTCTATCATGCATTATCTCCAAATCATTAGGAAATAGTCGCTCAAAGCATTTTTGCCTTTATAATGTAATTTCTTGATCTTGATGTAGAGCACACTATTTGGAACAAGCCATTCGGTGGTATAATACCTAAAAATGATGAAATAATATAAATTAAAACATTATAATGACTAAACCAACTAAATGAATTTACTAAAAACTTTAAAATAAAATAAAAAAACAAAGTTACCTCGGATTTTAAGAATGTGAAAAGCAATGGAGTTGAGTATTACTTTTGGTCCATCTTTGCAATAAAACCTCATGCACCGCGTTAAAAAATTCTGAATGTTCATGAAGTTGCTTGCCTTCTTTTTTATAAATAGTCACCTTCACATCTCCTATCATATAATCCCACCATTCATAAACCAAGTGAAGACAAGAAACTTCAACTTCACATCTCTTCAGTATCACAATTATGGAAGCAAAGCGGGTATTAGCAATTGAAAGAAACTTCAACTTTGAATGACGATTAAAAATGGTCAATCTCATTTGGTGGTTCATGATGTAGTTTTTCACCGCCAACACTCATCAGCACCATCACTAATCTCATTTGCTGGTGCTGCTGCTAGTGCCGCTGGTGCAGCTGGTTGACAAAATCCAAACATCACAATCTATTTATCACACGATATCTATATACTTGTTACTTAGAACATAAGAGTACCTGCATAACCACATCTTAAATCCAACAAGCATTTTGCAATTTATGGCAACTTCCCTATTAATTACCGTAACTCAGGGGAATTCAATATAAATATCATAGTATACTTCTCAACATCAGATACCTACTGTGTGATATAATAAAAGTAATTGCGTGATCTAAACATACAATACGATATATTCATATGCATATGGTAACATTCGTCAATTTGAAACGAAACAAAAGTGTCCATATATTTTCCCATATGCAAAATATTCTCATCCAACAGATTGCACGCAATTCTACTTATCTATTTCAATTAATAACAGACAGACAAACTAAATAACTAAAACCAATTCAAATTCAAATTCAATAACTTCATATGCCAAAAGGACAGCTGATACATTCTTAAGTTTCTCCTTCCATTCAAAATACAAGTGAAAGTCTTTGAAGATAAATAAAGTTAACCTGTTGCTGGTGCTGCTGGTCCTGCTGCTGGTCCTACTGCTGCTTGTGGTATCATAAAAGCTTCTTCATAATGCACGATGGAGCATGCATGAGGAAAAAGTACATCTATAGGCTTGGATTGATTCTGAGCTTCAATAAATTTCTCTGATGTACATCAAAGAGGTCCTTTGATTTTTAACTCATACGTACGAGTTGTTTTGGTGAGCACATCTAGAAGCTCCAAACCTAGAAACTTTCTAATCCTTCTCGGATAGCACTCAGTCGCCATTATCAAGGTAGGACTTATCTGGAAGAAAGTTTTAAGAAAACTTGTTTGCCAACAGGAAAACCAGTCTTCTTCCCTAAGTTCCCAACTGTCATGCCTGCGAATCGAAAGCCATGGCTGGTTATAGATATCTTTCCATATTAGAGCTAGGCTCTCTTCAACCTCAAACAAACATAATTCCGAAGCAAAACAAAAGGGAAACCTAAATGATTGAGGAACTTGGATTAAACTAAAGGTCTCCAGCCTGACATCGAATGCCAAAACGGAACGAAGATACAGCCAATATATACTTCCACTTGCACGCACAAATAGAGACTTGTTGGCATTGTCGAGAAAATCGTAAGCTTGGCTCGCGGTCAAAAAGGGAGGAGGCTCTATTTGTCTCCATTCATTGGAGCCAAGGGTAATTATGCACAATTTGAATTCAAGAACTTCACCAGGAAAGATACTATCCAATGCAGGAGCACCCTCCAAAGCCCATTGGGCTTGCAATACCTTGTACTCTTCCCGGTTTGGATCAAACCCAAAATGAAATGCAATTTCATTATGGGAATCGCTGGGGGACCATCTGGCAGGGTGAGTAGAATTCTGGTGTAAGGATTGAGGATAAATACTGTGGGAGCAAATTTCCTCCCACGGGAATATTCGGTTGAAAGATTCCTTCGTCTTCTTCGCCTCTCTTTCTCCTTGCAAAACGAATAGCAATAAGAGGACCACACCCAGGGGGTGTTGGCCAAAGGCCCTCCGATGCCTAAATTAGTTCAAGAGTTTTGTAAAGAAAACACTAGCAAACTAGGGTACTGAGTTATATGTGTTTTTGGGATGAACCAGGCGACCGGAGCCTTATGTAAAAGAGGGAGAGAAAGGAGGTGGCTAGGGTTTCTGAGAGATAATTTATGCAGAGTTTCAGTAGGAGTTTAGACGTACCTCAACCCTTGTGTGTGGCCATCCTTTTATAGAGGTCTCGGGAGCTAGGGTTTCAGAGGAATAATTCCGCAGATGGAAATGAATTATTCCTCCCCAATTTGGCAAGATTTGACTAATTAGGGATTTGATTTATTTGATTTAAATCAAATCCCTAATCAGGGTAGCAATCAAATCAATACCTAATTTAATTAGGTAACTCCTCATTTAATTGAGAATCGTCGTAGGAATTAAATCAATCATCAACCTAATTAGGTAATATTCTATTTAATTAGGTAATCCCTAATTAAATTGAATAATCCCCAATTAGGTCAAATAATCTCCAAATGGAAGGAATTATTTGACCTAGGGTTAAGGATTAAATCGGTTCCCACAAATGCCCCCCAGCTTCTGCATGGCGCGTGGTGGCATGTAGGAGATGTGAATTATCTGTTGGGCTGTCCAGCTGCAATTGGACTTCCTGCGCGGACCTAGGCTCCTGAGTGGAGGAGGTGTAAATCATCTGTTGGGCTGTCCAGCTGTAACTGGGCTTCCTTCTTGGATTTGGGCTCCCAATTGGAGTGAGCTTTTGACTGTTCTTGGAGTTGAGTTCCTAGTAGGAATGGGCTTGCAATTCCTTCTTGACCTAGGATGCCCAACATGTATAAATGCAGGGCTTCTCTTCACTCTTCTTCACATCGCAAACTTAACTTCTCTACTTTCTAGCTTGAGAGAGATCTTGAAGAATTTGTACTGCTTGTCGAAGAGAGGAGTCACCATGCATCCCAAGATAAGTCGAGCACATATATTTCTTTTTCCTCTTTTTTGCTTCGAGGATCAGCTAGGGGAAGCCCAACTAGTGATAGGCAACGGCGGGTAGTGGGCGGCAGCCGTGGTAGAGCAGGTGGACCAGCTACTGCCTATCGTTGCAGGTCTGGGCTGAAGCATACTTGGCCTCATGCCCCGTCTACTGGGCAAGTATCGGGAGGAAGTTGGTGGTCTACCCCCTGCCCAGGATGTTGGAGAGATGGAAGCAGAATGGTCCAGACTTTGATGATCTGCCCAAAGGAAGGCCGATGTCAAATCTTCAAGAAATGGAGTTGCGACTTCGCGTGCGAATGATGTGTCTCCGTTGAGGAAGAAGCCAAAGTTCCTTTATGCTGAGATGACTCAAGTGGGGTCTGCTCCATCATCATCTGCCTAGGCCAAACATCTCGCGAGCGCATATAGCACGAAGGTTGGTGGCATGCGCGGTGTTCGGGGTGTCCTGCCCGAGCCTCCTGCTGACAAGCTTGAAAACCTTGATCTGCTTCGTGAGGCAGTTCGTGCCCAATCTAGTTCTGCCGAGCGTCAAAGAGATGCCGATATTCCCCCTCGAAGATTAGTCAAAGGATGGAGATCGAAGCGGGAGGTCTGCTCATGATCCAGCTGTTGTGTCAAGGGCAGTCAAGCGCGGAGTTGATTCAGCATCATTGACTCCTTTGGAAGTGAGGTTGGCAGAGGCTAAGAAGATGAGAGAGTCATTTGCCCGGGTGAAGGGTGATTATTCAGCGTCAGCGGTTGATCCCAAGGTGAACAAGTCCAGCCCTGCAAGGGATGTAGGCGTGTCTGATCTGCTTCAGACGAACTTTCTGTCAAGCCTATCCACTTGTGCTGAGCTGGTTAACAACGTCCGCTAGGCCGGCGATCTTAGCTCCTTCTCGAGTCTTTCCTTGGAAAAACAAAAGGGAGCGACACTTCATCTGAGGGCGATGATATCGGAGCTGAAAAGCTCCCTTGCTAAGAAGGACTCCGAGCTCGACTCTTCTGCTGCTGATTTGGCTAGCCGAAACGATGTCTTCTTCCTTCTTGAGCGCAAGAATGCAGACATCTCCCTCAGCTATGACAAGCTCCTGGCTAGGTTTCGTGTTTACCACGAGTCTGCTGAAAAATCTAAGTCTGAGGCCACCATAGATGCGTACAAGTTGGCCTATCTGCACTGTGCGGATGGGACTGCTTCCTTGTATGCAATTGAAGATGCAGACATTGAGACACTCTGCCCTGACTTATTCCATGTGCAAGGAGAAACTGAAGAACATGCAGCTGGAGCGGATAGGGCTGAGGAGGACGTAGTGGATGAGATGTTGGCAGATGTCGCGGAGCTGGCCGGTGGAGCTGCTGAGAACGTGGCTGATCAGGCGGACGCCGAAGAGGTTGTAGATCAAGGATCTCCTGCTGGTGTCTTAGATTAAATGAAGACTCCTTTATTTCTTTTCACCTTGTAGTCTGCTTTCTTGTTTAGAATAATTGGTCTTGTCTGACCATCTTCTTTTTGTTGGACGTGGTCGGTTGGTCAGCTTGCCATGGAAATTTTAGTTATTTTTTTCAACTTCAATTTGCGTATTGACTTGTGAACTGCTTGAGTAACCAGCCAGTATCTTGATTGTGCATCTTCTTTTGGAGATTTATAATTGTCAGGGTCCCCCTTAAGGGACTCCGGGCGTGGTCTGCATATGCTGTCAGATGTTTTGGTCACTGCCCTGCGTCTCCCGAAGGACGCTCCTTATGGGCAGCTATGTGACTATCCTGCCTCCCTTAGGAAACGAATAGGAACCTAAATACCTCCCTTAGAAAATTCCTGGCGCACCCTGCGTCTCCCGAAGGACGCTTTGATCGTCGCCCTGCGTCTCCCGAAGGACGCTCCTTATGGGCAACTGTCTTTTGTTGTGGCACATTCTAGAATTTGCAGTAGTTGCTTCTCTAGTTCAGAAATGTGTAGGACTTAGTCATCTGCTTGTAGATGATGTTTTTCCAGACGAATCGTTCCACATCGGCTTCATTAGTAGAGGATAGAGCTTCGGCCTCGATCCATTTAGTGAAGTAACCAGTGGCGACGATCATCATTTCTTGACATATTCGATGAAGTCGTGGCGCATGGAAGGCTAGAAGTAGCCTATGTTTAGAGCCTTCTAGGCGAGTGGTTGCCACACTTGCCGTCGTGAATTTTGCAAAGAACCTCAAGTGTTTGAGGGTACTTTATGCAGGTGAGATGAGGGCCGGAGTATGATTTGCGGATGAGCTTGTTGCCGTGCATGTAGTATCTCGCGGCTTTCTGCTGGACTTTTCTAGCTTCGGACTTGTCCGTTGGTAGATTTCCATTCATCAAGTAGTCGATGATGAGGTCTTGCCAGCTGGGGTTCTCTGCCCGAGGCACTTGTTGGATGGTGAAGGTAGGAAACGCCTTTAATAGCTCTTGGACTTTGTCAAGGTACAAGATCATCCTTGGGTGCTTTGCCATGTATTCAATTGATGCTTGATTTGTGATCAACTGGGAATCTGAGTAGATGGCTAGCTTCTTTATTGCTAACTCCTTTGCCAAGCGCAGGCCGGCGAGCAATGCCTCGTATTCTACCTCGTTGCTCGAGGCCGGGAAGCCAAGTGTGATGGCTTGCTCTAACAGGGTTCCATCTGGGGTGATGATGACGACGCATGCTCCCGCTCCTTTTTGGTTCGACGCTCCATCTACGCGCAACTGCCACATGTATGTGGGTTGGCCAAGTTCAGCGGATGTGCCATCTGCTTTTGAACTTTCCTTCTTATGGTTGACCAGCTTCTCTTCTTCGGCTGATGAGGTGAATTCTGCCACAAAGTCTGCTAGAGCCTGGGCTTTTATTGCAGTCTTTGGCCGGTAGAGAAGGTCATACTGGCTTAGTTCTATAGCCCATTTCATGAGTTGCTGGGAAGCGTCAGGGCTGTGAAGTATTGATCTCAAAGGAAAGTCGGTCATGACGATGACTCGGTGAGCTTGGTAGTAGGGTCGTAACTTTCTTGCTGAAACTACAAGTGCCAAAATAAGCTTTTCCAATTTCGGGTAGCGAGTCTCTGCATCGAGGAGAGCTTTTGACGTGTAGAATACCGGATGTTGGGCCCCTAGTTCTTCTCGAATGAGAGCTGAGCTAACGGCGGAATTAGACACTGCCAGGTACACGAACAAGTCCTCGCCTGGAACTGGTTTTGAGAGCAGGGGAGGTGAAGTGAGGTAAGTCTTCAGATTCTGAAAAGCTACTTCGCACTCTGTTGCGTAGATTTCAGCTGCACCAAAATGGATTAAGCTGCATCCTCAACTTGTGATACTCGCAAGTGCACGAGCCGTTCGGTAGTATAGCGTATGTAAGTGCGAGGTCGATCCCACGAGGATTGGTGATTGAATGATTCAATTCATTTTCCCTACACAAAACAGAAATGAAAAAGAAGGGAAATAAATAAAACAAGGAAGAAAGAAAATAACTAACTCAAGCAGATAAGTTCCCAAGTTCAATTAGATTAACGGATTGATTCTAGCTAATGTATGATTAAGCCATGGTGTGTGGTCATAACCTTGTGTTCCTAATTCCCTAATTTGATCATTTGTTGTCTAACCTAAAATTAAGCATTAGGAACCCATTAAGCATAGAAGAACAATTTAAACAACCAAGCATGTATCTAATCCCTGTTGTCGAATGTCCATACATACTCTTCCTATTCATAGTTCAATTCGAATTAAAGCATGGTGTATACTCTTAATTCAAACCAAGATAGCTAACATGCAAGCCTAAATGGTGATCAATCATTCAAACTAGCATATTAACTTATAAGCATAATGAATAAGAACAAAAACCATAATTGAAACTTGGAAACTAATTCAACTTGAAAACTTAAGGAAAGAATTTACATTACAAAGAAAAATAAATTACAACTAAGAAGAAAAAGAAAAGCTAGAATTGAGAACTAGAAAGCAAAATTAAGAGAATTTGAGGGAGAGAAGGGAAGGGAGCTCTAGAGAAGTGTTTGAGAGCTCCCCCCCTTGGGGTGTGTTTACAAGCTTGGGAAACCTCACTATATATAGGCCTAAGGAAGCTGAAAATCTGAATTAAGTATGGCTAATGCATACAACACTTGTTTTATAAAATCTGAAATGGTTGATGCACTTCACTAATGCATACAACACTTGCATTATAAAATCTGAAATGGTTGATGCACTTCACTAATAAATCCCACCAGCAGCCCTAGCTCATCTTCTTGTCACCATGACCAAGCTTCCAACCAGAAATAATAGCTCATCCTGAGGTCAGCATGACCAGCAACTTCAAGGGCTTACGAATTGGGCTTCCCTTAAGCAAATTAAGACTTTAAGCACTCAAACTTGAAGTTCAGAATGTCTTCTTTCCAGCCATATATCATTTGGGCCAATCCAAGGTCGGAGGAGGAAGTTAAGGCCAAAACAAATTGCTAACTCATTTTGCGCGCTGATAAAATCCATCCTGAGCATGGCTCTGTGTTTGCTAGGTAACAGACTCCACAATTATCCAATGGGGCTGAATTTCGAATATGTTATAGTATACACCCATTGGAACAACTTTCATGAAGAATGTGGCCTCATCCGAGCTATGTAGGTTGCTGAAACAAAGCTTGCAATATGACCTACGAAACTGGGCTGGCAGGGGACTGTAGCCAAAATTGAGTTTGTCTTTAAGCTCTTCATCCATTCATCCAAATTAGGCCCTAACATGCATGGATTGCATCATTTACTATCCAAAGCCATCATTATTACCTAAAGCTCAATGAACTGAAAGATAAACACAAAAAGGATTAAAAGCACAAGTTTAACTCAAAAACATAACCAAATCATAAGCTAGAAGGGTACAAAATGATATACAATTATGAACCGATCACACTCCTCATCCCACTTGTCTCTTTGTCCTTTTTTCAAAGCTTTGAAAAATGGTCTGCACTTGTCGGTAGATCTCGAGAGGAATCGGTTGAGGGCCGCTGCTCTGCCCGTCAGACTTTGTATTTCCTTCATTGTGGAAGGTGACTTCATCTCGAGAATGGCCTTGATTTTTCGTGGGTGTGCCTCGATACTTCGTTGCATGACTAGGTATCCCAAGAATCGGCCGGACGATACACCAAACGTGTATTTACTTGGATACAACTTCATGCGATACTGGCGTAGCAAGCTGAATGCCTCGGCGAGGTTTTTGATGTGATCTGCACGTTTTGGGGCTTTGACCAGCATGTTGTCTACGTAGACTTCCATAGTCTTGCCGATCTGCTCCTTGAAGATTTTATTCACGAGCCTTTGGTATGTTACTCCGGCGTTCTTTAGCCCAAAGGGTATGACCTTGTAGCAGTAGGTCCTTCTCTCGATGATGAAAGAAGTTTTCGCCTTGTCATCCTCGTGCATCATGATTTGATTGTAGCCGGAGTAGGCGTCCATGAAGCTGAGCAGCTGATTGTCGGAGGTGGAATCCACGAGTTGGTCGATTCTCGGCAGTGGGAAGTTGTCTTTAGGACATTCCTTGTTAAGGTCAATGTAGTCGACGCAAACTCTCCATTTGCCCTTCTCTAGAAGACCTCTTCAATGAAGCCGGCTGCTAGAAGTTTGTCGATCTCGGCTTCAATGATTGCGACCCGCTCTGGAGCGAAGTTGCGTCTCTTCTGCGCCACTGGCTTGCTGGCAGGGTTGACGTGGAGTCGATGGCAGATGATGTTCGGGTCGATGCCTGGCATGTCTGACGGTGACCATGCGAACATGGAGGTTCTTATGTTTGAATACCTCACCATGTTCTTTGGCTCTATCTTTATAAGTCTTCCCTTCCTCATCCCCCACAACCAAATTCAAAGACTCGGCCAACGATTTCCTGGTAAACGATCCATCTTCTTCATTTCTTGGAACTTCAATCCCAATCTTCTTGTCCTGAAACCTAGCAATTAGCCCTTGGTCATACAAGAAGGGTAACAAGATAAGAGGACGTCCATATTGGAGTGCCTCTATGAGTGAACTCCAACAGCAATAAGTCAAAAAAAAACCCAATGGAATCATGAGCTCTCGGTTTGAGGTGCCTAAGTTGTCCAAACCAATCCACGACCCTTGATTCAATCCTTGAACCCAACTGGTAACTTTGCCGAGCCATCATCTCCTGACCAACTAGATTTTCTCACGACCCAAAAGTATGGCAACTCAGATAGCTCTAACCCAAGAGCCAACTCTGTGAAGTCTTCTTGGCTAGAAGCTATATGTGGTAACTAGTTAGGGGCAAAGTTGTGAATAATCAATCCGGCTTATGAGTTTGTAGAAAATTGGAAATACCTTGTTCGAGTCCATCATGAGCTATTTTAAGGTATGGGATTATGTGGTATGGCACGTCTATAATGGCCTTTGCATTCTCCGGCAGATTTTTGACATGTGGCAATGGAATTTGGACTAAATTTATGAAAGGTTAAGTGTTGATGGATTTTGGGGAGGCGTTGGATGTTTCTTGGGGTGGATATGAAGGAAACTTTGTGTCAACTTCGAGCTATGTTCTTGGCAACCTCAAAAAATGGAATTATGTGACCAAAGGCCAACCATAGAAACAAGGCTATGTGAAGCTTCTTAGGCTCAGTTGTGGAGCTCATGGTGGTGGAGGTGCTCATATTGGAAATCTCTTTTTGCGTATTATAGGCGCATTCAACTTGTAACATCATCAATGTCCTTGTCATGTGATCGGTGCATATTTATATATCATTTTGTACCCTTCTAACTTATGATTTGATTATGTTTTTGAGTTAAACTTGTGCTTTTAATAAATTTTGTGTTTGTTTCAGTGTAATAAGCTTGAGACTCATTAAATGCATTTTGGAGACAAGTTAGCTCATTTGTGTGTGCAAATCTGTCAACTTCACGGATTGGACTGTACTTGCTCAGGATGAACCAGATGATGAGCCCTATATCATTGGAAAGATGCAGAAGTCTAGTTTCTAGAGCATTTTATGGTTCATGATTCCGAGTCTCCTAGAGGAAGTTATGCAAGTTTTGGCAGCTTAAGGTCAAATTCGGCAGCATCTGGGCCAAAAATGACATTTGAAGGTCTTTCTGATTTTTTCTTGAGTTGGGCTGCATATGCTTGGAAAGATAATTCAAAGGGTTTGAAGATCCAGATTTTTCCAGGTTTTTTAGGAGGGAAGATCAAGCCCAAAACAAGCCCACAAGTTGACTGCAATGCATAGTCAATTCCAGTCTATTTTCGGAAGTCAACTTGCAAGGCCCAGAACGTACACTTGTACTACTCAGATGGGAATACATTCTTCATAAAAGTTGTTCCAATGGGTGTCTATTATGACATATCCAAATTTGAGCCCCATTGGATACATATTGAAACCTCAGGCCTTCCTACACCAAGCCTGGTTCAGAAAAATCATTTTTTTCCAGCAAATGTGAAGAAAACCCACATGGGTTGGCAGCAAAAGTCAGCCACAATTGAACACTTTTGAAATCCCATGTGAAGAAAGCTTGAGGTGCAGCAAAAGAAGTATGGGATGGAATTGATTCTAACCACACTAACATAGAGAAGATGAAGTGGGAGTTATGGATTGTATTAAAAGAGGAATGGTGGTGTTGGATTTCATTATGATGTTCCTCCCTCTTAGCCCTATAAATAGAGAAGTCTTCAAGCTTCATAAAACACCCCCAAATGGGGGAGCTCTCAAACACTTCTCTAGAGCTCCCCTCCCTTCTCTCCCTCAAATTCTCTTAGTTTCTCTTTCTAGTTTTCAATTGTTGTAATGAAATCTTTGTGCTGAAATTCTCCTTAAGTTTTTCTTAGTTCCACTTTACTTTTCATTGTTATGTAAATTTTTTTCTTTAGTTTCAAGTTTGATTAGTTTCCAAGTTTCAATTATGGTTTTTGTTCTTATTCATTATGCTTTTAAGTTAATATGCTAGTTTAAATGATTGATCACCATTTAGGCTTGCATGTTAGCTATCTTGGTTTGAATTAAGAGTAGACACTATACTTTAATTCGAATTGAACTATGAATAGGAAGAGTATATATGGACATTCGACAACAGGGATTAGATACATACTTGGTTGTTTAAAATGTTCTTCTATGCTTAATGGATTCCTAATGCTTAGTTTAGGTTAGACAACAGATGATCAAATTAGGGAATTAGGAATACAAGGTTAGGACCAAACACCATGGCTTAATCATACTTTAGCTAGAATCAATCCTTTAATTTAATTGAACTTGGGAACTTATCTGCTTGAGTTATTTTCTTTTCTTTCTTTCTTGTTTTATTTATTTTCTTTCTTGTTTTTCTGTTTTGTGTAGGAAAACTGAATTGGATTATTCAATCACCAATCCCTGTGGATTCGACCTCGCACTTACATAAGCTATACTACCGAACGGCTCGTGCACTTGCGAGTATCACAAGTTGAGAATACAGCTGAATCCATTTTGGTGCAGCTGAATTGACACAACATCATGCATTGTTGTCCTTAGAGTCGTATTGCCTTTCGTTACTTACTTCTTATCTCCATTCAGTCCAATATGAGTAATTCTTTCTTCACTCATTGATATAGAAGACAAAACTTTACCCAGAGAATATATAATCGATATGACATTGATGACTCAAGCACATGCCTTGAACATTTTATGTCATTGATTGTTCTGCAATGTATGTTATTAAAGGGTATACACATTATATGTCACACATTGTTATAAAGTTTTTTTATATAGATATTTTTGACAACATAGTTTGCACGTTATTGAATAAAAATTGCATTCTTACCTGTAGTCAACAACGAGTGGTGCACCGTGCATGTCATCGTAATTTTTGTTTTAATGTACTGATTATTATTGGTAGATAGAATGTTGGTTTTAATTCACAATTTATGAACATAAGCATTTTTAGTCAAATTTTATATTATTAAATTGGATTGGGCCTGGGTTGGTTGCAATTGGGCTAATTGCTTTGGTTAATTAATTAATTAAAAATGATGATCTGCTTGAAACATGGTATAATCAGTTTATGAAGAGATTTAGAATTAGCAAACTGTATAGGCTGTCATCGAGAATCAGAGAAACACACTCCAAAGGGGAGATGTCTGCTTATCTTAATCACTTGAGTGAAAAGGCCACATTATGACCATTAGCATAACTTGAATGGGCTTGTCCGTAATGCTAACAGAGGGAAATAAAGGACATTAGGTTTTGACTTCCAATTTTTAAACTATTTACTTCCATTATGAACACTGTATTGTGTTTGTGTAAGTTTCTTGTTAAATTAAAAAGATTTAATAATGCCAGTTTTTAGTGTATCAATTACTTACGTGGCTTTTTTTCCTAACAAGTAAATTTGGCCCTCTAATGGAGCAAATCAAAGATGGCTCTAGGAATTTCCAACAAACTCAACAGCAAATTCATGGAATCCAGTCACAATTGCAGCCACAGCACCATAATACCATTTGACTACCCCAGCAAGTATGGATAACTTCAATTGTTTCCTTTATAATTGGTTACATTTTGATTTGGATCCTTGTAATAATTATTGATAGTTAATGGGCATCTTATGGGAGTTACATATCTTTTTTTCAGTTTATGAAATAGCTTCTTCGGTTTATGAAGCTGTAAGGGTTTTGTAGTTTCCAAATGGGATGTTTGCATAGTATGACATTATTAAAATTGGTTATTTTCTTACATTGTTTTGGTGAACCTACAGATGTCTAGCACTTGGTCATACAAGAAGGGCAACATGACAAGCGGACGTCCATATTGGAGTGCCTCTATGAGTGAACTCTGGCCACAATGAGTCAAAAACCCCCCAATTGAGTTGTGAACCTATATCTTGGTCCGAGGTGCCCAAGTTGTCCAAAGTAGTCCACGACCCTTGGTTCGATCCTCGAACCCATCCGGTAGCTTCACCGAGTGACTTTCACCTAACCAACTAGGTTTCCTCATGACCCAAAAGAAAGGCAACCCAGATAGCTCCAATCCAATAGCCAACTCGGTGAAGTCACATTGGCTTAGTTTAACCACACTTCCAAGGGTAATGTAAACTACAGTTCTATTTTCTTTTTTGTCCAACTACTTAAAAATTGGAGACAAATCTTATTTTTCTTATCTAGCTTGCACCAAATGTGGCAATAAGCCTACTAGAACCACATGTTTTTGTTGAAGCACTAGTAGCAAATCGAGTCACTTCCCTTCAATCTCTCTAGAACTTCGAATCAAATAGACTTGGCAACCTTGGACCGTCGACTTCACACGAAACCAATCTGAAATGTCGGAAGCGTTTTGTTTCATACTGTTAAACAGTTTCTTGGCATCAAAAGACCTAAAAATAAAATTTGAAAGGAAATGGATCCATTCGGGAGGGACAATGAAGTGCTTTGGTGTGTTTTAACACCATAGCGATCTAGTCCCTCCAGTGATGTTGGTCCAATGAAACATCACTGGTGCTGAGTCACTTTTTTGCATCAACAATTTTCCCGGCTCTTAATGAGGAAAAGACTCCAAATTAGAAGTCGTATGCACAGATTTATGCCTCATATTCCTCCAGATTGTCATGTTTGTAATTCTAATCATGAGACCATTGATCATCTTTTCATCTCTTGTTCCTTTGCCAGCAATATTTGGAGTTGTGTGCCTGATGCCCTTTTGAAGCTTCCACTTTGGTCTGATCTTCTGTCTTGGCTCAATATGTTATCTTGTGACAATAATCCTCAAGGCCCTAATCATTTGTCCAAAGCTATTATGATTTGCTCACAAATTTGAGAAACTCAGAATAACCTTTTATTCAACGATGTTCCCCTCATCCAACTCTATGTCTTCACATTGCTGCTCATGTTGGCTTGGATTACTGGAACCTTAACCACCCTAGTCCTAAGCCTAAGAATCCAGTCCTTGATATCAAGTGGAAGCCTCCTCGCACTAGTTGGATCAAACTTAACTTTGATGACTCTGTTCAAAATGGAAATTCTTCTACTCGCTTTGTCCTAAGAGATAGTGATGGTCATGTGGCACTTGTTGGTGCTAAGTGTTTAGGGGGACTAATCAATTACTGTTGCTGAAGGGATGGCCCTCCGAGATGGCTTGGCCCATGCATGAAATTCACCGGGGTTGGAAAAAGATTTTGATTGAAGGGGACTCTAAGCTCATTATTGATTGTGTGAGGCGTCAGGTTAGTATTCTATGGATCGGGGTTGGAAAAAGATTTTGATTGAAGGGGACTCTAAGCTCATTGTTGATTGTGTGAGGCGTCAAGTTAGTATTCTATGGACAGTGAAGATGCTCATCCAGGGCGTGTGGCAGTTGACCTCCTTCTGTGATTCCGTCAAGATTTCTCATGTGTTTAGATAAGCCAACTTCTTGGTTGATGCTTTAGCTAGCTTAGGTCATGGGTTAGACGTGTCCTTTCTTTGGGAGGTTGGTCCCCCTTTGTCTGTTGCGCCTACTTTCTTTTTTTTGACCTCTTGGAGCCTATGTGTCCTAGAGGTTTCGAGATGTAATTTCCTTTTTCTCACTTTCTATATTCAACACTCATCACTATAGCTTCCGCGCCCATCCGCGCCCATCCGCCATGAGGATAAGGACTTTGATTGGGAAGGAATTATGTAAAGGTCCCCAACCATGGGCCTCCTTTTTTACTATTCAGTCTCATGCCAATGCATCTAATCAGACCATTTTGTCGCAGCCCAACCTTCGGCAAACTCAAAGCGTGCTTTTAATTGTTTTGCTGATTTTGCAGTAATTCGTGTTAACAATGTCATGTCTGTGTCAAAAACTTCTTAATAAGAGTCTAGTCAAGTGGAATATGGCCTTAACTTGCTATCAGATGTACCACGGTATCATAGTTTGGTGAAAAAATATATGCGAGAAGTCTCATTTGTCATTTCCTTTAATTTAGACTACCGCTTGTACTAAAAAAATATTTGTTAATATTATCTCCACATGGTAACTGTAATAAGTTCGTTAACACATTCGTCAAATGAGCATTCTATCAAACAGACAATAGGCATAATTAATTTTTCCGACCTTTTAGTAACCAACCGTTAAAAATAATAATTGGGAAGAGACCAGGCCGTTGGCTGCCAAGCTTTCGAATTTGCTCATAAACTATGAAATGACTGTACCCAGGCGAAGCCAACTTAACCACCTCAAGTACTTGACATCTACTGCTCAAAGCTGCTTTGACGCCGCCTTCAAGAACACAAGACTCACAGAGGCCTCTCAGTTTTATTCTTCTCTAATTCAACAATGTCTACACACAAGGTCGTTACTAGACGTGGGAATTGTTCAAACCCATATGATCAAATCCGGTTATATACACCTCCATATAGGCAATAAGCTTATTGATGCGAGTTTAAAGTGTGGTAGCATTAGCTATGCCCGCAAACTGTTTGATGAGTTGCCTAACAGGCATATAGTCATGTGGAATTCAATGATCTCTTCTTATATTAGCCATAAAAAGAGCAAGGAAGGAATTGGGTTGTATGAGAGGATGGTCTTAGATGGAGTGTACCCCGATGAATACACATTTTCGTGTGTTTTCAAGGCTTTTTCTAACCTGGGACTTATAAATGAAGGGCGGAGAGCTCATGGGTTGTCAGTTGTTTTGGGTCTAGAAGTTTCAAATGTGTTTGTTAGTAGTGCCCTTGTTGATATGTATGCTAAGTTTGGTAGAATGAAGGATGCCCGGCTGGTGTCAAACCGTGTTGTGGACAAGGATGTTGTTTTGTTTACGGCGTTAATTGTTGGTTACTCTCAGCAAGGAGATGATGGTGAAGCTCTAGAGGTTTTTAGGAACATGATTAACCAAGGAATTAAGGCTAATGAGTATACTTTTGCTAGTATCTTGATCACTTGTGGGAATTTAGAGGATTTAACTAATGGTAAATTGGTCCATGGTCTTGTTATCAAGTCTGGTTATGAACCCGCTGTGGCTTCACAGACTTCACTCCTAACTATGTATGCTAGGTGTGGGTTGATTGATGATTCTCTGAGGATTTTCAAAAGATTTCCAAATCCAAACCACATAACTTGGACATCTCTTATTGTGGGACTTGTACGAAACGGCAGAGAAGAATTAGCTTTGACAAAGTTCAGAAAAATGATCTGCAAGTCAATAGTTCCGAATTCTTTCACGTTGTCTAGTGCTCTCCAGGGATGCTCAAACCTTGCTATGATTGATGAAGGAAAACAAATCCATGCCATGGTGACAAAATTTGGATTGGATAGAGACGTATATGCCGGTGCTGCTCTCGTGAACATGTATGGGAAATGCGGAAGTACAGAGATGGCAAGGTCTGTTTTTGATGCCTTAATTGACATTGATGTGGTATCCATGAACTCCATGATATATAGTTATGCCCAGAATGGATTTGGGCATGAAGCACTTCAACTTTTTAATAGTATGAAAGAATTGGGACTTGAACCAAATGAAGTAACAATTTTGAGTGTTCTCTTGGCATGCAACAATTCCGGATTAGTTCACAAAGGATGCCAAATCTTTGCTACTATTACAAATAATCAAACTATCGAGTTGACAAGAGATCACTATGCGTGCATGGTTGATTTGCTGGGCCGTTCTGGGAGACTTGAAGAGGCCGAAGCGCTAGTAAAACAAGTCAGAAATCCAGATGTAGTCTTATGGAGGACACTGTTAAGTGCATGTAAGCTTCATGGAGAGGTAGAGATGGCAGAAAGAGCTGTAAATAAAGTACTTGAACTTTCTCCAGGTGATGAGGGGTCTCATATCCTGTTGACAAACGTTTATGCTTCAACTGGTAATTGGAGTCAAGTTATTGGGATAAAAAGCACAATGAGGGATTTAAAGTTTAAGAAGAATCCTGCAATGAGTTGGGTTGATGTGGATAGAGAGGTCCACACTTTCATGGCTGGAGATTTGTCCCATCCAAGATCTAGAGAGATAAATGAAACTTTGGAAAAATTGATTGAGAAGGTAAAACTATTGGGTTATGTTCCTGATACAAGATTTGTGTTGCAGGATTTAGATGAGGAGCTAAAGAAGAGGTCTTTGTACTATCACAGCGAAAAGCTAGCCATTTCGTTTGCTCTGTTGATGAGTAGTAATAAAAATACCATTATCAGGATATTTAAGAACCTTAGAGTTTGTGGGGACTGTCATTCCTGGATAAAATTTGTAAGCAAAGTTAGTGGTAGAGAAATAATTGCTCGGGATGCCAAGAGATTCCATCATTTTAAGGATGGACTTTGTTCCTGTGGAGACTATTGGTGAATACAATTCAGATGCATTGAAGGTCTCATGTGAAGCTGTAGTCAGTTTTACTGTTAGATTGGCAAGGCTATTGATCTCGTCTGCTGATTGATTCACCAACTGTTTGTTTGGCTTTAATTAATCACTTTAAGTTCCCTGTGTTGGAAGCTGCTCCCAAATGATTGATCTTCATGGATGCACACTCTCAGTATTCAACACATTCAAGGGTCTTGGAAATGAAGGTACTTAATTAAATTACAAAAGGATCCGTGTTTTCAAGATGAAATAGCAAAATTAATATGAAAAGTTTGCTATACTCAGTTTTTCTCAAGGACATTCACACCAAATATGGATTATTGATGACAAAATCCTAAGTTCCATATGTCCTTATTTTCGGTCCTTGCACATTTAACCAATTCTACTTTGCATTCTGCAGATATGCCTATAACCTGGATTGCTCGGTTGATTGAACTTTTCTAATTTATAATTGATTCTTTTTTCTATTTTATTAATAATTCAACAGCTGCATTGCAAGCTATAGATTAATTATTTTGTCCATGCGATTGTGTTCACTATTAATGACAGGTGAGGACCCAAGTAGAAATCTGTTGAATGTAGAGATGAGTCCATTGCTAATTGAGAATACAAAGAGTTTTGGAGAATAATTATAGGTTGAAAACACCAAATGTCATTAAATTGTCAAATTAAAGAAACCCATTGATAATCTAGTAGGGTACATGAGAGAGCTTCACTACAAGAAAATTTTCTTCTGTTCAGTTTATTTCCTGCTATGCTTCCTTCATTGTAATACATCGGATGCATAAATGAGCGATGCTTTGTATACATAGAGATCTTGAGATATGAATTCAAGGGGTCTTCAATACATGAGCACCCCAAATAAGTTCTCTGTAGTTGGGTTTTTACATTTGTTTTTCCAAACTCAGATAGCCAAATGATATGAACAGCTACCATGGCAACAAAATTGTGTCCACTTGTGCACTCACTTGAACCGAAGAGCTTCTTTTGGCCTCCCCAAGAGAGATAATACTGTGGCTGAGATATGCCTTGAGGAGAGTCCTGCTTGTTCAAGCTGATCCTGGGGTGCTCCATGATCAATGTATCTATCAGGAAGTACCATTGCTCTCAACTGCAAAGAAAACTCCCAATATTTTGGTGTTAGCAAACAGATAAAATGATTAGAAAGAACAAAAATGGTTCATGTTGTAAAAATTACTAAGAAACATAGTACCTTGAGTGGTCCATCTAGAATACCACTTAAACTTAGGAAGTGGGATACATGAGACCCAAAACCTCCAATTGAACCTTCTTCAACTGTAATAAGGATTTCATGCTCCTTGGCCAATTGCTTGATTAGATCTGTATCCAGAGGTTTGCAAAATCTTGCATCAGCTACTGTCACCGATATGTCCCTGGTTTTCAGCATGCTTGCAGCTTCGACACATTGTTGAACTATAGAACCATATCCCAAAATTGCAACTCTGCTGCCTTCCATCAGTATTCTTCCTTTACCAATCTATTCAATAGTTGAAGAATTTCAGCTATCTGTTCCATATCCTCACTTAATAAATTTGAGTTTCATTTCATTTATACTAACCTCAAGTGGGGTTCCTTTGTTATTAGCAGGAAGAAGCGATCCAATACCATTGCCTCTTGGAAACCTGAAGCAGCTAGGTCTATCATCTATGGCTGCTGCTGTGGCGACCATGTGCATCAGTTCAGCTTCATCAGATGGAGCCATAACCACCATGTTGGGCAAGCAAGCCATGTATGTGATATCAAATGCTCCGCAGTGGGTGGGCCCATCTGCACCAACCAAGCCAGCTCGATCCATTGCAAAGCGGACAGGTAGTTTTTGAAGATCTACATCATGAACCACCTGTATACCCATTACAAGTCATTAGTGTCATATCAAGCACTGATTTTATAGAAAAACTAACTTTGGAAAGCAAACCACAATCACCTATCCTCCTTTATCTGCTCACCTGATCATATCCTCGTTGCAGGAATGATGAGTAGATAGCACAGAATGGCTTGAGACCTTCTGCAGCTAATCCAGCTGCAAATGTAACAGCATGTTGCTCAGCAATCCCCACATCGAAACAACGATCTGGAAACCTCTTCTGGAAATAATTGAGACCAGTGCCACCACCCATTGCTGCGTGGATGGCTACAATTTTGTCATCTATTTCCGCTTCCTTTATTAAAGATTCAGCAAAGTACTGAGTATATGAAAGTGTAGAGGATTTGGTCTTAAATTGCTGGCCTGTTCTGGGGTCAAATTTGACAACACCTGAAAGTATAAGGAAATAAAGGTCAGTATAAGAATTCTTAGCGAGTATGGGATCATAAAGTTAAAGTCTCACCATGCATTTTGTCCGCTGCTGCCTCGGCTGGGGGATAGCCTTTTCCTTTCTCTGTCATGATGTGGATTAAAACAGGACCTGGGGCAGGCATGGCTTTCACTCTCTGGAATATGGTAACTAAGTCTGAAACATTGTGCCCATCCACTGGACCAATATAATATAACCCAAGCTCCTCAAAGAGAGTGGACCCAGAAGCACTGATCATCCCCCTTGCATACTCATCTACTTTTGCTGCAACCTGATGCGTTTGGCCTCCAATTTGCTTCGTGATGCTCTTTGAAAAGATATTTTCAAAGTCAGATCTTGAAATAAGGTTAACAGGTCAGGATAGGAAGGAATCATTATTCGTAAGCTTAGAGGTTTACCTTTGCAGCCTCACGAAGTTTGCGAAACTGGGTGCTTGATTGGAGCTTGGTTAGAGCACCGCTGAGGGCTCCAACTGGCATTGCAGGGCCATCAAGTGTGGCAGTCGGTAAAGAGACTTGCTTATTGTCATTCAGTATAACGATCAGGTTCGAATCAAGGAATCCTGCATTGTTCATGGCTTCATATGCTTGCCCTGCAGTCATGGCTCCATCGCCAATCACTGAAATGATATTGTTATTCTTCCCCAGTAGGTCTCTTGCGACTGCCATGCCTGCCAATATTTTTGGAGAGAGACACAAAGTTGGATGAAATTAGAAAAGTGTTCATCTATTATGTTGGACATGTATGTTAAAATTGAGATTGAAATAGGTACCTAAACCAGCAGATATGCTTGTAGAACTATGCCCTGCACCGAAAGCATCGTAAACACTCTCATCCCTTTTAGGAAAACCTGCAAGGCCTGAAGTTTTCCTGATTGTGTGCATCTTGGATCTCCTTCCTGTAAGAATTTTATGAGGATATGCCTGCACAAGTTATTGTGAATAGATCAGTACGTAGTTTAATGTCTTTCGATAAATTTATTCGAAATAAAAACAGAATTTTTCTTTTCAATTAAACTAGAAATGAATGTTTCTTGCACCTGATGACCAACATCCCATATGATCTTGTCGTCAGGGGTGTTGAACACATGATGCAGTGCCACTGCCAGCTCCACCACACCTAAGCTTGAGCTCAGATGCCCTCCTGACTGTGAAACACTGTAAACAATATCTACTCTGAGCTCTGCTGCTAGTTGTTCGAGATCCTGAACAACAACAAAAACCCACAATTATCATATCATAAAGGAGCAAAAATGACAGAAACACCAACACAACAAAGCTGCTGCCGTACCTCTGTGGATAGATTCTTCATGTGAGCTGGGTAATTGATTGTGTCCAGCAATGGCGTGCCAGGTTTTTCACCGGAGTAATCGATATTCCATCCGTCTTTTCCTTTTCTGATCAGCTTTCGGTCCTCCTCGCCGTCTGCGTTACCAGCAGAAGCCTTCAAACACAGCTGCCACAGATGATCAAAGCAACCATTGGAACATCAATAAACATAGTCTTTCGACACAACCCACATCAGAAGAAAAACAACAGTACAAAGATTATATCAGCAACCCAAAAAGGAAAGCCAAAAAAGAAAGTGAGGAAAATGAGAAGCATCTGCTTTGGTTTTCAGAACAGCATAATAATAACATGGAAATCATGGAGCCCATTTGCAAGAAGAGCAGCAAAACAGAGAGGAGCAAATGGACATGTAATCTACCAAACCTGTTTTCTGCAACTATGATTTAGCCTTGGATTTGGAGTGTTGAGGCATGGAGAGAGGTATGGGTTTGGTCCAACAAATAAGCCAGAGACCGCCATGGCTAAGCAAATCCAGTTTAGAGACAAATTAATGGGGAGGAGAAGAGAAGGTTGTGAGAATTTTAAAGTTCGGGACAAAAACCAAGTTTATTTATATCGTTGGTGATGCCACGAAAGAGGGAGCCTATGTGGCAAAAAAATATATAATGTATCTAATTACTCTGCGTACATATTTAAAATATGAGAAGCTATCAATGATTATAATATCTTTTTGGGAAAATGGACAAAATAAGAAAAAAAAATCCAAATTTCTTCTAAATAAGAAAATTATTCCTTTAAAGCCAAAATAATAGATAAAATAAAAACAATTTCCATTTCAATAATTAAATAGGAAGTAATCCAACCTCATGCTTTGCATTCTTGTTTTTATACAATGCATGGGTTTTGAACAAGTACATTTTTTTAGTTGTTGAACCAAATCAATTATTGCTTTGCTATGCTTGATTTAGAAATAATGTTGTTAACAATATTATAAAAAGAAATGGAGTTTTTAAAAAAAAAGCTTGATTCATGCATGCCTAGTGAATATTAGACCCCTTTTGTTAAGGGGTTTTTTTCTGGATTATTTAGGCGTTTTTTCAGATTCAGATAACAATAATCGTTTATGAGTTAATGTTTTTATAGAAATAATTCATGATTTTAATATTATATTCTGGTTCCTCGTATTTTAATCATGAATCTAGACTCAATTTTGATATATTTTAAAAAGAAACTACTGAGTCCAAAAACCAATGAGTTAAACCAGCTAAACATGTGACATATATGACACTTCCGATTGTTTCGATTTCCTTCAGTTTTTTATCTTTAGAAAACGAGAGCCTACATGATTAGCTTGTTAAAAGCATTTCTGGGAGGGCCTGTTTGAGTGTGCTTTTGAAAGGGTTAAAAACGATTTCTGACAACCAGGGACGGATCCAGGATTTGAAAATAGGGTGGGCTAAATTTATCTTAACAGAAAAAAGTAAATGTTGTTCTCTAAGAATGTGTGTTTTATGAAAAAGGCTAAGTAATAAATATTAATTAACTAAAGAAAAAAAAAGATTTTCTGTGGGTGAGATCACTGGGATGGAGTGTGTGGAGGTGTGCTTTGGTGGGTTGAGTTTTAATATTGGACTATAAAATATCAAGTCACCTAGGCTATAGCCCATGTTAGCATGGACGTAGGTCCGTCCCTACTGACAACCAAAAGCACTTCTCACTATGTTTGGCATAAAATGTTAGAAGTGCTTATAAGTTGTGGAAGCACTTCTTACAGAAGCACCTGCTGAGGAAGCACTCACAATTGCTTTTCCAAGCAGCACTCTAATTTCTTATGAAAATTTCAATATATTCATGATAAAAGCGTTTGCGAGAAGCTCTTATAAGCAAAAGTGCTTTCTAGAGAAGCAGTAAACGAGCCCAAGCTGGTTTTCAAGATTTCACATATAATTTAATCCAATTAAGTGAAAAAATAAATAAAAGTAATTAAATTACATGGGTTGGTTTGATCAGTTAGGTTTGAATTTCCAACACCCGTCAAATCAACAATATTGCTTTGCTTATTTTTGTTTTCGTAATTAATTTTTTTTAATTTCAAACAAAAAATAACAAATTCGTATTTCTTTTCTCAACTGGCAGGGCTGCACTGCATTAATGTAACCCATATATGAACAAGTACATGAATATATATATATATATATATATATATATATATATATAAGAGTACTGCTATTTCCATCCACTTATCCTATTTCTCATCCACCATATAATTATACATTTAACCCAACAAATATTATTTAATGTTCTAATTTGTAAATTGTAATAACATATATAGATATTCTATATACATTGACCACTTGCTAGTTGCTAGCCCTTTCTTTTCACCCTATTAGTATTTTGAAAGATTCTTAATATTCTCTTGTTAAGATAGCAATATTTTTTTTTCCTTTTGGTCAAAGAAATACCAATTCACTGAACTAAATTACATGCATATATATGATATGATTGGCCTCCTGTTATATACAGGAAAGTGATAAGAAGCTCAAGGATTAGATGCTGTTCTCCAAAGACCTCAACCGAAAGAATCTTGGAGTATGTAACAGTACAAATATAGCTGGGGCGATATTAAAGAAACTTTAATTGGGCATCAACTTTCATTCAAAAATATTAAAATAAAAAGAGTGATTCACTATTATACTCAATATAGAAGTCCAAATTTTAAAATTTTTTAAAAAAAAACCTATATGAAATGGACTTTAGAAACACACCCAAAGCTCATTTACAACATAACAAAATGGCTTTTAACTTCTTTTAAATTACAAAATTGTCATTGATTTCTTAAAACAAACTCAACCCCAAAACCTTATAAAAAAAGCCCAAAACACTCAATAGGGTATCAAAGTAATTTAATAATCAAAATTAAATTCAATAGGGTCAGCTGTCATTTTTTAGGTTTTTTTTGGGTTTATTTATAGAAATTAAATGATGTAGGGTTTATCTATATTATTAGTGCTAAGAATGGGTATATAACTAAATATCTCAAATAAAAATAGATCTAAAGTGAAGTGAGGTTAATAATGAGATGATATATCCCTCTACAGTTACTATAAAAAAAAGGTGTTCGGACAGGTCTAATCCAGTAGAAAAAAGTCTTAACTTATAAATTAGTAGTCTTAAGTTCAAACATACTTGGCACCTTAGTAGTGTGTGTACATGTGAGAAACTCCCTATCCCCATTGTAGCTATCGCTTGTATTAAAATATATATATATATATATATATATATATATATATATATATATATATATCTTGAGTGAAGGGATATTTTCCTTTATACCTTCTCCTACCTTGTACATTCTACTTTTTATTTTGCAATGGTATACGATAATCAAAAGAGTTTATTTTTGAGGTCGCCTTAAATGATTATTCTTGTAAAAAACAATCAAATTCAAATTTGTTTACACTAAAGTGTGATGATTCAGTGTTTAATAAAAACATTAAGTTTTCTTATTTGTTATACAAATCAAATGACTAAATGGCTTTCGATTTGGTTTTTTTTTAATTTTTTACAGAGATGTACTTAAAAAATGCTCATTACATTGTTTAACTGAATTGTCCTACCACTATTACTAGGTAGACCAAAGTTGATGTATTTAAATCAGTGTATAGTCTTATTCATATTAATGATAAATATAGTTCTGCATTAAATACGAATCTACTTGCTCTCATTCTCTCTCTTGTTTGAGGAGTTCATCATTGACCACAACTCTTAATAAGTGATCAATCCTAAGGTTGGGAAGGAATTGACAATTGAGAAGAAAATGGCTACCCCTGTCATATCATCCAAAGTACAACTATTAAACCTATTAATAGGAAAAGAAATATACTTTTATGATGCTAAAGTTTTCAAATTAGGTATGTCAAATTTGAGAGTTTTTATGATTCAAAAGTTTGGAAATGAGTACGAAACTACATTATTATGTTTGGTAAATCTATTCTTTTTAATGTAATACCAGACTTATGGGTATGAACCTTTCATGTATGGGGAAATTTTTATTTCATAATAATGTAGTTTCATAATAATGTAATACCAGACTTTTGGTAACTTCTTGAGAATGAACTTCCCATGTATAATCCCATGAGATGGGAATGAATGATGTTATATTTGGAAACGTTGGGAAATGATAATTAGGAAAGGCCATTTTATCACATTTCCATGTTTCGTTTCTGCAGTATTAGGAATTAAAAAATGGGGATTTCACTAAAACACCCAAAATGAGGGCTGAAATTATAAAAAAACCCAACACCCAAAACACTTTATAAACACACCCAAAATCCATAATTACACACACTCAAAACCCATTTATAAACACACCCAAAAAATATACAATTGTTAATTTTGGGGTTGATTTTGGGTGTGTTTCTATGTTTAAATAGTATGTGGGTTTTTTTATGAAGAGTTTTTCAAGGGTAAAACATAGTATTTTAAAAATAGAATAGGGATAAGTTAGTCATAAAAATTTGCATTAAATGCTTTCCCAAGTAGGGGGAAATTTTCCCAAGCTCATCCAAGGGTATGAAATTCCCCTTATATGGAAAGTCCATACACCCATGAGTCCATAATTGCATTTCCAATAGTGCACTTACCAAACATGGGAATGCAATTTAAAACTCATTCCTTGGGAATCTTTTTACCCCTCACCTGAGAAAGTATTTAATTAATTTTTTTTTAAAACTAACTTATCTCTATTCTAAATTTCAAATACCCCTTTTTATTGATAACTTTAAATAAAGAATAATAAAGGGTATTTTGGAAAACTGAAAGAAAAAAAATTATTCCTAATACTACTACACAAATCAAACATGGAAATGAGAGAAAATGTTTCTTTTATGTATTATTTTAGGCCGGATGTATTTTGAACTGTCGTTTAACTTAATTGTAATAATCTAACCTTAACACAGAGGTTAATATTTTTTGTGTGTATTAAAAAGAATAATCATGGGGAATATTTATTTATCTTCTGTCATGGGTTAGTGGGCCCCCAATAAAATAATAATAAATGTTGAAATAGCCTTATTAAGGCATGGGAACGATAAATTTGTGTGAATAAGAGCATCAACAAGACGGTCTTTATGCCCAGATGCCAACACGTATGACTTGTCTCCTTCTGCATCCACCCTTGGATTAATTTGGACCCATAATTTCCACCTCTACTAAGAAAACCCACTCAAATTTTAATATTCTTCGTCATGGACTTATACGGCAATATAATATTTTAAATCATAATTTAGGTTTGCATTTACATATTCCACTGTAAAATGCGAATATTTTTCATGGAAATATATATATATATATATATATATATATATATATATTTAGTCAATTTCATATATATCTTTGAACAATATAGAACATATGTGATTACTTTCTTATGGAAATATAGAGCTATGGTTAAATTTTCAAACCACAACTATTTTATTTGAAATGAAAAAAAAAAAAAAAAAAGTAAAACGACAGTCTATATTTTAAAATATAAATAATTAAAAGTAAAAAGGAAATAAGAGTCTTTGTCCAACAAAAATATCTCTTATTAAAATAAAAGAATGAATAAAAATAAAATAAAAAACCTATTGCTACGTGCATGAACGCTGATTGAGAAGTTAGTATGTATTCAAAGAGCAAATAACAAATTATTTACTAATCATGTTTGTAAATTGTGCCATTTACTTATGGTGATCCAAGGGAACAAAAAATAACTAAAATGTGAGCTTAGAGTATCTGCAACGGGTTCCTTAAAATAAAAAAAACTTCTAGAAACTCTTAAATTTGAGGAGAGATAAAGGACTCCTAGAGACTCCTGAAAATAACTTTTGTATATTTTAACTAAATTTTAACTAAAAATAAATAGAATGATTACGAATGCTCTTACTCTTTTGTGTGTTATTAAGAATTGGTACAGGATTTTCATGACAAGTCTGTCGTTTTGTGGTATTTAATGTCGGTGCTTCATTATGCTTTGCTTTGGAAGTATTCAAATTTGGTATTGTATTGTTCATGAAATGATGGAAACGTCGATATTATTAATAGCTTCTCCACCTCCTACGATTATGTCGCTTCTCCCAACTCTTCTACTGGTTTCAGATACTTTATAGTCTAACAGCACGAAACAACCTACAATCAATGGAGAAAGAAAGTGTTGGATGAGGAGGTCTGTTGACGAAGTCAGAATTTTATGTGTGTGGGGGCCTCTTACAAATTATAAAGAATCATAAATTCGAACTTACAATACATACGAAAAATAATATATATATATATATATATATATATATATATATATATATATATATATCACATATGTCAAGAATTGTATTGCTCATTGGTTGCAATCATAATTGTCCTCGATAAAGGGATAGACAAATCCATTTTAAGTAAGAAAAATTGTAAGAGATAAACAAAGAGTGGTGATTTAGTAAATATTTTTAAAGCTTTTTCCCCCCATTAAACTCAATAGAAAGAAAAAATCAAAATTTCACAAACTAAAAAAAAAAGGGTAAATAGAGAGAAATATAATATGGAGTTTAAGAGAAAAACTCAAAAACCTAGTTCTAAGAGGAGGGGTAAATTCTGGAGGATTTCACTAATAAATCCATTTTAGTGTGACATAATATACAAAAGTCCATATAAAGCCTATTTGGAGTGAAAACTCAAAATTAGCCACTTGTTATTTTCTAATTGGTTCTTATAAAATTTTAACACACTAAGAACCAATTAGAAAATGACAAGTGGCTAATTTTGGGGTTTTCTCTCCAAATAGACTATATGAGTTTTTGTATAATATGTCATGCTAGAATGAGTTTTTGAATGAATATCTTTAAATTTTGTTGTTTGCACTAAGAAAGGAGGGGTGAAAAAGACTATTTTTAAGGTTTGTGTAAAAAAATGTAAGATAATATTAATAGTTATATTAAACTTTTTGGTAATTGATTTGCAAGTATCAGAGGAGATGTGCGTTTTCACTAGATAGGGCCACATGTGAGCATATATCAAAATGTAAAGTATTTGAAATAGTATACATATAGAAATACATAATAGTATATTACTTTTAAAATATTAAAAGACTTGAGTGGGGGCTAGAACCACACTGGTCCTAATGTGACTTTGCCCCTGAGGTCTGTTCACATCACTTGTACGATCACTTTCATAAGGCCCTATATGCAGGGAGTCTCTCTTTTTTTGTGAGAATGGTTGCACATGTGATACACGATTGGACCGCCTCACTTAAGACTTTCTCCGATGCATTGCTCGAATATGATGTTATTATTTCCACATGGCAAACCTGCTGGTGCTTGCTGGATTGCTAGTATACCTTCACCAATCACCATCTTATTTTGAAAAATGTATATTTGATTGATTTGGCCGCCTCCCTATGCTTAGACAGTTGGACAAACCAATGGTTCATGAGTATTTTGTGATGCTTGATACAAGAGACGGATTAAGAGAATGGAACAATAACAAAACAACCAAATGGAATATGAGAAAAAAGGTGTGTACAAGGCTTTAATTTTTGTTTAAGAGACAGCTTCATCAGCTTACAAAATACCTTAATATAATACTCAGAATTTTAAATACATGACTAATCAAATTTAACATAGAGACCGCAAACTGCAAGGGATCTTGGTCATTTAACCTGTACATGTTGGAAATCAGATGAAAGATGCGAACCAAGGAGGAGGAATGACACGTGTAACGGATTTTAATTTTAGTTTGTTGTATTCTCATTGTTTTCTCCTCACCTTTCCTCTCGAAAAACAACAACAAAAGCTTTATCTTAATTCTAAAACAAATTCATAATTATTCATAAATCTTACGAACTGTCAAGATTGAGAAAGAGAGCAGCTGTGCCGAAATGCTCAAGCAACTAGTGCCATCATTTTCAAACTACTTGGGCCATATTTTGGCGACGGGGTTAATTATTGTAGCAGTAAAGTTGTAATTGGATAACGTTGTCTCAGAAGTGACATATTTTAATGTTTGAATTTTATTAGGGTTTTGTGAGTTTGGAAGGAATCTTTGAGTCCATGGAAACGAGATGCACGAGGCATAGGAGACAAACCTGGGTTTGTTGAATTCAAGCTTACACATACAGACAAAAGACTCTGGCCTCAACTTCTCAATAGTCTAATGACGTACAATTCCAAATTCACGTTTTAGGAATCTTTCTCACCTCAAAAAGAACACATGGGATGGGACTAAACTTTGTAGGCCCAAATATCCCATTTTTATCATGCATCTCACATTTCGCGGATGGATGCATATTGCCACAAGTCATTATTTCATCCAATAATTCGACCAGGTTTATGATGGATACATATTGCCATATGCCATTATTTGTCTTTTGGCTTTTTGTTATTACTATTATTATTATTATTATTATTATTATTATTATTATTATTATTTTGGTAACTGAATTTCATGTTCTGATCAATAGGTATTTTCGGCAGTCGTTTGACAATGGACCTATCTCTATCTCTATATTTCTTATTTTTATCCTATATGTGAAAGGCCCATTTCGCTTCCTTCATTTAAAGTCCATGCTTCTGTTAGCTATGTCCCAAAGGACACTGGAGCTTGACATTGCAAGAGGAAAATAAATGAAGAAAACCAAGGTTCACAATGAAGTGTATGAGTGTTTCAAGTGTGAATGGTTTTACTTTTATATTTAGTCAGCTCTGCTAGATAAATTCTACAACTTGCTAAGTTTAATTTCGGGTAAAATATATGCCAATATCTCTTCAGGTGAGAGCTCAACTATTACAGGAACCTAAGCTACCCTGTAGTATCTTTTGTTTTGAGTCCAAACAGAAAAATTCAAAATGAAAAGCACAAATGGGTTTGAGGCGTATTTACAAGATGGTCTGAGTTCAATGGCCTGCAATCTTTGGTGTTTGCTTCTATAACCACCTATGCCAGATCCAAATCGGATTAAAACAAGTCCGGACGTTTACTTTTTGGTTGGTTTGTTTTTGTTTTTTCAAACATTACCTTCTTGGGTCTAGTTTCATAATGGTTCTTGTCTTCTTGGGTCTTGCTCAACTGGTATCAACATATTGGTCAACTCAGGTCCACATATAACTATAAATTTGATGGCATGGATGACAAGGGTAACAGTGTCTGGATCCTTGCAGGGTTTCTGATTTGGCATTAGTGATGCTTTACACTCCATAGGTTCTCCACAATTGGAGATGGCTACTCCTACTAGCACAGATAGAAGAACTGGGCATGGTACCCCAGTCAAGCCATGAAATTGAGGACATTTCTGATCTCGAGGATTGGGTTCAAGATATGTGTCTCAACTCATACACGACGCGGCACGACTAGTTAATTGGTTGAGTCAACGTTAAGTTATCTGCACGATTAATTGAATTGATTGGTTTAGGTTCACTAGTACTTGACACGAACTTGAAAGGGGTACACATGACCTAAACACGACATGGTACGACCCAGTGCGACTGTCACCCTTAAAAGTGGCCTGGAAAAAGAGTAGGAGAAGGCTGGATTCTCTTCTTTCCTTCATCAAATAATTAATGAAGGGAATGAATGGAAAACTGAGATCCCAATAGCATGTTTTAGATTGGGTTTGTAGGCCATCTTCCAATAGACTATGTCAAGATAATGCATATATCATTATAAATCATGCTCCCATTTGGTCAAGTCATCAAAAAATGTAACCAGAACTGCAATTTATGCAACCCTAATTGCTTCATCCAATTCTAGAGGCCAAATAGTGGTATAATACCTAGTCCAATAACAAAGAATATTCCTCTTGGTTTTCTATTAAAACAAGAAAGTACAGAACCAAACAATGATGATAGGTACAAAGAGGGAATATCTCCATATAAAGAACGAACAAATAGTAAGATTGTTTGGTTACCTGTATTTTTAATTCCTTCATCAAAGATCAGGGAGAAGGATGAGACTACTGTATGTGCTGATTTACAAGCCTTCGATTTGCTAGCCAGAAAGTGTACAAAATGTTAACTGGCAAGATCAGTATTTGATAACATGGTGGCGCAACCAAAGATCGTACATGACCATGTGGAATGCATCATATTTGACGGGCGGTGAATTCCACTGGAAGTGTTGCTGGACCTAATGAAAGAACAAGCCACAAAAAGAATTTCTTACTAACCTCCAACTTTTATACTTCTGGTATAAGCAACGCTTAAAAACACGTCTTCACAAACAATCACAGACACCCACAAACGACATATAATGGAAACAGATTTATTACATAAAAGTTGAAGTGTATAAGATTTTTTTAATTGTGAATGAAAGTTTTACCTTAACCAAGTTTTTGTGAAGTGTAAGAAACTCTGAATATGGTATATCCTTAAGACTTTGTTTAAGGTTATACACATCCTTCTCAGTAAGTATGACAGCAAATTTTCGCCAATCAAGAATGTCATTGAACGGCAGGTCATAGTAATTTGATAATATTACTGCAAGAAATCAAACCAATCAGCTGATAAACAATTATAAGGACTTTGAATGGTATACATTACATCTCAAGCTAAAACCAAAAGGACAAAGTCAGATAGGAAATTGAACTTCCATGTTTTGTCAATAGAAAAATTAATCACTAAGAATCCCCTCAAGTTACTGTCAATATGCAGTCCTAAGAGAAAGTGCAACTGCACCCCAAAACCCTTTACTGGTTGAACAGTAGTAATTGATGAGTGGCATGAAAGATTAGACTCGAGGCATACACCCATTAGATAGGCAAAGCAGCACTAATTATTTGATCAGCACTACATTGAACACAGACTTGAGGCATGTACACATTGAATAAAAATGAAATAAAAACAAAAATAAAGAGATATCTGCAAGGAGAGGCTGGCTTAGCTTGAAATCTCTGGTCAAAATTAAAACTATTTGAAGAAGAAAAGTTATATATATATATATATATATATAGAGAGAGAGAGAGAGAGAGAGAGAGAGAGAGAGAGAGAGAGGAGAGATTGCTGGACATAAAAGCAGCAGCCAGAACAGAAGTTTGTAACCAATGAAACAAAGAAGGGGAAAAGAAAAGATGAAAGATTCCTCAGGTGAAGGCAATCTGTCTTCCCCATAGTATGGGAAAAATTATCTTTTGCTGCTTCTTTTTTCCATTTCTATTTCTCTTTCTTTTTTCTAAAAATAATACGGTCGCATGGCTTGATCATTGATTTTTACCATTCAAGCAAGGATAGAAGATAAAATCATTGCATACCTCTCATTGCAATTTGCAAGAAACAAGAAGATTTGAATTCTTACCAGGAATACATCCATAATGGATTGAGTCAGTTATACGAGCGCTGTTGACCTGGGAACCGCCAGGACATATGCAGAACTTGGTATTGTAAAATTTCTTTTGATATAACAAATTCCCTTCAGCCCTATTTATTCTGTTGTTCAATATGTAAAGTTCTGTGTCATTCTCCCATACTCGTGCCAGTATAACTCTAATTTTGGAGTTCCGATGACCGGCCCAAAAACCGAGGGTTGTCCTGCAAAGCATGCCTCGTATTAATTAATGAACTTATATTATTAGGCTAAATCTAGTTGCAACAAAGTGATAATTACCTTCCATTTGGACACATGTCTTAACTTATAAAACATATCATCCAATGGGTCAACCACCATGAACTATGGAAATTAATCCAAAAAGGGAGCAATACAAAGTGCATGTGTAGTTCATTAAGCGATAACAGAATACATACAAGACACTGATATCCTTCTATATTACCTGTTTTCCACATCGTTTCCTCCGGCTGGAAGAGCAAATGGCTGGAGTACTTGAGGAAGGGCAACATCTTTGTGTGGAATGAAGCCAACGTCATAGCTAGGGGAGCACACAACTCGAATCGAATTCTTTACAAGAAGTGGAAATCCTTCCGTTGCCCTCACCCCAACATCATGACACGTGACAAAGAAGTGGTCCGCACCCAGGGTTCGGTTCCAGTAAGGATACTTGAATATCAAGCTCTCCACATAGTCCCGAACAATCACGGTCATTTCGTCATAAGTTGTATTCTGAAAAATCATTATATACCAACATAGGAAAGGTCAAATTCAGAGTAAGAAGTTTGTCTTCTGCATTTAGGCATTACCATGCCCATTCGAGGTGAAGCAAACTTAGACTCTCAAACAATTACAACTGTTAAAATAAGGTGGCATTGGAACATAAACAAAATCCAACAATGGAGTTTACGTGTATTATGTGTTAGTAGTCACAAACCACCAAATGCTTCCAAGCATTGGTACATAGAGACTAGAAAAACCAATAAGAACAGATGAAACTAATGTAAATCAGCAACAAATAAAACCATGGGTCACTGCATAGTTCATCTCCACAGTTGCACTAGTTGTAGTTATATGTCTATAGTAAAATTCAAAACTCATCCACACAAAAATTGAGACTTTGAGATATGTCAGATCCACAGCAACAGCAACAATGAAAAGCCCCATATATAAAGCTCTACTTTCCCACAATTTTCTCAGCAGCCAAACAGTTCAAACAAAATCAAACAGAAACAGATAAACTTAATACCTTGCCTCGCATCTTGTGGCAGGAGATAGGGATGAAGAAGAGGTGAGCTTGATCCGGATCGTCCGTACGGAACCGACTCTCTCTGATATTCTGGAAGAAGTAGCCCTCGCTGGCGTACTTGCCAGTGAGCTTCCTGGGCGTCTGGTAATACGTCTTTGGATCGCCGTCGGGGTATATATAGACCTTGAATTTGGCTTCCATCTCGGCGAAATTCAACCGAAACACCTCCGGCGAGTGGTAGATATCGGAAAACTGCTCATTTGTATCGGCCGAGATGTGAATGGTGGGGGAGGAGGAGAAATGGACGGAATTGAGAGAGAAGTAGGTGAAGGAAAGCAAGGTGAAGATGGCGAGAGTCAATAGCGATCCCTGTAAAGAGAACAACATCGGAGAAGACGACTGTGAGTGCGGTTGCGATTGCTTGCCCAAACTCATTTGCTCTCTCTCCACTCTCAAGCGGGAACAAGAAGCTCAGCTAAGCCAACGCTTGCCTTCGCTGCTGCTTCGATTTGGACTTTGGAGATTGATTTTTACTTTTCTTCCTTTTTGAGTAAAATCAATCAAGATTTGATTGTCAAGTGAGTCCAACCAAATTGAAGTTATAAATATAAAAAAATTGGAAAAACTTTTGCTTTTTTTTTTGCTTTTTTATGGGGAATTAGAAAAAGAAATGGTTGGACCCAAATTTTAAATTAAAAAAAAGCTGAAAAAGGGAAATTAGAAAATCTTTTTTTCTCTGTTTTTTTTTGTTGGGGAAAGTAAGAAATACTCTTTAGTAAATTGGTGGTTTAGGCAACACTAGTACTCAATTTAGGGCCCACTCATTCTCAATTTGAGTTTGGTAATTTTTTGGCAAAACAAAAGTTTTGGTGTTTGCATCTTTTGGGGTTGTAAAATTGCATGATTCACTTTTTGGTACTGGTTACTCTTGTGATAAGCTTTTTTGATGTGTTTTGTTAACCAAAAAAAAAAGGTGAATCATAGTGGAAAATGTGTCTACCATTCTGAAAATCTACCAAGGGAAGTTAAATCAATTTTTAAAACACATCTAAGTGGCGTTTGGTCTGTGAGAGAAGGTGCAAATTTAGGATTATGATGTATTCGGTGAGGGAGTATTTTTGCTCACCCCGTTCACCCAAAGTGTACCATTACCACCTTTCTCAACACTTGACAAGCGTTTATGGACATAAACCATGGTTCTATAAATATAAAGCAAATAATTAACTATAGTATGCCTATGAACACTTGTTGTGTTGAGAAGGTTGGTAAAAGTACACATTGATTAAAGTGATGAGCACAAATATTTTCATGGAGAATATGTGCTCTTTTTCTTGGTCCATTATGTTGATAAAATATAGTATAAATATTCATATTTATAATTGAGTTGGGTCAAGACCCAATCAGAAAACATCAAGTTTGGTTGGAGCCTGAAAAGGCAATCCAAGATGGAAAGAACCAGGTTCCAAGTTGTCATGTTGAATGGACCATGCAACTATGCAACCCATTATAAAGTGATTCATTTATGTTATTGGCTTGTTGGCCTATGGCTTGAAATTATTAGTTATGTTATATACACCCGAAAGCATGATCACCACACCCAGTAGATGGAGGTCTAAAACCCTCCTAATCTCTGAATACACATGACCCCTTCAGAATACGAAACCACAGAGTTTTGAAAGGGGGACTTGCACAGACACATCCCAAAGTGTAAAGAATCACATTAAAGATTTATGGTTTTTAGGCTGTAACACATACAAGAAAATCCCACCTGCAACTGAAACATTGAGTGACTCAAACTCTCCTGCCATTGGAATGCTTACAAGCTCACATAGCCGTCGAGATTTCTCAGACAGCCCACTTCCTTCACTGCCCAAAACCAAGCTCAGCGGCACATCTACAAAAGAATCTGCAAGCTTTTGAGAAAGGTGAGACACTGGCTTCAGTTTTTCATCGTTCCCTGGATGGCCAGCCAGCATCTTTATTTGGAATTCATTTTGCAGGGATTCAAGATGATTCCAGGTACCAGAAACAATAGGGAGCTGAAATGAGGCTCCTCGGCTAGCTCTAAGTGCCTTCTCATTGAATGGATCACAGCATCCAGGAAGAAGAAAAGCACCATTCTGTTGAATATTAGACATCTTTTAAAACATAAATTAAGACAAAGTGATCAAAGTACACAAGAAAGTGCAATAGATGCATTTTAAGATAGCATCATAAAAAGGGAACAACAAGGAGTATGCATGATTCATCCTTGCTCCAACTGTTTATTCAATGGATCTAGTTAAAATATGACGTCGGATTAAGATAACAGGCACATAAGCATTAAAGCATATACATATGAGAGGTTGGGAAAAGCAAGAACATAGCATCTCAAAATAAAAGAATAAATAAAAACTTTAAAATAAAAAAAAACCAATAAATAAACAGGAAAGAAGAGAGAATGAAATCAAATGCCTTACCCATCCAAAAGCCATAGCTGATCTGAGCAGCGTACCAAGGTTACCCGGATCCTGCAGTGAATGATTTTTTATTGATCACTGATACAATTGCCCATAAAGTTAATGAAATCAAATGCCTGAAATTACAACCAGTAGATTAAACAGCATCTCAGAACTAAGACATCACATTTACATTTTCTTTTAAAGAAAAAATCAAGCAGCACGGGAAAAAAAAATTTACCACAATCCCAGGAATTAATATATAAAGTACAGAGATGAGAGAAACTTAAAATGAAATTCATTCTTCCTTGCAACAATTAGATCGAAGAGATATAGTTTGCTGCAAAAATACAAGCACATATTTTATTTATGATAGAAAGAAATATCAAGTGATTGAGTTGCAGAATTTGTGACAAGAAAAAAGCTGTATCAGAAGAATGGCCATTACCAAATGCTTGGATAAAGCCGAATAGAAATGTGGCGCTGGGCTTTAATTTGTAGAACAAGAACATAAGGAAACCACAGAATATGCCAAACCAATCAGGGAACTTCCACCCAAAGACCAAACAATTACAGCCCAATATTTAACTTTTAGCTGACAATTACAAGTTTTCAGAGAAAAACGATGCTGAATTTGTCTCGAAATTTCATTTTTGGGCACAGGGAAAACTTTCGCAAAATGCCATTGTTTCTGACAGTTTGCTTCAACACTAGGAAAGCTTTACATGGCAGAAGACTAAATCAGTATCCACACAGCCAAGAGGCGCATGATGCCATCTTTAAAATCAAAGGTGCAAGATTAAAATAGTTGAAAAATTGACAGAACCTAATGTTAGGTCACTGAAAGAGTCACCTGGACGCCATCAAGGACTAGAACTCGATGGAGTGAGGGAAACCATGTCTTACAGTTTACCTCCTTTTCTTCAGAATCTATATCTGAAAAACTGGTAGGCATTCTCATTAGGGCAATTGCTTCAATAGATTCAGTTGATTGCATCCCCGAAAGTTTTTTCATCACAACAGAGCTCACTTCCACAATACGAACAGAGAAATCATCAATCCACTCAGGGACCTCAGCTTTTTCAAGTAGAAGCAAGCAATCTATTATAACAGTTTTCTCTTGCGATGACCTCTGGAACCTGTATATTTCCCTGAAAATGAAAACTTCGTCATACATAGCACCAGGTTTTATTATGTTTAGGAAAAACAAAATCAAAATCAAATGCGAGGAACACAGTTAGACGGCAATACAGTAGCAGTAACACAAAAAAAGGACAGAACTATAGAACATTAAAATTAAACCTTCCCTCCAGTTCCATATGCAATGAATAAAGATTTCAGCATTGGAATTTTATCTTCTTCATCTTTCTCCAATTTCTCAGCAATCAAACAGGATTAGAAAAATAGCAAATACCCATCTGAGTTTTGTGCAAGTAAACTGATTATTACAAAGAACCCATATAAATTCAAGTGGAAAAGAGAAGGATAAAGATGAAACCTGATAGGAGTAGCACCCACAACAAGAGCTGAACGATGACTGTGGCGATAAGATGAACTCTGGCGCAGCTTGTGGCAGTGTTTCACGAATGGGTTAGAGGTGCTCGTTATGGAGTTGACATGGGAAGGCAGAGGAAGCTTTACATCATAGTCTTCAAAGTTGCTCTGCCTCTGGGTATGGATTTGGCTTGGACCAACTGATAACTCTGAGTGCAAGTCCCAAACTTTGAGCTTTCTGGGGTGAATGGTTGACACTGAGATGATGTTAGAGCTTTGCATTTTTTTTCTCCTTGCAAGTTTACTCACTTAAAAAATTCCTTTCGAATTCAGCTGAAGATTTCTTTTGGGCCAGGGTGGTAGAGGCCGGGTCTCTTTATGTTTTTTAAGAAGTGTTCTACAAAGACGAGGGTTTTTTTTTTTTTTTTTTTTTTTTTTTTTTTTTTCCTGTCAAGAAATCTACAATTAAACTTTTAAAAAAAAGAGTTTTATAACTTTTGAAAAAAATATATATTCAAAGGTTCATAAACTTTTGAGTAGGGGTGGGCATCAAAACCGGAATACCGAAATCATCCCGAAACCGTGCCAAACCGTGCCAATCTCGTGCCATCCCGTTTGGTGTTGACGTGTAAACGGGATGATACCGTGTCATCCCGTTACTATTTGGCACAACATCGGTTTTACATTTGCGATCCCAATTTGTGTCATACCGTATCGAATAGTATATGAGTTTTATTAATCCTAATTTAATTTCAGTTCTACCCTACTCTGACTCTACAGATATTTTGTTTTGTAAAAGTCTATGTGAGAGATTTCCATTTCTTGCTTTGTAGTTTGACATGTCTTGAACTTGAACTCTTGATTGATTGTTTGTTTTGTTTGTTATTAGGCTTGATTTATTGTAAAAGCCTATATGAGATCTGATTTCCATTTCACTTGAACTTTGTATGAGATTTCCATTTCTTGGTTGGTCTTGAATCAAGACTCTTGATTGTTTATTTTGTTGTATTACACTTGATTTATGAAAAGTTGAAGATTTTTTACGGTATCAACATTGATACCGAACCATACCGATCCCGCTTGGGTCCGGTATGATTTGAACGTGTTTTCAAAAACTCTCATCCCGTGTCATCCCATACCAATTCTCCTATTCGGGATTGACACCGGGATTACCTCCATCCCGTGTCATCTCATACCGTGCCCACCCTTACTTTTGAGGACGATTGGCGGCTAATTTTGTGAACAAGGTAGAACATGATGTTATTTATTTATTTATTTCAATTTAAACAAATTATAAATGTATTTTATTTTAGAGTTTTTTTATTTAAACCCCGCACTTTTCTTTGTTTACCCCAATACTTAAATCATTAAACTCTTAAGTTTTGTTATTGTGTAAAAAGACAAAAAAAAGTCATCAAACTTAATACTTAACCCTAGTACACACACCCCATCATTCTTCATATTAAGTTTCTTCCCCCATCTTTTAGAGCTCTTCCAACGAGATCCTTGCCCAGGCAAGGGGGCCCCTAGGCCCAAAAAGTGTTTCCATTGGGCAAATGCAGCCAGGGCAATTGGTGGGCTCCACAAGCCTGGTTGGCCCAAAGGCAAGAATAGCTTGGGCTGTTGCCTGGGTTTGCTGACGTTAGCAACGAAAAAAAATTTAAAAGCATCTAAAAAAAATACTAGAATTTTCAGAATTTTTTTAAATAAATACTTATTCATATTTTTCACTTCCCACACCAAAACTCTATACAAATTCCTCTCCTTTATATCTCATGTGAATAGTAGTTGTCACGGCAATGGGTGGAAATATCACAAGCCTTTTGCAAGGGCTATCACTATTCATATGAATAGTAACAACCCTTGCCTTGCCCATGCCCTTTGCTATGGAAAATGGGTGGAAGTGCTCTTACTCGACTTTCTTTTCCCATCACTATTGTTAGTATCACTATCGCTATCAGCATCAACTTTTGCCTTGGTAGTAGATTCTAGTTTATGCTCCCATTTCAAAGGGGCTTCTTTCTGCTGTTAGGTATGAGGTTGATGAGTTTTTTAATTTTTTTTTTGCTGGGTGTGTATTTAGGGGTAGTTTAGGAAGATAGTGGGATTTTCTTAGAAATTGTGAAAATTTGAATTAGAAATTAGGCTGAACTTAGAATTTGGGATGAACAAAGAGAAGTGCAGGGTTTAAATAGAAAAACTCTTATTTTATTTTGGGACGTTAGAGCATCTCCACTTCAATGGGGAGATGTAAATTCGAGGGTGTAGAGTCACATCTACATCCTCTTTACACCAGTATGTAAATGTGATTTTTAGTCCAATATGGGAGATGCAATCCAAATATGTAAATTTGATTCTCTGATATTAATTGGTTTTTTGTGTTAACTTTTAAATGTGGCAATACATTTGTTCTTAAGCCATGTAAAAATAATCCAAGTGACATTTTAAACACGGAAAACAAAGAGAAATATAGAGAGAATAGATAAGGAAATAAAAAGGAAGAAAATTGGAGCAAAAAAAGAAGAAAAAAAAAGAAGAAGAAGAGAGAGAGAGAGAGAGAGAGAGAGAGAGAGAGAGAGAGAGAGAGAGGATAAACGCAAGAAAAAAAAGAAAGGAAACAGAGAGAAAAGGGAAGGAAATGAAAAAATGAAAAAATGAAAAAGAAAGAGATTAGAGAGTTTGTTTGAATTAATAATTAAAGGGTATTTTAGGAATAATGGTGGGTGGAAAGATAGGTTTGTATTTTTTCAAATTTACATGATGGGTGGAGAAATAGGACAGGAGGTGGAAATAGTAACACTCTTATTTTATTTTTCCAAACAAATATACCTGAAGTATTTTATTTTTGAAATTTTGAATGTTTCACTTTTAAAGGATTATGACTTTCTGATTGATGGTTATGTGACGGATCTTAGAGCACTTCCATCAGTAGGCCCAGCCTAGGCAAAAGGCCCTCTAGGCTTCCAAAAGTGGCCCTGGCAAGATATGGGGTCCACCAAGCCCGAGCAAGGACCAAGGCAAGATCAGCCTGAGCTCTTGACCTTGGGCGATGACATCAGCGAACAAAAGTAATTTTTTTTTAACGTTGACGAGTGACGTACACATAGCGTGATTGTGTCACGCCTGCCAACGGTAAAAAAAATTTGAATTTTTTTTTGCTAATGCCAGCCTGGTGTCAGCGCCTGCTTTCCTCTACCTGCTAGAAGCCACATAGCATGACCTAGGGCTTCCGATCAATTTTTTTCCTCTATCCAACGAAGAAAAAGAAATTGGAAAAAAAAAAACAAAAACAAAAATATTATGGAATTTTTTTTCCATAAGTACCTACCAATATTATTCACTTTCCACACCAAATCTTCATAAAAATTCTTCTCCTACCTTTATTTTCTACTACTAAATTCCATTTGTGTAAAAATACAAATGGTCCCTTCCATCAAAGCCAAAGGCGTGTGGACAACCATGAAAGATAATTTGTTTTGTGAGTGTTGAGTCCAAATTGGTCATTGCCCGATCACGGGCAATGAGATGAAGTTCTCTCATACGTGGTGGAAAATTCATGAAGTTTTCTCTTATCCGAAAATTTTATTCGAAATATAAGATGTGAATTTTATAATTAATATATATAGACACGTGGCAACCGAAAATCTTATAAAAAAGTAAATAAAATTAATCTCATCTGAATAGTGATTGCCTTTGGGTTGACATGATAATGGGTGAAAAAGCATTAAAAAAAATTGTCATGGCAGGCACTATTCACATGAATAGTAACAGCCCTTGCTTGCCTTTTCCCTTTGCCATGGCAAATGAGTGAAAGTGCTCTTAATGAAGCCAGTAAGATCTTGAACCCTCTTTTTTTTTCACTCTTAAAAGGTCTTTTTTTTTTTGGTCGAACCTGGTAAATAAGATGTGAGTGAAGTCAGTGATGCTACTCGCTTCTAAAGCATCTCTTTTCTTCTCCAGCACTCTACCTTTTTTTCTTGGCCAGTGCCTGTACTCTCACTTCAAGAAAGAGGACAAGAGTGAAAGAATATAGAAGAGAAACTGCTTAGACAAAAAAGCAAAACTTATTTTGCATTATAGTGGGATTATAGTCTACCGATTCCTAAAAAGTAAAACAATAAATAGCACTAGGTTCTATCCTATATCCTCTGAGACGCCGGTAAAGTTAGTGATGCTCCTTGACTGGGAAATTCATCCATCGAAACCATCGAGTTTTGAGGGAACATCCTCTGAGGTGCACCCGGAATATATAATCTCTCAGATGTTGGTGACATACCAGGATTTCTCTGAACCAATGGAGACATATATAATCTTTCCGAGGTGGAAGGAACAGCATCGGCATGTTGAGAGGCCACAGCCAAGTTGTCATTCCTTTGAGATGCTGTGGACATGTATATCCTCTCCGAAGTTGGATGTAGAGTAATATCAGTTCTCTGAGATGTTGAACCCATGTGGTCATGCCGATGAGATGTTTCAGGCATGTATAGCCTCTCAGATGTTGAAAACATGGTGGTGTCATTCCTTTGAAATGTTTGGCCCATACTGTCATTCAGGTGAGCTCCTGCCAGCATGTATACCCTCTCCGAAGCTGGATGTAGTGTTGAATCCATTCTTTGAGATGTTGCACTTATCCCGTCATTTCTGTGCGGTATCGGAACCATGTTGTCATGAGAGGCAGGCACATATACCCTCCCAGAAGTCAATGCCATAGAATTATCAGTCCTTTGAGATGTCAGTGCCTTGTTGCCATTCCTCTGAGATGTAGGCACATGATTCCTCTCAGAACTTGGAATATTTTGAGTCCTTTGTGATGCTGGTATTGAGGTTTCCATCCAATGAGACGTTTGAGGCATATTCTCAGTCCTTCTAGGTGTTAGTCTTGACGCTTCCATCCAACAAGATGTTTGAGGCATATACATCCTCTCTGAGCTCTGGGTCGGTCTCATTGACACACCTTGACTTGGTATATCTCTTTCTGGTTCTGGATGTGTAGCTAGCGAGATCTCTGCACTGGATAGATCTCTCTCAGATGTTGCTGGCCTGACAAGGGGCACTCCTTGACTAGACAAATTCCTATAAGCAGTTGGAGACACGGATAAGACTCCTGGGTTTGGTAGATCTGCCTCAGACGTGGGAGTGATGGACAGTGGAGCTCCATGGCTTAGTGAATCACTCTCAGATTCTGGGTGCATGTCTGGTGACACTCTCTGGCTAGGTGAATCTCTCTCAGATGTTGAAGGCAAAGCTGAAGACACACCTCTACCGGTCAGATCTGTCTCAGATGATGGAGGCAGGGGTAGCGACACTTCTAAGCTAGGTAAATCCTTCCACTGCTGTGCAACCGTCTTGATCTGGGTGTAAAATTGCACACCTGCCTTACCTACAATTTTGAATGGTAACTGCAGTTATGGAAAAGGTTCAACCATCCTCAACCTGTGTGTGTATGAGAGAGAGAGAGAGAGAGAGAGAGAGAGAGAGAGAGAGAGAGAAGTTATACCACAAAAATTGAGATCACTACCAAAAGATGCCTTAGATCCATCAAATGAAGAAAATGGCAATGGAATTGGAACAGGGACATTGATTCCAACCTGAGATATGTCAAATCCGTGTCAATTAGTAATATGCAAGTGACACCATAAATTAGAGAATGTCTACCAGGTGAGAGCATTCTCTTTGGCTATCAAGCTTTCTCTAATTCCAGTGAAGATTCCATGAAATTACTAAAAGAAACATATTTATTCAACCAGCATACTTTCAGTTCAAACTTCTCATCCCCCTCCTGGAGCCAACATGGTTCCCTATACTTCTATTAATATGTATGAAAACCCCGCATGTATGCTGGCATAAAAAATTGTAACATCTAGCCCACAGAGAACTATAGGAGGGGCGTCATGAAGCATCACCCCATAAGTTCTCATAACCTACATGATAGAAGAAAGAGTTGGCTTACCAGCCCTGCCTCTACTTCATTCTGGAACTTCCTTGCAGCAATGCTGGATGTTGTGAATATGGAAGCTCCATTACCATACCTAAGGAATCGTAAGACAATATATAAAACTGATAATTGTGTGCTTATATTTCAAAAGAAACACCTGTTTCAAGAAGTTGCAATTGTGCAAGAATTTTGAGAAGAAAAAAAAATTGAAAACATTATATTAAAAAATAATAATAAATAAATAAAAACAAGAAGGAACTATGTTTCTCATAAGTTGCATCCATAAACAAATAATGAGAGTCTTCATTTCACGACTTTAATGGATCTTGGAAACAAAAGAAAGCAGGAGAGCGAGTACCTGTTTCTGTTTATAATTGATATGGCCTCTTCTAGGCTGGCAGCCTGTTGGTCATCAAAAACAGAAGGTTTCGTAACCAATCTACAACTTGTAGCAAACTCTCACACAAATATGAGAGAGAGAGAGAGAGAGAGAGAGAGAGAGAATACCTGCATGCAAAGAAGAACTGGTCCAAAAATTTCTTCCTGCCCAACACAAGATATAATGCTGTCAAGAATATGCCAATGTCTTTGGTTTCAACTCTTCTTCCACTGAGAATCATAATTAACCAAGTCCATTTATTCTGAAGACATAGAAGAACTGGGAACATGAAAAGATTACCTTAAAGCAATCCATGTTGGTTGTAACATCACATAAGATTGTAGGACCTATAAAATTTCCATTCTCATATCCTGGAACCTACAAAGTCGTGTTTGAAAAATTCAGAGAAAGTTTCTAGAAAGCAAGCTCCTTAGTTATACACATGCTCAGCATGTGACATATAGAACACTACATGCTCCATTGTTACCATGAGATCGGTGATAAAATGATACTTTATCAGCAAAAGATAAAATAAGATACATATTAACAGAAAAGAATATAAGAATATGGAAAGAAAGCAGAAAACTGCTAACGGAGAAGCCATGCTACAAAAAAGGAAGGAAAGTAGTCTGTTAAGTACATCAACAATCAGCAACGTTGTGACTAAAACATAGAGTGCATGAAACCAACTTCTGTAAATGTATAGAAACTCAAGGTGAAAATTCACAGAGTTTTTCCTTTTGTTCATCCTTTGGTTGATTGCATGCATATTACAGCAAAACTATGCAATCATGATTTGCTCATAAAATGGAACAAATTAATGTATTTTATCACCAGCGCCTTAAAAAACAAAAATATATGTTCTTATATTTCTCTTAATTTGATCAGTAAAATTATTAAAAGCCACCACGGTGGTGCAACCAAACTACACAAGCATACAAGAAATAACCACCCAAAGCCAAAAATTCTAAAATCAGGATAGAAGAAAATAGGTGAGGATAGAATATGCCATCCATGGTCACGTCAAGAGAAATTACCCAAGTCAAATTCCATAAACAGTGCAGCCAAAAGAAAATTTCAAAAAACACCTCCCAGAGTTTTGGTAATATACTGAAATTAACATCTTTTTCAATCTGTGTTTATGCATGTGCACACGTGTAAAGCATTTGTTCATAGCAAGAATTGATTTATCTCATCTTATCTGAGATCAAATATGTACCCTAACATTTCTCCCATCAAGCAGAAGTCTAGCACCACTTTCAACACTGCTCTGAACTAATCTGCAAATGCGATCCTTCACCTGTGAATTTAGAAACCTTGTAAAAAACTTAATATAAAAAAACTGCATTAAGCATATCATCTATATAGGTACAACATGCTTCCATGAGAAATTTGAAGGATCTTTTAGTAGGAAACTTAATTTATAGATAAAAGAACATAATTACAAAAAGATAGGACATGTGTTCCACCTATTGCAACAACAACAAAAAGGCACAAAACAAGCAAAGTCACACTCAATACAAAACCCGAGCCCAATCAAGGTGAACTACACTAAACGGAACATCTCTAAAGTGCTTAGACAAAGGCATCAACAAAAGAAGGCCAGAAATTTAGTTGTTCTCAAACAAAATTCAGTTCCTCTTCCCATCCTAAAAAATTCTTCTATTCCTCTCATGATACACAACCCAAATAGAACCTAGTACTGCATAGAGCAAAGCCTACAACTCCCTTATTAGCCCCATCCCGAACATCCCTAAAAATTCCTCGATCAACAGAGAATAGCAATCTCTTGGAACTAGAAAGACCCACTTCAGGCCAAAAGCTAGCTCCTTACAATACACAGAAACTAAGCTTTCCAATTAGTTCCTTTTTTATAAAGAAAAAAGGCAGACAATGCAGAAGGACTTATTCACCTCTTTTGTAATAACTGGGCCAAGGTCTGCACTGGGATCTGTTCCTACATTCACTTTAAGGGCTTTGACATGCTCCAAAATTTCGCTTTCCCTGTAAAATATAAATAGACCACCAAGTTTAGTTGAAAACTAACTTGCTACCTATGCAAAGCACAGGTCAAATAATAGTTTTTAAGCCAAAACAACATTGTTAATTTTATGACAAAATAGAAATAATTTTATTGTTCACATAATAAAAAACAGTTTAAAAATCTAACATGTAAAATAAAAGGAAAATTAATATCAACCCTGCACTGCTGACGTTCTAAACTTGGTCAGTCTTAATTTGGCCACTCTTTCCAATTTACACTACTAACCCATGAGAAGACTTGGTAGAAACTTTAACCCTTCCCATTAATATGTTAACTAATATGGGAAGCCCAACAGGCAGAAGTAGGAACCCCACAGATCACATCTCTTTTAGTACCATAGATGGACACATGTCACTTGTTTAAAAAATTTAGCCCAAACACAACATTGGATGAGCATTAATGTAAATACAAAATAAGACCCAACTGTTAGATGTGAGCTAATATATAAATTACAAATAGAAAAAGAATGAGTAACAATAACCACAAGTTGCAAAGGATAAACAAGAAAGTATCTCAAAGTTGTAGGTAAACTCAAGTAGTGAAGGACTAAAGACACAACTCAGTTGAGTGGTACATGTTCCAGTAACATTCAAACTTCTAAGAAGAATATAGGCATGTAACTCCTATTATTAGATGCAGTGAACTCAGTAGATGGGAAGATACCAAAAAGAAAAGAAAGGAATAAAACATTATCAGATCAAACAAACAAAATGCATTACCATGGCCTTGAACCTCCAACAAAAACAGCTGTATTGAGAGTCATACACCTTTGTCCTGCAGCACCAAAGCCAGCAGTAACCAGAGCATTCAAGGTAGCATCCATGCTAGCATCAGGCATGATGATTGCATGATTTTTTCCTCCTATATTAGACTAAGGAGTTGACAAAATCACCAGTTAGAAAGCAAATTCAGTTAGAAAGAAAATGCCGATTGTGTGTGCGCTTGGGTGGGTAAGTGAGAGAGAGAGAGAGAGAGCAACTATTCACCTGAACACGTTTTCCCCTAGCAACTGCCCTCGCATATATGTGCATCCAAGCCTTCACAGTACATGAACAACAGAGAGTAGATATAAAAGGAAATTAAACACGTAAGAGTAGAATGGCATATACTCTATCATATATTTGAAGTCCAAAGTTAAACATATGTGCTATGACAACCTATTGAATACAAGCAAACCTATTCAATTTCCAAAGTGCAGGGAAATGTAAGATTTCAGCGGCAAAAACTAATTACACTTACTCAGATTTATGAGCTCTACTATCAGTTTAATGATTTAATTTCATACCCATGAACTATTGATGCAGAGGCCTCCAAAAGGTTTATTAAAGCCTCTCTCTTGTCCACATACTGTGAAGGCAGTAAGCTTAAAGTGTTTTTAAGGGCTGAGATTAAAGGGTTATTTTCATATCAATGGCTTGGGCTGGAATGTCCCCAATATATGTGTTCCTCATTATGAGCCTTTGAAAAGAAAAAAAAACATTTGACAGAATATATAATCAGATTAGACAATTGTTCTTGGGCCACTCTTTCCCTGGACATTCAATTATCATCGTTCCAGCAATGGTCTTAAAGCTTCCTTTCCCTAGAAACTTAGTATAAATTTTTCTTTTCTGTTGCACCAATGATAAAAGCAGTGGATAGACTAATGGAACACTTCAGCTCACAAGGACAATCACATAAACAAATTCAATTCACAATGACTTTGAGTTTTTCGCCATGTGAAGATGTAGCGAAGGCCGACAAGGTTATATATGAGTGTGCTGATGTGTCGAGTGAATCTGAACTTCAAGTCATATCTTCAGGCACCGGATAGACATATAAATAATCATGAACCACCAAACTGAAAGAAACTTACCGTATTTGAGCCAACAAGTGATACAGCTTTTATGTCATCATCATCACAGACATAATTAATAATGTCCTGCTCAAAATGATTTTCAAGAAAAGTAAATTTTGTCAGTGCTTAGAAAAGATTAATTAGCAACCTACCCCAGATTTCAAATTGACATTACCTAATCATTTAGAGAACAGCATAAATTATTGGAAAATACATAAGGTGCAATGGGAGTGACCAACAGCTATTTTAATAACATATATTAACCCCGAAAAAATGGCAACTGCCATTTGTACAACTACATATTAATATGTCTTTCATTTTTCTACTTAAAACGCAGAAGATTTCCACGACTAGAACTGTGGCAAATACGTACAAATAAGATGGAGATCCTGATCAACAGAACTTACATGGGTGCCATGAACAATATTTAAGACACCATCGGGTAAACCAGCCTCCTTTGCAAGTGCTGCAAGTATCATTGAAGCCCCTTAAACAAAAACAATATCAGCCATTTGAATTTGTCAATATGGGCACAGTAAAAGAAAAATGAAACATAATATTGCATTTCTAAGAAGATACATAAAAATTTAAATAAAAAAAAGAAAAAAGAAATCAACAATGATACAAGGTGTAGCATACAACCGCTTCCATATAACAAATGATCGATCTACAGAGATCATTGAGACACGTTAGAATGACATACACAAAATTTAAGAAGTGCATCAATATTGATTGATGATCTTTTGTGGTTTCCTTTTTGTAGGAAAGATCTAAACATAGAACCTCACCAACCCCACACCTTAGCATTACCACCCTTCTTTTAATGTATGGCTTTCCACCTAACACTAAGGCACAAACACAGTTACTATTGATTAAACGTATTCCCATATGCACATGTATGCATTAGCACAACTAAGTTGTTTAAAATCTTAAATACATACAACTTACAATCATGAATTATATTCATTATATCACCCACAATTCCCACTCGATAACCTTTTCACCACTTATATTGATTAAATCATTGTCTTCATATCTGGAAACTTGCTAGAAATTTGAATCTGGAAACTTCTCTAAAGATGATTCTCCATGTAAAACTCTGATTCATATGAAAATCAGAAAAGTGAAGGGGGTGTTATTTTTATTGGATATCACTTATCAGTGCAAGTTTTGTTCCAAACTATTGCCAGTAGATCCATGGACAATGAATGGAATTATAGATGTTCAACGGCCTCCATATTATTGCTTAAAGCAGTACCCAAATACATGCTTTCAATTCACATACAACAGAAATAAGCAATCCAAGTAGAAACAAAGTGTCCCAATCTTGAACATAATAGCAGCGGATTCAAAGTCACCTGGATTATTTTCACATGGCTTAAGAACAAATGTATTGCCACATGTAACTGCAATTGGGAACATCTGCAAAACCGTGGAAAAGTTACTCACAGGAAACTCCTCTTATCTTTTTCCACAAACCACACAAATAAAAGACTCCCAAGTACCCCAAAAAAACAGTTTTGTGATTAACAATAGAAATTTAAATGCACAAAAAAGCTACACAATCTAAAAGTTTGTCTTCCGTAGTTTAAAGAAATGACTAAATGCATGAGAAAATAAGCACATCAACCTAAACTAAAATAGGAAGCAAAATCATATAAAATTGTCACCTAAGTCCTGCAGAAGGTTTTTTAAAAACAATGAAAAACAAACCACCAATGAAAAGAACTGAGAGGTAATGTAGCCATACCCACAAGGGAATCATTGCTGGAAAGTTGAAAGGACATATCCCGGCACAAACACCTAGTGGTTCCCTAATGCAGTATGTATCAATACCATTAGATGCATTAGGAACAAACTCCCCCATTTGTAGAGTTGCCATCCCACAAGCATGTTCAACCACCTCTAAAGGCAAAAAAAATTAAACCAACTCACTTTTGGTTAACACTGGTCACAGTAACAGAAATGGCAAAAAGACATGTGCAAAGACTGACCTAAGCCACGGAGCACATCACTCTCGGCACCCTTCAATGTCTTACCCTGTTCTATGGTGATATTCATGGCAAGCTTGCCCTGAAAAGAGTAATGTTGTGTTGTCCACATTGAGATTCATAAGTCCAGGATAGAAGTCATATATTACAATAATGAATTTATGAGACTCTAAATACTAACAATATCTCTCCGAATGAGCTCCTGGAGCTTAAACATGATACGTTGACGAGTGGTAATAGGAGTGTTTTTCCATGACGAAAAAGCCTCCTTGGCTGAACTAACTGCAGCTTTGAACTCTTCATAGGTAGTTAAAAGGACATGAGAAACAACCTCTTGTGTCGCCTAATTAAGAAATCAAACATAAATTTAATAATATAACTGATAAATGCGTCTGTCGAAAAGAGAATAAGATGATAATTATTTGAATTTTGTGAGCTTACAGGATTTACTACATCAATGATTGAACACCCTTGAGAATCAACAAATTTCCCTCCAATAAAATTAGGAACCTTCAGCTACAATTGAATCTAACATAAGTTTGTAATACCCAACTCATTCAGCAAAAAGCAGAGAGAGACAGAGCAGAAGCAGAAAAGCAGCCTTATTCGACCACCTTTAACATCAAACCTTACCGGTTGGTTGTTTTGTTCTGATGAACCCCCACTGGTAGTAGCACTTGTACTCACCAGAGCAGATCTGTCAGGTCTCCATGACTTGAAACTTTTTTCTGATGAAATAAGTTAAAAATATAAAGTTGTTAATGTTTACTGATAAATTTTCTGATCTATTCCAGCTATTCTATCCAGAAATCCAAAAGTTTCTAGCTATTCTATCCAGCAATCCAAAAGTTAGTTTATCAAATTTTCTAGTCAAAACCTATACAATCTTTTGGCCCTAAAAGCTTGCTTTTTTCTTACACAGAAATCCCCCGGCTCCGAAACTGGGGCCCCCATCCGAACCCTACAATCTTTTGGAGGCAGGAAACTCTGGCAAATAGCTAGATAGGTACCTTGAGGAATCGAATCTCAGACCACATGGGAGCAAACCTCTTAAATGATCTTAGTGGCCACTCAAAAACTAGGGTACCATATGCGCACATGTCTGCTAACTTTTCAAAGTCCTGCAACTTTCTTCCAATCTTTAAGTATAACTATCAGTTAACCAAATTATTAAAAACTAAAAAACAACATACTTGCAGTATCAGAAACTAATACCAATGTAGATATGACCTAATATTTAGCTTACAAAAGTATGGTGAAATCTCCCCTTTACATGATCTTAGCGGCCTCTCAAAACTGTAATTTGGATTTCACTAGGAAAATTACTTTTCCTGTTTCCAATGATTAGCACCGTAGTATGAATATGTGCCCTTTATATTAAATATAATTGTTCTTCAACTGCAAAGAAGTCCAACTCAAACCCCAATACTAACTACGCAAAAAGAACCTAATAAACCGGCCACAGTAGCACACCACTACCCAACAACACACTGCACAATGGTACAGATTCAGTTTTCTAGCAACTTAGAATATACTATTTTTTTTAAATCTTGGGAACAAGAGGAACCTGATAGATTTCCTTGACGGATCTTGGCTTTGAGGTTATACAAATGCCTTGGTGTTGACTGCAGTTCAGGATTGATTTGCTTGAGAGTCTTAAGAACTTGACGTGGTTTCACACCAGCTTCAGTCATTTGCTTGATTTGTCTGACCTCTTCCTCAGTGAAACGACGACTATATGGATGCTCTGACATGTCCTTTAACGCATCATGGTTGTGATCCCCATTTTTTATTGTAAGTACCCATAAATCATCTTCCTTTTTCCCAATGGCTTCAAAAGGACAATTTATAAGGCGTGAACTTGCTTTCCTTTTGCGCTTGCTCTCATCAATTTTACGCCTATTGCGATAAACACCTCCTCTATCACAACCAAGTATGACTCTTCTGTCTTTCCTCGACTTCTTGATGGTCACCACATATCCTTGACTAGCACCAAAATCACGAACATATTTGATGAGGTCTTCACGATCTTCAAACGTACCCGGTTGTGGAGGAAGCATCCTGTTCTGCTTTGTAACCTCAATTTGACTCTGAGCTTCCATTACCAATGGTAGAAAGAAAACGCAGCTGATAGATAAACAAAAAAAGAATATATAAACATGGTATTGTTTGACAAAGAATAGGATACAAGAACTTCACTTTTTAAAAGTATGTATATTTGAAAAAATGAAGTCCTAAGGCTTTCACCATAAATAAGTCCATAGACAAATTAAGCATGAAACTTATTTCTTCAAACCTGCTGAGTCTTGAATCTTGTATAGATAAGGTCATTTTCCTGAGTGAAAAATAAATTGTTGAACCACAGACCCACAAACCAGTAACTTTAGCACACCTAAATATTTTGACAGCACCAGTCAAATTTAAATTATTTAGGCATATGGTAGCAACATAATGTGCAACCCATACAACAAACCCGGAAACCTCTCCAGACATATCGAAGACAATTGTTCCTAAAACTCATGTGTGCTGTAGAATATGGACGGTCAAATCAAGGGTTCTACTATTATTCTACATCAAGCAAGACTAGGCGACTTGTTTCAATCACAATGTTCTCATACTATAAGTAATTAAAAAGATGAATACCATTATACCATGATAAGTTATTAAAACAACAATGCAATTTTTTCAGTGATGTCTTCATTAAGATTGGCCTCAAAAGAAAAAGTGGAAGCCCTCCAATGCAATAGCATAACTCTTGTATCAACCATTGAGACAAATGTGGATATTCTCACACATCAGAACACGATTAGATTAAAATTTCACAATGTGCAACATGGTTTCTACTTTATAGAACTCTAGAGAGTAACCATGGGAATGGAAACGATTGCTTAAAACTACTTTCTGTTGCCAGCATAGCTCATAGTCTTTTTTCTTTTTTTTTCTTTTTGTCTGAACTCAGTAATCTTAGTTTAGAACTCAAATTGGACAACTTTCTGTAAATCAACTTTGCAAAGCATAAGTTATAGAAACAAACAAACCCCAAAAGAAAAAACAACATATATACAATGTTGAGTGAGACTCTCGAAAACACCAAATACCTCTCTATAACCAGCAATGATTTCTATCACAAATTAACAAAAAAACTACAGACATAACAGTAACCCAAAACAGAAAACGTGAAGGTGAAAAGCTTACTTGATTGAAAATTCCTAGGTCAGTGAAAACTTGCACTTACAGACCCAAAATTTCACCCCCAAGTGCCAGCACAAAAATACCTGGAAAAAAAATTCAACACCAAGAAAATTAATCCCAGAATCAAATTTCAAAGGAAATGAATCTCAATATAGAAACAACAGATATAATGGGGTTATACAGATCAGCAATGCCTTAATGGAGAGTCTTATTGTGTATTAGCATACCAAAAACATATTTGCAGCAATAAATTCATTTCTCTAAAATATATTACCTACCCATAAAAGCCAAAAAAGAAAAGCGTAAATATTTGAAAATAAACATAGAGATTTTGATCTTGGAAATGGAAAGTGAGGGAAAATTTTGAAGGTTACAGAAAAGGATCGGGACGCCCACTAGTTTTGATAAACAGGGACGCCTCACTTGCTTGAACGACAGTGCGCTCAGAGACCTTCAGATGCGGTCTTCGTCACGCGCTTGAGTGGCGCTTGTAAGTTGAATGGGGTTCGGTTGATTGTTGAGTGGTTTCACGCGCTCGCCTGGGAAGAGTAGGATTGTGTTTTTTGTATGGTTTCTCAACGGCAGTTTTGGCATTTCGACACTTCTCGAGACGGGTGTCCCGTTTATCAAAACGGGGATTGTTACTTCAAGTTAGAGCACGACATTGTTATGGATGTCGTCCACTCACTTTCCATCGATGTTTGGTTTGTTTTTTTGTTTGAGCCAAAATCAAGGCTGTTTTGAAAAATAATAATAATAAGTGTTAAGTGGCTTTTAGCTTAGCTTAAGTTGTTAAAAGCAGTTACCTATGTTTGAAAAAAAAAATTTAACAATTACCTAGTCTTCTATGCAAATCTTCCCTACCCCATATATGCTCAATTGAATATATTTAAATTAATTTAAAGTAGTTTAGATTATTTGTTATATAAATAAATAAATAATATATATTTTAAATTAAGATTATTTAAATTTGCAATTTTTCACGTAGAGGTGTCAAATGAATCCGTTCGGCTTAAGCATAGCCTGAATTCGGTCAGGTTAAGTAAGACTCGACACTACACGACCAATATCTTTGAACGAGCCAAGATAAGATAATTTAGCCTAATGGGTCGAGTCGGACCAAGTTGAGGCTCGTCGTGGGCCGTGCCGGGCCAAAGCCCGTTTAAAGATATCTTTTTAATTATATTTGTTTTAGAGAAAAATGTTACATAATATTGTTATATTTATATTATAAGTTCAAGTTTATGTCTTTTCTCTAATAATATATTTTTAAAAATGCAATGTTTTCTTTATAAATAAAATAATGATTTTGTTTTTCAAGTTTCAATTTTTTAAATCCAAACAATAGTCTTTCCATTTTTTATTTAAATATACTTCAGAAAAAATCATTGGACTCTTCTTTAAACAAATAATAAATCTTGTTAGTATATACATAATTGTAAAAGGGATTGAAATGAATTGTAAAAAATTATAACAAACAAATGCAATGCATAAGTTGAGCTTGATGTGGGCCCATATAAGCCAGTTTAGAACTGCGAACACGGGCCAAACTTAATGATTTTTATAAATAGATAAACCGCTTGTTTATTAAGTGGGCCGACTCAGCCCAATACAAAACCCTCGACTTGATGAATAGATATTCTACAAATAATTGAAACTGCAAATGAAGAAGTTCTTTTTTTTTTTTTGGTCAATAAATGAAAAAGTTCAAGCTAGTTTGGTTCGACTCAAGTGAAATGAGAGAGAAATGAAAGAAAATGATCGAACCAAACCAGTAAAGTCGAGCCAGTTTGGTTTTTTCATATTTAACCCTACTTTCTTTTTGTTGAAGAAATTATTGCTTGAAAATAAATTGCACAAGATGGGTTCAATTCACATGTCAATGATAATGCGCTCCCTAATCTGTATTAAACCAAATTAAATAACATACTATATATTTTCTTTCCTTTTACGGTTGGAGCAACTTTCTAGTAACAGCGGGACTATAACGGTCTTTCATTCCAACGGTAACTAAATTCAAATTTGAAGACACTCAAATTCTCAAATGCAAACCCTCATTCTGCTCATTCAAACATCAAACCCACTTTCTTTGCTGCAAGAAAAGCTATTTTCGCTCTCCGTACCACAATACTTTTCTCAGTTCCCGAACACTCTTTTCTTTAACTCCCATTCCCATGGAAGATCTGCAATTCGACCCCGTTTTCCAAGAGGCAAAAACCCCAATTTCTTGGGTTCCTGATTCCGACAGAGTTCAACAGCCAAATCCAGATCTCAAAGATTCTTCCTTGGGCGAGGTTGATGAGTCTTTGGTGGATTCGATGCTTTGTGATTCGGGTTCAAGACTAATCCCTTCCGGATTATCAAGATCCAACTCTACAGGTTCCTATCTCTGGTCTCATATAGTTTTTATTTTCTTGTTCTGGATAGTATATGTTTGGTTTCTGTGAAAAGAAAATAAGTCAGATTTGGGTCTTTCTTTTTCCTAGTAATTGGGACCTAAGTTACAAGAAGGTCATCCTTATAAGCATCTTTGTTAAATTGAAAGAAAAAGATCATCCCTTTGTTTGTTCAATTACATAGGATGAATATTAGGGCTAGGCTTTTCAGTGACTTGGGTCTAGATAGATGCCAATTTTTGTCTGGTTTGATATGCAAATTTTTGAAACCCTAGGAGTTGCAATCCATGTTAATCACTTTATGTTGTAAATGTTATTAACTTGCAATTGTTTTTTGTTTGAGTTGGAAATTTCGGAAATTTACAGCTGTTGAGTTGTTCTATTCTAGTGTCACAGTGTTGGTTATAGATGAAATAGACAAGAAAGTATTCTTCACTGAACTGGGGAATCTAATTATGGTGGATTTTGCAGCAGACGAATATGTGATGTTTGTGAATGCTGGAGGTGATGCTTCAAATGAAACAGATTCTAGTGTGAAGTTTCTCGCCGACACTTACTTTGAGGGAGGGAATGTTTTACGAACCAATGAACATATAAATGATGGGGGGGATTATCCATTCATCTATCAGTCAGCCCGAGTAGGGAACTTCTACTACCGGTTCAATTGTCTTCCTCCTGGATACTATTATGTTGATATTCATTTCACTGAAATCATAAACACAAATGGGCCTAAAGGAATGAGGGTATTTAATGTATTCATCCAGGAAGAAAAGGTAAGTCAAATTAAGGGAAATGCGTATTTGTGGTTTATTTTCTTTTTCCATTTCCTTTTGTTGAAATTAGTAAATCCAGGGACTGATCCTTAGAACTTCTCTTCTTGGCTAATGTGGCAGGTCCTATCAGACTTCGATATCTTTGCGGTTGTTGGAGCCAATAAGCCCTTACAATTAGTTGATTCAAGGGTCTCTGTGAAGGAGGATGGAGTAGTTGTGATAAGATTTGAAGGGGTTAATGGAAGCCCCGTAGTTAGTGGAATTGGAATTAGGAGAGCACCAAATGTTTCAGGTATTCTTGTATGCATTTCTTTTGTTTGAACTGTTTTGTCAGCGTGTTGTATGTTTATATCAGTATTCTAAAGTTAGTTTGGCTTATATTTTATTGTAGTTCCAAAGCTGGTGGTGGAACACTTTAAATGTAACAACTGTGATGCTGAAATAGAAGTTCCTTCAGCTCAGGTCAGGCACATATCACCTAAAGTTGAAAGAGCTTACAACTTTAAGGCTTTTTCTTAATTAGCGACATAATTTTTGATTCACAGATGAAATTAATGCAAACAAAGTCCACTGCCAAATATGAGAAGAAGATACAAGAGCTTACCACTCAGTGCCAACTTAAAACAAAAGAATGCTATGAGGCATGGATGTCTTTGACTGCAGCAAATGAGGAGCTGGACAAGGTCATGATGGATCTTGACAACGTGACATTTAGGACACTGTCTCAAGGTATGGAGAGTGGCTCTCTGGTGTCTAAATTAAGTGAACTAAGAAATTTTTTAGCTAGTTAAATGACAGATAATGAAAAATGTCCATAGTTTGTTACTTTGGGTGACTTTAGTGAAAAATGTCCTTGATATGAAATGAGGATATCTATTAGTTTAGTTTTTGTTTTATATTCTCTTGTACAAATTTTGTTATATCAGCTATACATGGATACCAGTGAGTTCAGATTTAAACGTTGTCCTATTTTCAAGGTCAAAAGTGGGGAGAGCTGGCCCACATATATATAATTTTTTTTTACAAAAAAATAAAATAAAATAGATATAAAAGACGGTAGTTTCCATTATTCATCATATGAGTTGAACATGAAAGAAGAAAGCCATAAGGCCTGCCTACAAAAGTAATACCAGAATCATTTTCAATTTAACTAAAAGTTATCTTAGATTTTACACTTTGAGATATTATAATTTCTGATTCTATTGCATGTCCTTAGATCAAACCATTCAGAAACAAGCTGAAGATATAAAGAACATTTCTAGTAGGTATGAGCGTGATAAGAAGTACTGGACAATAGCAGTCAATGACTTACAAGAAAAGATTAAGGTATTTGGAAATGCATTATTTGTGGGTGTGTATAAGTATTCATAATTTGTTCTCAATATCAAGTTTCTGACTATGAATTTTGTGCCTGGTTTCTTATGCAGCTGATGCATGAGGAGCATTTGCATCTTTCTCGCGAGGCACATGAATGTACAGATTCAATTCCCGAGTTGAATAAAATGATTTTTGCAGTTCAAGCATTGGGTATGCTATTGCTAGAGTTCACTCTTCAATTTTTCGGTTTTCAAATACAGGTGAAATAATAAGTTTATGCCACAAGATGTTCCATGGACTCATGAAATTATTTTGCAGTTGCTGAGTGTGAAGATCTTAAAGTGAAGTACAACGAAGAGCAAGCTAAGAGAAAAAAGCTCTTTAATGAGGTTCAGGAGGCTAAAGGCATGTGTCATTTTTCTACCTAGTAATTAGTGATGCAATTAATACGTTATATGTTGACAAGTTCAACTTATTAACTTTGTACGTGCTTAAAAATTATCAGGGAATATCAGGGTATTTTGCCGCTGCCGCCCATTAAGTAAGGAGGAGATGGCAGCTGGGTGTAAAACAGTTGTAGACTTTGAGGCAGCAAAGGATGGATGTCTTGGATTCCTGACGGGAGGCTCCACTAAAAGGTCTTTTAAATTTGATCGAGTGTACACACCGAAAGATGATCAAGGTATCTACATGTATATATATATTTCATTTGATTGCCTCCTAACAGTATTTAAGTTGGTGAAATCTGTATTGAGTTTGAGCCAGAGCTTTTGCTTTTGTCTTGACAGTGGATGTTTTTGTGGATGCTTCCCCCATGGTGGTTTCAGTTCTAGACGGTTACAATGTATGTATATTTGCTTATGGACAAACAGGGACAGGAAAGACATTCACAATGGAGGGCACTGAACAGAATAGGGGAGTCAATTATAGGACTCTAGAGCAGTTGTTTGAAATTGCAAAGGAACGAAGTGAAACTTTTTCATACAGCATATCTGTTAGCGTACTTGAAGTTTACAATGAGCAGATTAGGGACTTGTTAGCTACATCACCATCATCGAAGAGGTAAGATTACAGTTGTTTATTTGAACTTATAGCCACAGCCATCATAGAATTGATGGTTTGAATATTCTGTAGCTCAAAACTTGACTTGGTTCAGCTGAGAAAAGATTCTCAACATTTTGGGCATCACCTTGCAACATAAAGCTTACACAAATTTTCGTGGAATTTTTAGGTTGGAGATAAAACAGGCTTCTGAAGGGTGTCATCACGTTCCAGGGATAGTAGAAGCCAAAGTTGAAAATATTAAGGAAGTGTGGAGTGTACTGCAGGCTGGAAGCAATGCTAGAGCTATAGGAAGTAATAATGTTAATGAGCACAGCAGCCGATCTCATTGGTACTATGCTCTATTGTTTTCTCCTTATTCTGTTTCCTTGGGTGATCTATTTAATTTCTTTTACTCTGTGTTTTTATACTAATATATAAATATTGTACCTGTTATTTAGCTTGCTTTCCATAATGGTAAGATCAAAGAACTTGATAAATGGAGAGTGCACCAAGAGCAAGCTTTGGTTAGTGGATTTGGCAGGCAGCGAGAGGCTTGCAAAAACTGATGTACAAGGAGAGCGACTAAAGGAAGCTCAAAATATCAATAGATCCCTTTCAGCTCTTGGAGATGTGATATCTGCTCTTGCAAATAAAAGTAGTCACATTCCTTACAGGTCTGCTTTATCTGTTGTGCGCATTTAGGTCATTCCTCCACCAATCTTCATATTCTGGTTTTTAACAATGCTTGTTGCTGGGTTTCAGGAACTCTAAGTTGACACATCTACTTCAAGATTCATTAGGTAAAGCTAAGTTGTCCTAGCGGTGTTTGTGTGTGATTGTGTTTGCATGCCTTGATTTGTTTGTTCAAAATTTTGAGGCTTGGGTTAGTACTCGCGTAATTCTCTGATTAAATTAAATGGTCAATCTAGCTCTAAAGGAAAATTGATTTCTGGTAGTTGTTAACTTGTTTTCACTTACTTTATGACTTATGAGATTATTATTTATGTATTGCAGGAGGTGACTCTAAAACTTTGATGTTTGTGCAAATAAGCCCTTCAGACCAGGATTTGGGTGAGACTCTGAGTTCTTTAAATTTTGCAACAAGGGTTCGGGGAATTGAGTTGGGTCCTGCGAAGAAGCAAGTTGACACAAGTGAGCTCCAGAAAACAAAAGTCATGGTTGGTACATTGATTTTCAGTTGAATCTTTAATAAATTTTCACTTATGTTTTCTTTATTACACTAATGATTTACATATTAAACATCTTTTCTTTCGTTAAACAGCTTGAAAAAGCAAGGCAGGAAGCAAGATCCAAAGATGAATCTCTAAGGAAGCTAGAAGAGAGCTTACAAAACTTGGAGAGTAAGACCAAAGGAAGAGATCAAATCTACAAAAACCAACAAGAAAAGATCAAAGAACTTGAAGGGACACTTGAGTTGAAGACAGCCTTGCATAGCCAGTTAGAGAAGCAAGTTTCGCAACTTTCAGATAGATTGAGGGGGAAGGAAGAAATCTGCTGCAGTCTCCAACAAAAGGTTGCTCTGTACCTTAATAATTATTATTTCTGTGCTTCTCTCTTATTAATGCTGACTGGAACTTTATCTGTTGAAGGTCAAAGAGTTGGAGGTTGAGCTCAGAGAAAGACACAAGTCAGACTCAGAATATGCATCTTTGCAACAAAAGGTCGCCAGACTCATGTTTTGGATTTTTTTCCCATTTTTATATGTTTCTTTTAAGTCGGAGGCCCTTTTTGTATTGCTTTTCTTTTTTTAAAATGTGTGCAAGTTGCTGCCTCTTGATATGTTCTAAAAAGATGAAAGCTTAACTTTGTTCTTTTTGGAGCAGGTTAAGGATCTTGAAAACCAACTGAAAGATCAAATGCAAGAGTCTGAGTTTCAATCCACCATTCTTCAACACAAGGTTTTTAAAGACAATCATTCCCAGTGCATAGTTTATTATACCTGTTGACAACGAATTAGGTCATAAATACTTTTGTTTCTTCATTGACTTAGGTAAAAGAGCTCGAGAAAAAACTGAAAGACCAGGAACAAAAATCAGACTCCTCCGCACTTCATCAAAAGGTTCCTGCACTACCCCTTTTTGTCCTTATTTCCATTGAATAGTTACTTTCTTATATGTTTTAATGCAAGCTATTCACGCAAGGTTTTTAAAGACAAGCATTCCTAGTGCATAGTTTATTATACATGTTGACAACGAATTAGGTCATAAATATTTTTGTTTCTTCATTGACTTAGGTAAAGGAGCTCGAGATAAAACTGAAAGACCAGGAACAAAAATCAGACTCCTCCGCACTTCATCAAAAGGTTCCTACACTACCCCTTGTTGTCTTTATTTCCATTGAATAGTTACTTTCTTATATGTTTTAATGCAAGCTATTCAGTGGAAATGTGCAAAATTCAAATATAGTGAACGGAAGTATAATTACTGGTCGGTATCAAATGTATCATATGTTTGTACTTGTAACAAAATTTCCATCACATGATAAAAGATGTCTTGTTAAGGAAAATGTATTCTACAATGATAATATTCTACATACTTTATTATTCTGAAATTGTGATCTACAATGATAATATTTTAGAACTTTCCACATTTCCTTTTAAAATTCTGAAATAGATTGTGTTTCTACTATTCACAATTTTTTTAGTTTTTTCTCTGAGAGAAGACAAGACGGAAGAGAAACTAAAAGTGCTAACATTTATTTGACATGTGACACAGATTAAGGAACTTCAAGACAAGTTGAGGGAGCAAGAGAAACAATCAGAGTTTGCTGATGCAGTAAGGGCCACTCCTAATGAAGGAAAGACCTGCATAAGAGATGAAATCATGAATGATGCTGAGGCTTGCATCTTAAGGAGTTCGAATTCACTAAATCGTCCAATGAGTCAAGGTTCTATATCACTAAGAGGGAATGATTCTGTCCGTGAGATGAGAAGGAAAAGAGAGTTTAAAAGTGGTGAGACGGAGAACATCATTAGGCTACCAAATTCTTTTAATGATAACAAAGTTAGGAAATCCGACCCACCGAAGATTGCAAGAATTACAAGAACAGCAAAGCCAGCCACTGCTACTCAAGGGCCATCGGTTAATAGGAGGTTTAGCAGAGATCAGATTCAAGTTAAGGAGAGGGATACTGCGAAGAAAATCTGGTCAAGATAGTGAAGAAGAAAAAAAACATCAACTTTCTGTATGTTTTCTTTTTATTTATGTGTACATATATGCATACACATATAGTACTTCTGCATTATGTTTTCAACATATTACTTTTCTCGTACTATCTTTGCGTGACATTAGAAATTCATTCATTAATGAATTTTTTTTTTTTTTTTCATTCAGTGTACGGCTTGAGTTTCTGTTGGTTTTCCTGATGTATTTGTGTTTGTTTTCCTTTGTTGACCTCTCTGTAATACCTTTGAGTGTGAAGTGGAATATATTTGATATTTTAGTTAGGTTAAATTGTACATGTTTTAATGGCAACAGAGTTTATTAAGAAGTGCTGTGAATTGAATTATTGGGGAACCTTTGGAGGAGCTAATTTTGAGTCCATAAGCTTTGAGTGGAAGGAACTCAAGGGCCATACTTTACAGTGATTCTAGTGTTGACTAGGGTTGCATTTAATTTGAAGATGGATTTCAAAATTGCAATATAATTGTTTTAGGCTTAGGTTCAATTCAAAAAGGTAGGTTAATTGCTATGGGGGCCTTTGTTGCTACCTTGCAGCCACTTCATGGGGCAAACTCAGTTGTCAGCTAAGAGGGTCTCAGATTGTGGTGAATTAGGAGACCAGCTTAGTAGTAGCATATGTTGAGCCACCACGCATAGCCAACAAGCACATGCATAATTAATATAGGATTAGCAACATTCACTTACATTAATGCACCGGCTGCTATTCATATTTTTACCTATGGTATTGAAATAGATAAGAAATTAAGTTGAGAATTGTAACTCAAGTGATCAAGAACAATTATTCCGTAACAGAGTTGGGTATAATCAGACCAAGCCTAAGGCAAGCACTCTACCTTTTTTTGGATAAAGGCCTCAATTTAGCAACCTTCTTAAACCAATTTCAAACCCAACGGAATGCCCCTAAAATAATTCTCACCATCGTTTGAGGAGGCCTGTTTTTTTTCTTATTTGTGGTAAAAACGATGGCCGCATTTTGTTTTATTAAAAAAACACTCATCGGCAAAGTATCCATTAGTGTAGTGTTTTAAAGCAATTATTCTTTAGAAAAGACTCTGAATTCGAGTCCTAGCATCCATGTATTGTGTGTGAGTTTAATTTGTTATCACTACTCTCAATATGAAAGGTCCTAAAAAAACAACATTAAACCCAAAATTGAATAAGAAAGAAGTCACACACAAGCACTTTGGTTTGAACATTGCAGTCAAAGATACAGATATCGTGAAAGAAAGGGGAATTTGTAGTTAAAAACCAGTCTTACAGAAGAAGCTAAATGCACATATTTGAAGACAAAAACAATGAAATGATGAGGGTTGGCTTGGTGGGAGGAAGGAAGGTGTGTGAGGGCGGTGTTGTTTTCCGACCCCTAAAGAAAATGCCAAAAAGGGTGACTATATGAAAGCGATTTTGTTGTTCTAAAGGGGGTCCCCATTGTCCAACAGGTCATCACAGACACAACAAAACAAAATCCCCGAACGTTATTATGTGATGATGATGACATGTTTGATTGCTTAATTGCCACATCTCTCTGTTTTGCTTCGCTGTATGGAGAGAAACAATCCATCTTTTCTTTTCTTTTCTATTACATTGACAAAAAAAAAAAGATAGAGCTAGCAGCAAGAAGAAATGCAAGTTTGCATATGAATTTTGTGCAATTCTTTCAATTAGTTTGACATGTTGTTGTGAATTTGAACTATACACATTTAAATAAGAATCTACATGCACTAGTAAAAAAGGTCGCAACAGTCACCATTATTTGGTGACATTTGTGGCCGTGACAAAAGACACTAGTCACATTTTTTTATTTTTTTGGTGATTAAAAAGGTTTTTAGTCACTTTTTTTGCTCTTTTTAGTGACTAAAGTCTTTAGTTAACCTCTACAACAGTCACCAAATAATAGTGATTGTTGCCTTTTTTTGGTAGTGATGATTAGCGATTCAGATAAATGATTTAGTAACCAACAACACAATATTTTCCCATGTCGGTAAGATATGTAAAGTAATTTTTGCATTAAAAAAGTATGCCTTGATATTTATATGGATTAGGCAAAAAGCAAGGAGGAGGCTATAATCTCAGTCAAAACCATTATGCATAAAAGAGGTAATTATCTAAAACCTTTTGATTCGTGTCATCATGAAGCATTGCCCTTCTGAAATAACGTGCGGTTGAATAATTAAAGAAATGTCTGGCTACTTGTAAGCATGACCTTCGTGCTCTTTCTTGGAAGGGTCCACACATGCATGATTGGACGGTGGATGATGATGAAGCCAACAAAATTACCAAGCAACACACACACCCAGAGACGGTATGTGGTGGGGCCAGAGCTGGGCTGCAGGATAAGGCCAGGTGAAGATGAGAAACACTAGATTGTTTCTCAACAAGAAGTCATGAGCTTCTTGCAGCTATATCTATATGGGTTGTAACTTGTAAAATGACAGTTGACACAACGCACAGAAACAGTCTAACCAAAAAAAAAAAGCGTTCTTCCACTCAGTCCTTCACGATAATCACGCAGTTCTTCATGTTCTTCCGTTGTTGAGCCACTCATCTGTCTCTGTCTCTAAAGCCAAATGTTAATTAACAATTATACATGCATGCATGGTGTATATATAATAGTTTTTTTGTTGTTGTCATAGTTTATAGTTTATAATGGGAGGGACCTGTTAGCATAATTATATATATATTAATTTATTGATTTGTTTATAGGTTTTTATTGAATACATGTGGGTCTGAGATGGTATGAAAAAGCAGCAACATGTTTATGAAGGATGAGGAGGAGAGGGGGGGGGGGGCGGGGGGGCCTGGCATGTCATGGCAGGGAGTTGGTGGTGTTACAGTGCCCTACTATATATATATATTTGGATTCATAGAAGCCTAAAAGAATGTTGCACCAGTGGAGGCCTGCAACACCTAAAAATTGGTTTCATGGAAGGAAGCCTGGCGCATGTAATTTCTTACTCACCTGGTAGATATACAGCCTTTTTGCCTTGATGTAGCCCAAATTGAAACAAAGGTAAAGACAGAAAGGATTGGCCTTATTATGCAGTACACAAAGTAAATAAGTGGATAGCTCTCTCTCTCTCTCTCTCTCTCTCTCTAAGAGAGAGAGAGGTTTTGCTGATGCAAAGAGTAAGAATTCATTGATATTAATATGCATGCAAAGATTTGCTTAAGAATTGAAGGACAAGCAAGCAAGCAAGCCATTCGTGTATTATGTAAAGAATTAATGGCAAGCATGCTTTTTGGATACATATTGAGTATATATATATATATATATACATGGACATAAAGGGAAATGTAGGAGGAGCTTTATGCGATATTATTTCTGCTAATGTGTTTTTTGAAAGTTATTGTGGGGTCTGTTTAGTTTCACATAAAATAGGCAAGGTAAAGAATAAAGTAGGGCAAGGCAGAGGGAGAGAAAGGGTTTGCTTTTCCCTCTCACTTGTCATGAAACAGAATCACAATGAGAGATGCTTTCAGTGGTAGCAATTAGCACGGAGGGAGGAGGGCTCGTCCTCCAAGACTCTAAAAAGCTAAACACACAACATTTTTTTGATACACCAAAAATCGAACCCTAAGCTTTAAGATGCCACATTTTTGTTTCTCTCTCTTTCTCTCTCTCTCTCTCTCTCATTGATTCAAATGTTGACAGTCCTTCATTCAATGCACTTTCAAACCACCACTTTTTCAGACAGCACCAAATCATGTACGCACCACACTGCCACTAATTATTACGAAGACAGCCCAAGCCAGAGAGAGCGAGAGAGAGAGAGAGAAGGCCGAGGGTGATCAGAGGCCAGCTAGGCTGGCTCAACATTGCAACTATTGCAGGGCTATGGAGGCTTTAAGTAGCTGGCCATTACTGCTACTGAGCTACTGAGCTACTGTGGTGTGTTTCTGTTTCATACAATGACATTGTGATCAGAGGCCGAGGAGGAGAGATGGAGCCTGAGACTCAGTTCCTTGATAGAGATGTATAGAAAGAGAAAGAGATCAGAGGGGAGACAAAGACACACTAATTAGTAGACAGTGAGAGTTGTAGATACTGACTGAACATAAAACAAATCAAAGATATGGTATTAAGTCCCCATTTAATAACAGCCCAAAATCTATATACACAGATCCCAATGGGATTTTTATTTGAGACAAGGGAAGAAGCTAGAAAGAATGAATGAATGGATTAAGTAGTGATCAGATTTAAATGCTACATTGTTTAACTAGCATCATACTTGCTACATTCAATCCAATGTTATAGATTCTTAACTACTCGAAGAAACTTGGATACCCACAAAACGATTTCTTTTTGGGGGGAGAGATCTAGAGAGAGAGAGAGAGAGAGATGTTCTTGCATTTTGGTGCAAGGATATTATTTCACTTCATGAAAAGCTAGTGTATTTATTGCTACCATAAACAGCAACTTTTTTCCTGAATCTACATGCATAAGAAATGGGGAAAACTACATGTGAACTGATGAACATCAACACAAAGCACTGCACAAAAAAAGAAGAACATCATGTAAAAAAGCAATGCAACAAGTTATCAAATTAAACAGATGAGAGTACTATTGATCAACATATTACTGAATAGTACTAAAATATACAAATGGATTTAGGGCAAAAAGTACTTTTCTTTTTGTTACCAATTAAACTTTTACATTTTTGCATATGAACCCAACAAAACCAACAACAAAACATATGCCAAAATGGGGTTTTAGTCTTGGACAATTTCTTAAAATAAACAATAATATAACTTCCCCACTTTTTCATGATCACCCTATGCTTTTTGGATTTGTGTCTACCTCATGATCATCTAGGGCAAAGCATTATATTGCTGCAAATCATGGCTACTCCACGCTTGAATTCCATGCTGCCAGTTGCTTGTGTTTTCATTGCCACCGCCGCCACCGTTTCCACCTCCGCTGTTGGTTGGAGTCGGAGTCACTGGCGGCGCATAAGAATTCCCAAAGAACCACTCCGTCGCTGTATCTCCGCTCGCACTTGCACCTTCTCTTCTTCCATGAGTGCCAACAACTTGATGTTGATGCTGATGATCAGCTTTTGTTGAAACCTCCAGATTCTGAAACAAGCTTATGGGTGCAATCTGCTGCGTTTTCTGCTGCTGTTCTAGCTGAGACTGCGTTGTCTGAGTTGACTGATCATGATCATTGCCACTCCCAAACAACATGGCCAGCCTCTGCTGTTGCAATTTCCAGTGAAGGTCTTGGTTAATGGAGCTCAAGGACTCAATCGACGACGCAAGGCTGCTATGAACATTCATAGAACTCATCATATTCTGAGTAGCACTAAACCCATCACCGCCACCGCCTCCTCCACCGCCGCCTCCGCCGCCCAAAGTGAGCGGATAATTGAAACCCAGAAAAGAATTACAAGAGGCTGATGTATCAAGAGGAGTGCTTATAGTCAATCCAGAAGTACCCGAAACGTCTCCAAAAGCCGAAAACTGGTTGTTGTTGTTATTAAAACTGATTCCAGATGAAGGGTTATGGTGGAGCCTGCTAGGCAAAGATGATAGGCCGCCGAGCTGAAAATCCATGGCGGGAGAAATGCCATGGAAGAACTTCAAGCCGCCCAGCATCATATTCTCCGAGGAGGAAGAGGCAGCGGAGTCTTTCGAGTCGAGGCTGCAGGAGAGCCTGGAATTCGAGGACGATGACCGCACTCTCTTGTTCTTCCGGCAGCCTCCGCCGATGGGGACATTGCGCAAGGCGCCGCCTTTGGTCCAGTATCTCCGGCAGGTCTTGCAGAAGTGACGTGGCTGCGTGAGGCTGTAGTTGTTGTAGTAGCAGAATTTGGTGTTGGGCGAGTCGCATCTCGGGCACTTGAGGGCTTGCTCCGGTGGCGGATGCTGCTGCTTTGCTCCTGAGGATGATGATGACGTGGGCTTCGCCCGGCTGCTTGCGCCTCCTCCTCCACCTCCTCCTGCTGCTAGGCTCTCACCGCCTTTTGTGCCGGGTGGAGGCTTCCCTGGCGGTGTGTTGTCGGAGGACATCATGTTTATGTTTTGCTTTGCCGCAGGAGAGGGTGCTTGAATAATCGATTGATTAGTTTTGTGGGGGTGGTGTGGTGCTTGGGTTTCCTTTTGGAGAGGCAAAGATGTAGTCAATTCATTAGTTTCATGCATGGGATGGAAAGAGAGAGAGGAGGGGAAGGAGGGGAAGGAGGGTTGTTGAATGTCGATGGGTGCTTGTGATCTTCATCAAAGAGAGGGGGACGGGGATTTTAATTAGAAAAAAGAAGAAAGAAAAAAAATAGTGATATAAGTAATAATAAGATGGTTTTAGAACTTAGATCTGATAGAATAAATAAAGCTGAAATATATGAGAGAGAGAGAGAGAGAGAGAGAGAGAGAGAGATCACTAGAAAAAGAAGTCGGTTTATATATATATATATATATAGAGAGAGAGAGAGAGAGAGAGAGAGAGTTAGAGTGAGAGAGAGGTAGAGGACAGAGAAAAAGAGGGAGAAGAGACAAGTAAACTAGATGATCTGAAAACGATCATCAGCTGGCAGAACAAAGAGATCCATAGGTATTTGGCATTCACAACAACAACAACAAAAACAACAAAACAATTTGGATAGAATCAGTTCTTTGATGGTTGGGGAGATGGAAAATGTGACCATACTGGGAGAGATTACTCTTATACCCAGCAGCACTGAAAATCAAAACCCTTTAATCTTCGGAGGAGCTGTGTGTACACGCGTTGCGCTTTTATTGACCAGTAAAAAAGTAATTTAAAACGTGATTAGTAACCCTAATCAAGTTGTTAAGAATTTCTTAAAAAAACGTCAAGGATGATGAAGTCATCTGAAGGCTGAGTCAGTTAGGCAGCAGCAGCAGCAACAGTAAGAGTGGGGGTCTCTCTCTGTCACTCACAGCAGCTTTGTCTATTCTTTCCCATGAAATGTCCCTTTTCAACACCAAACAAAACCATACATCACTTTAAAAGGCATGCATGCATAGTTCCCTTTTCTGTCTAATTATAATTACCTATAGCTTTTAGCATAATTAACCATTAATTATCTTGGTTAAAACTACTAAACTGTATTCTCAATTATTTTCTACTCTACCTATGAAATTAATTCAAAGCACAGAGCAAACTTTTGGGCACTGTAGCTAGTTATAAAAAACAGAAGCGTTTCTTTCAATTATGCAAATTTTGTTAGCCATTTATGAACAGACACAAGATAAGGTTAAAAAGATGATCAGTCCATTATTAACATTCTCTAATTAATAACTTTGTTTGTTGTCTGGAACTAGCTAGCTAGGCCTTGACCCAGCTTGTAGGGATTATGAGTCAGAGATATACCCATCTCGCCAGTTTTATAAAGTCTCTCTCTCTCTCTCTCTCTCTGTGTATAACTCAGGAATTTAACGGTCGCGATCACATTTTTTTTCCCTTTCGAAATTTGTCTTCTTCTTGGTCTGGATATTGATGAATTTTATTACTTTCTGCTGGGAACCAAGAGAGATGTACAACTCTCACAGACAGAGAGAAAGAGAGAGAGAGATTGAATATATATCATTTTCATGCTACTTTTCCATCTCGGTATGAAAAATCTTGAGCATTGATTTTCTTGCACAAAGTAAAGTTAGGAATCCTCTGAGTTTTGAACCTCCCCATCTTCACATTGCATACACATGCTTCTATATTGGAAAAGAGCAACGCTTGTTTGCAAATCTGTACTGGTTACAAAAACTTTTCTCATTCTAATCACTACATGATGTGTGATATGAAAATAATTGACAATATCTTACTTGTTATTATAAATAAAAGATCCGAATCATGTAACGACTACGTATTGTCGTCACAAAAAGGCCTTTTTTTCTTGTAGGGATAACTATATATATACGTATATATGAATGATGAAATATACAATTTTCAGAACGATAGTTTGCATAAAAAGTTCTGGAAAGATAGTGCGTATGTGATGGAATATAACTTCATGCAGTTGCATGATATATCATATATAATATATATACACTATAAAGAGTTGAAAATGAAAGTTTGGTATGCATTGTTAACTCATTTTCCAACCTCATTTGTCCCTACATATTTTTAATAGTAAATTTGGCTTACACCCTTCAAATTCAACTTATCTTACTTGCAACCCTTCACTTTTTGTTCCTATAAATAATACCCAATTTTAATAAGTAAAAACCCATGACTAGGATCGAACTCATCAAGTTATCTTATTAAGCTCAATTTTTTATTTATTATAATTTTTTTTTTGAAAGAACCTTAACGGAACGAGGGAAACTTTATTGATAAAACGAAAGATTACAACGGGGGGGACAACACGCCTGACCCAGACTCAACAAATCACATAATAGGGCGTCCTAAATAAGATCAAAGGGCACCTCAAACCAAATAAAGTTGTCTACATTATGCAGATCAAAACGAGCAAGTCGGTGTGCAACACCATTTGCTTCCCTATGAGTAAACTGAAAAAGAGAGCCAGGAAATTGTTTCTGAAGATGCTTGACATCTTCAACAATGGTACCAATGTTTGAATAATTTTTTGATTCCCCAATTTATTGTGGTGATTCCCTCTAAAAAATTTGTTTGCAATTAATTATTCATTTTATTATTAAAATTCATCAATACAGTCAACAATGTGTTGGCCGAAAAGGGCAGTTTTCCTTATTGCCTTTTTGAAATTTTATTCCATCTTTTCGGACAATAATCTATACCTATTTTAGAACTTGGATTTCATTTATTGTACCTAGTTTTTTGGTGGATAATAATCTACCTATTATTTTTTTTATAAATGATTGTGTATCTATATTTTCTATAAATTATTGTGTATCTATTTTTCTGTAAAAATCTACCTATTATTTTTCTATAAATTATTGTGTATCTATATTTTCTATAAATTATTGTGTAACTATTTCTGTAAAAAAATTTGGTAGATAATATACCTATATTTTTATATGTATATATTTATATTTATATTTTTCATAGGTACAATATTGGATATGTAATTTACAGATTTTTATTTTGGTTTGCAATTTTAGGGGCAATATGTTAAGGGAATGCAACCAAAAGAAATGGGGTGATTGATATGCTATTAATAGGGAGTATTAATTACAATCATGATAGTTAATGAAATGCTTGAAATAAATTATAAATAAAATATAAAGTCTGGTGGCAAAACGATGTAAACATAGGAATATTATGACCTCTTATATCTTATTGGTCATTTAAATTTGATGGGTCTATGTCTAGGAAATAGAAAATGTAGGGATATATATATTTGTAATTATTTAATGTAGGATGAGGCTGCGCTTCCGTACATTTGTATCTCTCCACTTGCATGATGGAGTCCAGTGGAGAGCTGGGCATATTATTGTTGACTCCTTCCGGCACGGTTGTCTAACAAAATCGTAGATAGTGTCGTTCAAGATTTAGTATCATAGTGTTGTTGAAGTCAAGCAAGCAAGCTAGGCTATAAAATTGACAGATTGTACTGATTTAGACATAGAGCCAGGCACAGGGCATTACCGACCAAAGACGTTAAGGAAGGAAATGGTGGTGGAGAAACGTGGACCGCCGTAAAACCAGTCTGGCTAAGCCAAATGTGTCCATATTTAGAGAGAGAGAGAGAGAGAGAGAGAGAGAAACACGTGATAGAGGTGGCCAGATTCCCGTGAGAGACCAAACCAGAAGCCAAGCTAAGTCCATAACCTCCCAAATCAACACATAAAACCAATGTTTCCATCTGCCCTGCCACTATTACGTACGAACCAAACGTTACAATTATATCTCACGGGCCTTCCATCCATCCCCCCCACAAATACCCATCATCTAACCACTTTCAAGTTCCATCCGTCATTTTATTATATCCGTATTTGTTTTATGTTTTTTTTTTCTTTCTTTCTTTCTTAATTATTTATTAGTGTTGTTTTTCATATGGTAATGATGGCTATTTGTCAGATTATCGTAAAGCCTTCAAGAATGGCGGAAAGCGCTTTAGTTTAAGTGTCAATTAAGATAATGTTTGATTTTGTTTACAATTGACAGATGATTGACCTGGCATATTTAACGATTATCAAACATTTCTTTCTTAATCAAATCAATTCCTAACAAGGAAATATGTGAACTCTTTGTCTTTTAAGAGAAATTATTCTTTTAGTACTATTCATCCATATGTTTTAAAATATAGCGAGAAAATATGACAAAAATGACTGCTATAGAATAATGTTATACTTTTTATTTTGTGTTTTGACAAAACGAAATACTCTAATATACGGAAAGGGGGATCAAACTTGAGTGCAAGAGAGCGAACACACTATTTTAGTCAACTGACCTAACTCCCATATACAATAACGAAAATCCACAACATCAGATGAACTGATTGTGAAAATTATTAATTAATAAACCAGGTTATGATTTTTGTCCTATATCTTCCATCAGCGTGCTTTCACTCTGCTCCTCCTGCTCTGTTCTGCTCCATGGACCATGGAGGGTGTTCTGGTCATTTCATTAATTTCGCAACTGTGAAGTCGCTCTCTAGTCTCTAATCTCAATTAGTCACGACTTTCAAAGGTTTGACTTTTAGTACTTCACTGCTACAAAGCTTCACTGCATGACATGCTTCCGCGTATTGATTTTTGGGGCAAATTAATTTTAATTTCAAGTCATAATTATTTTTTATATTTTATATCAATAAACATTCACTGCAAACTGCATCATAAACATGTCACATGGCAAAACACTCAAAATCAGGTTTTGCTCACTATTTTAACCCAATCATCGCCACCATTCTCAACACTTGACACATGTCCATACATAATCTTTGTTCTATAAATACAAGTAAAAAGTTAATCATTATTATATCTATGAACACGTGTCAAGTATTAAGAAGGATGATGATGATACACCTTAAGTTAAAACGGTGAACAAAAATATTTCTGTTTTGAGATCAACTTGCTAAAACACCCAACCCTAAAACTCTGATGAATGATTGGGTTATTATCTTTCAGACCTTAAACTGACCCAACATAATCAGAACACAAATCCAATAAAGATCCCGGGTGGTTGAGAAGATGGGTTTACAGGCCTATATTCTTGTGCAATATTCTAGGCCCATATATATCAACCCCATCACAAAGGGCCAAGTAAAGAAGGGTATATATGCTTCAAAGCGAAATTCTATAGTGACTAAATGATGAGTAGAACATGAGTTTACGCACTTCACTTCTTTCACTTGTTCTGCCAAAAAGAGTTGCGGATGTGCGGTTTATATGGAGAGAGAGCTACCATTATATAAAGCTAAGTTGACTACTGAAACGTTTGAGAATTAACCCAGTCTTAATCTTTTATGGGGTTTTTATTATTATTTCGAAACCAATTATCTTTCCTTTCAAGATGCATGCTAGTTATTCCTGGTATGATACTTTCATTTCAAAAAATTGGAGTCATTAATGTGCTATAAATCAGGGAGTATCAATAACAAATCAGGGAGTTAATGACATGCTTTAAAATAAATTAAATACAAACCATGAAGGTAGATTGCATATATTGTAATTTGGTTAATAATAATAGATCATATCCATCTTTGTACCTAGGAGTGGGCACGGTCCGGTTTGGTCCGGTTTCACCCTCAAACCACAGCTGAACCAATTAAACTTTCACAGTCCGGTTTGGTTCGGTTTAAGCTAAAATCAAAATGGAAACCGAACCAAACCAAACCATTCATATCCGGTTCGGTGCGGTTTGGTTCGGCCGGTTTAGGCATAAAAGAAAACATCATTTTCTCCATGTCACCGAACATGTTCATTCTCAAGTTCCCTAATATCAAACACATAAAACATTCACTAATCATACAACCCAAAGAGGTAAAGAAAAAACATACGAAAGAAAAGAAGCTGCAAGCAATAATAATTATTACAGAACATGATTCTCAAATAAATACAATCCTATTGTGCTTAATTATATAGTTATTACAAATCATGATTTAAAAAACAGTGATAATCCTTCCAAACAGCAGCCCAATCAGATTCAACACAACATTCTGCACATCAAAACAGTAAAATAGAACTTTTCCCCCTCTCGGCTGCTGATATTCTCATTCTGCACATAAAAACAACAATAATGGGTTTCATAAGAATATTGTATGACACAAGCTCTGTAATCGCATCCCACACACAGCAAATCCAACATGCTAAATCACCATATTTTTTACCAAAAAGCAACAGAGTGCTAAGTAAACTAATGGATTAAAACATAGAACTTCCATTCTTTTAATAGAAACATAGAACTTCCATTCAACTCTAGGAATGAAAATTGAAGCAAACCAACAACACATTACTAGTCTAGCAACAGAAACACAGAGCAGCTTACTCATTTTATCTCCTTGTGGAAGGTATATAGATGAATCTGAGCCCTACAATAACAAACCAACCCAAACTGAAGGCGAGTTACTGGATGAAGAGGTCCATTCTGATGCATTGAGAGAAATAATAAATGCATCCCTGAGATCTGCACCAAAGCACAAACATTGAACGCAGTTTCAAAATAAATACAGACATATATTTCATAAGTCTATTAAATCACCTTGAATTTCATAAGCTTGAGATCTTTGCTTTGCTTCTTTCCATGATATCACTTCTCCACAGTACTCAATAATAAATTGCTCTGCAAACATTGTACAGAGCAAATTAAAAAACTTACAGGAGATTAAATTCACTCAACATATGAACAAACTATAAATAAATGATCTATAGTTCAATCATAAACTTATAAAGCTTCAATGTTCTTAGTGGAGTCAAACAAAAGTGTTAAAGATAAATAACAGAACAAGATGCACTTGCCTAAAACACAGTAATATATATATATAATCAAATCCAGTAAATAATAGAATAGCAGAGAATCCAAGTAATGAGATGTCAGTTTATAGTTGTTCCCAATAATGGTAAGCTATTACCTTCATATTCTCATTTGCTAAAAGACCCCACCCACGACCTTCCGTTCTAAACAGCGATGGCTGCAGAGAACTAGTACTCTGTTGCATTGGGAGCAAGTTGAATACAAACCCAGCTGATTATGACGATCCACCACCAGCAATATTCACATAATCAATCCTTGCAGAACCTGGTGGTCGATGATGGAACTTGGGTTTCGCAGAGATGGATTTCGCTGAGGGCGAATGGGTGGGTTTCGCCGAGTTTGTTGGCTTGAGTTAGCGTCGAGGGAGAGGGAGAGGGAGATGTAGTAGAGAGGCAGACAGAGAGGGAGAGGTAGCAGAGAGAGATGGAGAAATAATGAGAGGGAGTTGCGGCTAGGGTTAAGAGACGAAGGTAAAGTAATATATATGAATATATATAATTAATTAATTAAATTTTAAACGGTTCGGTTCGGATTAACACAGTTTTTCAAATGTTAAAACTGCAGCTGAACCAAACCACTCCGGTTCGGTTCGGATTTTAAAACTGTTGACTTTTTTAAAGTCAAAACCAAACCAAACTGGAAAATACGGATTGGTTCGGCCGGTTTGGCCGGATCGGCCGGATTGATGCCCACCCCTATTTGTACCCGTTTGGCATTGCTTATTTGAGGTGATAAGTGATTTTTTTAAAAATTTGGGAAGCCCAGCCCGTTTGATAAACTGTGAGAAAATCACTTATTGTTAAAAATTGCTGTGAGAGAAAGCTATAAGGGAAAGTAGATAATGAGGTGCTTTCATTTTCTGATTATGTAGGAATCAGTTTCGAAGTGGCGCTGGGTTTAATGATTATGCGGCAATCATTTTCTGATTATGAGGGAATCAATACCAACAACACTTTTAACAAAAAGTTTACCAAACGCCAAACTGCTTTCTCTCACAGCTGATTTCTCTCACTACAAATCTGACAGCGATTATTTTTACAGCACAACAATGCCAAATTGGCCCTTACAAGTTTGGGTTTTAGTTAGATGTTTAAAGTTATGTGAGTTTATGTCTAGGATTTAAAAGTTGTAAGGACATCTATGTGAAGAACCCAAGACTACACATTGCAATGGGAAGCTTGAGCACACAGAAATGACGAAAAACCAAGAAAATTTTATTCAACTAAAGAAGGGTACATACGCTTGAAATTGAAGATGACGATCCAGTCTAGTAGGGGAGGAGGCCCCCTACCTAGCCAACTTAAGAATCTTAGATAAAAATGCTAACTATAATTAATAATATTATGGAATAGGGTTGAAAGAAAATCAACAAAAGCAATGGCAATGATGATGGTTGCCAAATAGTTTGCAGATGCCTCCTTTCTCACAACCTGAAGTGCAAAATGTCCAGCATTTTCCACCGTCTGGGTTGTCATCCGCACCAGGGACACACTTTCCAAGTTCAGGATGATCAGTACAACACTTAGAACCTTCAACAGTTGCTATCTTCCAAACTGAAATTTAAAAATAAAAAAAAGACACTTAATTAATTCTCCAAAAAGATTATAGTCTTAGTGCGATATGAACCAAAAATTAAAAAACAAAAAGCCTTTTGAACAAACTCTGCAATATATAAAATTATATTACAAAATATTTACGGAAAAAACAAGTGTAGACATGGGTTTACGCATTTGAGCAAACTCTAGATTCTTAGACTAAAAGTAATTAAAATTGATCCAATTTGGGTTTTCTATCGACTCATACACTGATCATAAAACAAAAGAAAACCCTAATAGCTTGTATGCATGGACATCTGTTTGACCATATATATAGGAGATTGAAAAGTCTAACTCACAGGAAAAAAATAAAAAAATATATGATTGAAGATCATTGAAACAAACCATTGGTGGTTGACAAGAGCACCAAAATGAGGACGAAACAAGGGATTGTAAACTTAGCCATCGTAGAATTCACTTCACTTCTTCTGTTAAAAAGTTGGCGACGATGTGCGATTTATATAGAGAGTCAAAAGTCATAAATATATAATTACGTTCAAAATATATATGGTATTTTTAGGGAATTAATTTACCTGAATTACGTTGTTACAAAATCTACCAATATATAAAGCAAAGTTGACTACTGAAATGTTTGAGAATTAAGCCTAGTCTTCAATCACGCCGGTTGCAAAACTAGGAAAGGAAACGCACACTTTCTTTCTTTTATGGGGTTTTTATTATTATTTCAAAATCAATTATCTTTCCTTTCAAGATGCATGCTAATTATTCCTGGTAGTATGATACTTCCCTTTAGGATAGGATCATTTTTGTTCTTGTAATTTGCTTTATTTTGTTAATCAATAAAGTTGTCGTTTCTTCTATAAAAAGAAAAAGAAAATCAAGCATAAATTATATCTTTTCCATACAAAATACTATCAAATTTCACACATGTTATGCATGTGAATTCCACATTAAAATCCGTAATCTAATATATAAAAATTCAAGAATTAGATTAATTAGGGAGGAGTAGTTGATTCCTCTCTCTCTCTCTCTCTCTCTCTCTCTAATTTCTCACTTGCCCGGTTCAAGACTTTCCCTATTCCAAGTAAGTAAACACGATTATATTTGTTTTGCTTTTCTTTAGGGTAAAATTGGCAATAGATGGACATATAAAGTATTTTGGGAGAAGTTGGCCGAAACTCTTCTTTTATATGAGTATATAGATATGACCCATATATATACAGAGAGCTTCAGTTGACGGATCCCAGAACACTCTTGTAGGTCCCACTAAACCCTCAATAAGAGGGGACTATATATATATGCATTTGAAAACTAATTATAATATAGAGCTTTTTAGTGAAATTTATCATCTCAATTGGTTCAGAATTAGAAAAACTAGTTGTGGCTGTAGCTTGTATTGTTTTTGTCATGAATTATGAATGAAAGTACTATCTTTTTATTTTTTTTAATGTTATTTTCATCTTAAACAAATTTCTAAACTTTTACACCACCAACTCTTGAGGTAATAATCAGGTACTGATGATAGTAAAGACTAGAAGTTAACGTTGACCCGAAAAAATTAAAAGGACTAGAGAAGTTTATATGGAGCTCTCATATCAAAGAATGAGTAACAAAGTTTGCCTAGAAATTAATAGCCAAAAATTACATAAACATCGACTTTATTTCAAGGATAAGATACACACGACAAAAAATTAAGCACACCTTGCGCATCTTAAAATATATTCTTCGTCTATATGGAATTAATAAGGCCAATCATCCCATGCGCGACGAGACAATGATCCTTAGCAATTCATCTTATTGCCAAACAAGGCATGTTGGCTAGGAAGTTATTTCCATATTAATATGGAGATTTTATGGTGTTTGCCACATCAATGACAAAGCGGTACTTAACATCAGCCTTGGCAACTCGTTCAAGGGCAGTGTTCACATAATCCATTGGAATAACTTCAACATCTGCTGTGATATTGTGCTTTGCTGCAAAGTCTATCATCTCTTGGGTCTCTTTCATTCCCCCAATTGCACTGCCAGCAACAAGCTTCCTCCCTAGTAATTAAATTACAGATTTACTTAATTTTGGTCTTAGAGATAGAGTTTAGATTACTCTGAAAAAAAAAAAGTAATGAGCAAAACTAGGCCGAAAATAAAATGAACTTACCCAAGATTAAAGGGAAAACTGGTAGCTCAGGAGGCTGGATTGGAGCACCCACCAGAATTAGTTTTCCGTTGGTCTTCAACAGGCCAACCAAATGCAAGAGAGGGTGAGCGGCTGAAACAGTATCGATGATACCATCCATTGTACCCATGGCAGCCTAATTCCATATAGTGCAATATTGATATGCAAGTACAAAGAATAAATTTAGACCCAAAAAAAGTACAAAGAATAAATTTAATTTTTTGGAAGAAGTTGGAGCATGTAGGAGTTACTCAAAACGAGAATTATTGCTAGCTAATGTACCTGCAATTGCTCTTGGTCGTGACTAATCAGAAATTCATCAACACCAAGTTGTTCCACAGCTTCCTTCTTCTTATTGGGGGAGGTACTTATCACGGTAACTTTTGCTCCAACAGCTTTGGCAAACTTCACGGCCATATGGCCAAGGCCACCAAGCCCCACCACACCCAAATGCTTACCAGGCTCCATCAGCCCAAAGTATCTCATAGGGCTGTAAACTGTGATCCCAGCACACAGCATTGGGGCAGTACCTTGTAATGGAAGGTTTTTGGGGATTTGAACGACAAAGTGCTCATCGACTACTATCTTGTCGGAGTATCCACCGAAGGTTCTTGATCCGTCTTCGTGGTGTTTGTTGTAGGTCCACACCATTTTGGGGCAGTAGTTTTCCAGGTCCTGTGTGCAGTTGTCGCATGAGCGACATGAACCCACCATGCACCCAACTCCGGCTATGTCTCCTACTTTGAATTTTGTAACATTGCGCCCCACCTTTGTCACTTCTCCTACAATCTCGTGTCTGCAAAATTTCGATGAAAATGCATATTATTTTCCGAGTTATTTTCATGCCTGCTCATTATTTATAGGGTGACATTTGAGATTAAATTCCATATACTAATTAAGCTTAGTTGAACCAATAAATTAAATAATGTACCCTGGAACAATGGGATATATGGTCATTCCCACTTCGTCCTTAGCGAGGTGAAGGTCTGAGTGGCAAATTCCACAATAGAGTATCTTCATGCTGATATCATTATCACCATTGCCTCTGCAAGTACCCCAAAAAAAAAAAAAAAAACCACACAAGTTTGGTGAAGCCTATATCTTAAGCATATTTAAATAAACGAAAAATTGTCACGTAAGATTTAGCGAAATGGCGTGGAAGAGAAGAACAAGTAACTCAAATACCTCCTGGTGAAGTGGAAGGGAGAAAGAACACCAGAGGAATCTCTAGCGGCCCATCCATAGGCTTTCACTGCTTGGTCTTCGGCCCCTGATATTTCTTGAGACATTATTGTACCTTAGTCAATATTGTGTATGATCTGTGTATATTTCTTGAGAGAATTGAAATGAGGCAGAGTGTTGTGGTGTCTTGGTTGGGGGTTTGCGAAGAGATATATAGCATATGGTTGGGTAAGCTCCAAGAAAGAAAGTTGACGGAAATACTTATCATATGTATGTTTGAAACTGTGAGAATCAGCAATGACGTAGTGCGATCGACTTGTCGGCCATGTATGAATTTTCTCCTCCTATTTTGTAAAGTTTTTACCCCATCCTCAAGCCAAAGAACATGCGTTGACCAAATCAACGGAGCCACCAAGACAAAATTATATAAGGGGAGAATAAAAACCACAAGTCTTAATTGGACGAGTCTTGCCTCTTGGAACATATTTGATTACCATATGAAGATAGAGGCATCCACAGAGGGAGGATTAAACCGAGAGAGGAGATCGGTTTAGGAGGAGATCGGTTGGAGTGAGTCTCATTTATTTTTTCTACCTGCTAAAAGTTTAACGTTGGATTTAATATCTGCTTTGGAGATGCTCTTAGTTTGTTGCCCTCTTGGAATCGGTGGTGTAGATGTCACGTTGATGTATTTGATTGTATTATTGAAGTTTATCTAATGAATTTTTTGTTTCATAAAAAAAAATTGTTGGATTTGATCTTATTTCTAAAGGGGATTATTTATATATATACACACATATGTTATAACATCAATTTTTAAAGACATGTAATTTATAGGCATATATAACTCTCTCAATCTTGGTGAAAATTGATCCAACAATTATATATGTGAGCATCTTCAAGAGAATCTCCAAGGGAGATGTCAAATATCAAATATTAAATTTGAATTTGATTGCTTAATTATGTTGTAATTTGACATATAATAAAGTTTTACATTCCACCCGATATCTCAAATTAAAATATTATTTTATCACATTAGGATTGATTTATTTATTGCTTTCTAACCACATAATTAAATAATGAAATAATATCACAAAGTCAAACATAAAAAAATTACAGCAGAATAGAGAAATTATTCCACGTTGAATTTAAGGAGATGCTTCATCATGATTATTTATGGTGTTTGCCACATCAATGACAAAACGATACTTAACGTCACCCTTGTCAAGTCGGTCAAGTGCAGTGTTCACATAATCCATTGGAACAACTTCCACATCCGCTGTGACATTGTGTTTTGCTGCAAAATCTATCATCTCTTGTGTCTCTTTTAGTCCCCCCATTGCACTACCCGCAATAAGTTTCCTCCCTGTTTTTTTTTTCCCAATATCAATTACATCAATTTGAAATCACTATTTTGTTATAAAAAAAACACCAAAAACGAGAAAGCAATTAAATTAAAAAAAAAAAAAAAAAAGGAGAAGGGAAATTACGTACCCATAATTATAGGGAAGACTGGTAGCTCAGGAGGCTCAATTGGAGCCCCCACCAAAATTAGTTTTCCACTAGTCTTGAGCAAGCCAATCAAAGGCAAGAGAGGGTGAGGGGCTGAAACGGTGTCAATGATACCATCCATAGTTCCCATGGCAGTCTTAAAATATTATATGAAAATTAGTATTATACTGAACACATTGTCTTTTTTTCTTTGCGCTTGAGGGCAATGTAAACAATTAATAAATAAAAAAACTTATCAATTACCTCTAGTTGCTCCTGATCATGACTGACCAAAAAAGAATCAGCACCAAGCCTTTCCACTGCTTCCTTCTTCTTGCTTGGAGAAGAACTTACCACCGTGACCTTCACACCAAACGCTTTGGCAAACTTCACGGCCATGTGACCTAGGCCGCCAAGCCCGACCACACCCAAGTGCGTGGCGGGCTTTGAGAGGCCAAAATGTTTCAGCGGGCTGTACACGGTAATCCCGGCACACAACAATGGGGCAGTACCAGCTAATGCAAAACCATTTGGGATTAGGACTGCATAGCGCTCCTCCACAACCATGTTATCAGAATACCCACCAAAGGCTCTTGTCCCATCTTCATGCTGTCCTTGGAAGGTCCATAACATTTTGGGACAATAATTTTCTAAGTCTTGTTTGCAGTTATCGCATGAGCCACATGATCCTACTATGCACCCCACTCCGGCTATATCCCCAACTCTAAATTTTGTGACATTTTTCCCAATTCTTGTCACTTGCCCCACAATCTCATGCCTACAAAAATTATCAAAAAAGGAAAAGAAAAAGTTACTCATTAAATTTTACAATATAGTGTAAACCAGCTTGATCACCCGAGAAGAAATTTTACCCTGGGACAGTTGGATAGAGGGTCGGCCATATTTTGTTCTTGACCAGATGAATGTCTCCATGGCAAATTCCACAGTAGAGTATCTTTACGGTGATATCATCATCGCTGTTAGCTCTGAACACAAAAGCATGCAACGATTGTCTTGTTAAGTCAAAAATTAAGCTAGTTTTAGCGCAAATACGATCAACCAAATTGCCCCATTGTAGTATATAAGATTTCGAGTCTCTCCATCCATTAACAATTGGTTTTACGTACGTTGATTATGAAAAAAAAAATAAAGTTTGAGTTACCTCCTAGTGAAGTGAAAGGGGGAGAGAACTCCCGAGGAATCTCTAGCAGCCCATCCATAGGCATTGACAGGTGGTTTTGCTTCAGATGCAGCTTTAGTCATCGGCCCTATGTTGAGAGATTGATCAAAGACGTGAAAGCTAGCTCCAATTTACCCAAGATTAAAAGTTATTTTGAATTTGAGGTGAGTATTGCTAAAACATAGAGAATATTGAGAGTAGAGAGTGGAAAGTGTAGAGAGAATGAGAGTTGTAGAATATTTTCTGATTTTCACTTATGTTTCATTCCTTACAATCAACATATATATACAAGTTCCTAAGACATTAGTCAAGCCCCCCAAGTTAGGCAACCAAACTAATTAGGCAACCAAACTAGTTAGGCAACCAACCTAGTCAAGCCCCCCAAATATTGTAGGTGCCAAACATAGTAGGTGCCAAACATTAATTGACTACATAATTAACACATTAATTGACTAAACATTGTAGGCTACCAACCATTGTAGGTGCCAAACTAATCCTCATTAATTGACTATTGCTAACACTCCCCCTCAAGTTGGTGCATAGATATCATCAATGACCAACTTGCCAAAAGAGAGACTGTCGTTATTAATATTTCCGCATCAAGCTTCTTCTTAATAGAATGTCGATCCACTTCAACATGCCCCCTCACGTGGGACCACTACATGGTGGGCCACACGTGGAGCAAAGGCCACATCGAAGTTAATCATTTCGGTCTGTCGGTGGCAACACCAAATCCAAGTGCAGCCGGTTGGTCGGTAGATCACATAAACCATGCGAACAAGGCAAAGGCAAAACAAAGAACACAGAAACCCTGTGAACACGGCAAAGGTAAGGTAAAGGACACAGAAACCCTGTGAACACGGCAAGGACACAGAAACCCTGTGAACACGGCAAAGGACACAGAAACCCTGTGAACACGGCAAAGGTAAGGTAAAGGACACAGAAACCCTGTGAACACGGCAAGGACACAGAAACCAAACCCTAAAATAGGGAAAGGCACGTCAAGGTAAAACCAAACCCTAAAAAGAAAGGGTAAGGCAAGGTAAGGCAAATAAAGGCCAAGCAAAGGCAAGGTGGCAAGGCATGGCAAAGAAAGCCCAGATAGGGCAACAAAACCCTAAAGATAAGGTAAGGCATGACAAAGGTAAGGGCAAGGAAAACCAAACCCAAGCAAAGGCAAAGGCAACCAAACCCTAAAAAATAGGGTAAGGCAAGGTAAAGAAAGTCAAGAGCAAAGGCAAGGTCAACGGGCGTGACACAGCGGAAACACACCAGCAAAGGCATAAGCAACAATATTGGCACCATAACAGGCGGGAGCAATACAAGGCACTGGCACCAACAAGAGTAATACAAGGCACTGGCACCAGCAAGTCAAGGTAAGGCAAACAACTGTGGCAGCAACAACATCAGAGACAACTTCTCTTCACTCCCCATCTCCCCCTGAAGAGAAGGGGTCGATGGAGCCATATGATCAGTGGTACTGGCACCAGTGAGAGAAATCTAAGACACTGGCACCAGCAAAGGATATAGTAGGCAGCAGCAATAATACTAGCAGCGTCACAAATACTTCCATTATTGCAGACACAACTTCTCTTCACTCCTTCTCTCCCCCTGAAGAGAAGAGGTTGTCAGAACCATAAGCAGTGGCACTTGAGAAACAGAAGCTGACTGAAGCTCAGATGTAGAAGAATCAGTCATGGCAGATAGGTAACTGAATTGCAGCGGAATAGATGAGTAGCAGTGTCACTCCCCCTTAAATCCGACGACGTATGAGAGTCGAGATTTGGAGAAAGCAACACGAGTAATGACAATAAAGTTGCAGCACCCAAATAAAGTTGCATCTATCTCCCCCTCAAATCTGACACTGGTAGAGGGTCGAGATTTGGAAGAAGAGAAAATGAAATAATAGTAAAGAGACTCAAACATGTCAGTCTCGTGGCAGAAACAAATGCAAGGATAGGTGGAATGGAGATGGGCAGCCGACAACTGGAGAAAAGGAATAAAAGATGGAGAGGAGTCTGCAACAACCCAAAAAGAAAGAAGAAATAAAAATGAATGAAGGTGGATGACATGTGTATGCACACATAGAGAGAAAGGGACAAATATTGTATAGATAGGGTAGGTGATGTTGACAAGTGTAAGAGGTGTTGAAACGGAAGAGGCATATGGTGCAAAACAAGTCCAATAAAATAAAGGGAAAAGGAAGCCAAGTTATTGGCGGGAAAGAGAAGAGGTAGCAAAGAAAAGATTTTCATATATATATATAAGAGAGCTCGTTAGAGCTTAAGAGATGATGCAAACACCAGAGTGGCTATGCAAAGGGAACAGCAGCAGTAGTGTAGCTCGGCATGACAGAGACAAGGCCGAGTAGGAAAAGGCTCAGCGAGCGGTGACGAGGCTCGCGGAGGAAAGGAAATGGCTCGGTGAGCGATGACGAGGCTCACGGAGGAAAGAGATCATGGTGATCAAGGAACGTACTGCCCATAGGAAACAAATTAGGCCATCGTGGCCAAGGGACTTATTGCCCATACAGATAAAAGAGAGGAAATTTAATGGAAACAAGAGAATTTACAGCAACATGAAAAAACGCCAACGACTCTCAATTTGATAGAGGATCTTAAGGATTAGCCATTAGGCTCTGATACCATGCTAAAACATAGAGAATATTGAGAGTAGAGAGTGGAAAGTGTAGAGAGAATGAGAGTTGTAGAATATTTTCTGATTTTCACTTATGTTTCATTCCTTACAATCAACATATATATACAAGTTCCTAAGACATTAGTCAAGCCCCCCAAGTTAGGCAACCAAACTAATTAGGCAACCAAACTAGTTAGGCAACCAACCTAGTCAAGCCCCCCAAATATTGTAGGTGCCAAACATAGTAGGTGCCAAACATTAATTGACTACATAATTAACACATTAATTGACTAAACATTGTAGGCTACCAACCATTGTAGGTGCCAAACTAATCCTCATTAATTGACTATTGCTAACAAGTATATATTTATAGTTCGTGGGATTAGAATCTAGAAGTATCTGCAACAGATGTGTTGCTGTTAGCAATGACGTTTTTTCTACCTACTTTTCAAAACCTTACCTTCTTATGATGTGTATGACAGATTCAAACCCCGAAAATGGACTTAGGTGTTGGATTTTTATATTATTTTATTTTATAGTAAATTGAGCTTAGACCCATAAAATTCATTTGTAATCACCTACAACCCTTTCCTTTATTTTTCTATTTAAAATACCCAATTTTTTCAAGTAAAACCCGCTGACTAGGATCCAAGTAAGCAAGTTACCTAATCTAGCTTAAAATCTGATTTATTCTATTTTTCGGATTCCAAAACTACCTGTATTTACAAGTTAACGTGTTATGTGGAGGTGTAACTAATGACACACGTTGAATTTGGAAAGATCTTGAAATGGTTGTAATGGATGTAGGAATTAATTTAGAAACTTATTTGAAATTAAATATTAAATTCAACATTAACATATTAGAAATGTTTTGGTTTATTTTATGACAAAAAAAAAAACGTTTTGGTTTATTAAATAAATGTGTGTTGTTGTTTTCCTTTTATGAATTATACTACTAGTAATCTATTTTATTATAGTTTTATGAATAATAGTGTACATTCTAATTATGTTGAAAAATATTTTGATAATCTATTTATTGTTTGTTTTATGAATTTTTTTTTTTTAAATGAACCTATTTTTTCTCTAAATAATGTACCTATTTTTTTTTCTCTAAATTATGTACGCTTTTTTCTCTGAATAAAGTACCTATTATTTGTTTTATGAAAAACAATTTTTTTAAATGAACCTATTTTCTCTCTCCAAATAATGTACCTATTTTTTTCCTCTAATAATATACCTAGTAAAACAATGTACGTATTTTTTTAAATGAACCTATTTTTCCTCTCCAATTAATGTACCTATACACATTTATAGGTATATTGTAAAATAATTTACCTATGGGTAAATAATGTACCTATATTTTCTATAAATTATTGTGTACCTATTTTTAATTTATGAAAAATGTACGGAAATTTCAATTACAACGTAACTGACTTAGTTTTTTTTTTTTTTAATAAAAAAATTTGGTAAATAATATACCTATATTTTATTTAAATAATATATTTATATTTTATATGTATATATTTAAATTTATATTTTTTTATAGGTACATTATTGGATATGCAATTTACATATATTTTTTTTGGTTTGCAATTTTAGGGGGCGTTATGTGAGAGGGAATGACAACCAAAAGAAATGGGGTGATTGATATGCTATTAATAGGGAGTGTTAATTACAATTATGACAATTAATGAAATGCTTGAAATAAATTATAAATAAAATATGAAGTTTGGTGGCAACGATGTAAAAATACAGGAATACTACGACCTCTTATATCCTACTAGTCATTTAAATTTGAAATTGGGTTTTACACATAGTGTTCGGTTCATTTTTACACATGATTTTTCATGTTATTCACCTATTATTTTGAGTTAGTTCTTGACATTTTATAGCTTTTTACTTCCTTTTTGTGTTTTCTTAGGTTTTACCTTGGTTAGAATGAAAATGAGCTAAAAGTGCATTATTGGTTATAAATTCTGATTTTGTTCATTTTCGTAGGTCAACTTCTTGGCCTGGGATCAACATGCTCTGGTGCTCGTATGAGGTGAAGATCTTCATGAAACTTGTTCCAATGGATGTTAACTACAACATATCCAAATTTGAGCTCCATTGGACAAGTATTGCCTATCCAACCAATCCAGCATGTTACCATAGCTCTGGAAATCCGAAATTGGCCAGCTTTTACCTCAATTGTGTTATCTTGATTCTTCTTGTTACCATAACACTTGGTAACAAGAAATTACTTTGGTTGAGAGATATTATCTGAAACAAAGAGCATCTTGGTGAAGACAATAACAAAAGAGCCCATCATGGCAAGGAGACAAGGCTTAAGACTTTAACAAAAGTAATTGTTTTATATTAAAAGATATTTTGGAAAGGCTGGAAAGGAGGAGAGAGGAGTGCAAAGAGCATCAGCCATTGCAATCAGAATCATTCCAAACTTTGCAGAGATTTTGAGAGCTAGAGAGCAAGGAGCAACGAAGGGGAGGGAAGAATGGCATAACAATTAGAGAGAGAACCTTGGGGAGCCTTGAGGCAAGGATCCAAGGGGTTGAAGATGCATTCTCTTTCTCCTCTTTGTTCTTAGTTTCTTTCATTTTATTTGTTTCTTGTAATTTCTTAGTTTCAATGTAACTTCTTATTTAGCTAGGGCTTAGGTTGAAGCCCTAAACATGATTACCTTATTGTTTTGATACTTGAGTGTATGAATTTCTAGATATTGTTGATGAATTCCAATTCACCAAATTAATCTATCCTTGATGTATGTTCTTCTTTGATTGATCACCTTTGAAAGCATGCTTCTTGAGGTTGTTGGGATTATGTGTATCTTCATGTTATCCTAAGCAATAAATGGGTGAAGTAAGAATTATCCATGTGAATTGGTTTCTTGAATACCTAATGTAAACACCATGCTATTAGGATTCTTGTGATGTTCATATTCTCTTTGAACTTAATGGGTTTTTCTTGTAATTGAATCAAAGTACTAAGCACACCTATATTCGATTATAGGGAAGGCACAAGTATTGTAGCACTCGTACTGCACTGTTCACGGCACTGTTCACGGCACTGTTCACAGGTGATAAATAGGTGATAAAAGGGTGATAGAAAGTGCTGTTTCTGTTTTTCTTTGGTTTCTTGTGTTGTTTCTTTTCTTTTACATTTCTTTACTCATTTTTAGTTTCCAATTTGCATTTGTGCATTTGTGGTGTGTTAAATTAGTGTTATTTACGTACTCAAACTATAACTTATAGGAAGCCGACAAGTTCTTCGTGGGATCGACCCCGTACTTACATAATCTTTACTTCATTAGATTCGTGCACTTGCGGGTATTTTTAATTGGTTGTTTGCACATTAATTTGTGTCCTTTTAGGAATGCAACACATAGATTTATAGAATGATGGGTATATGTCTAGAAAATAGAAAATGTAGGGATCTATATTGAACAAGTCCTTTATTTTAAGATTCGAACCTTTATTATTAGTCTAAATAATAATATGAAGATTGTAATAACAGTTGGATTTAAAAGGACAGCCATAATCTTTTATTAAGGATTTTCGTAAAGTCATGTCTCATGTAAATGAGAAATTTTTGTATCCCTATAGTCTTCTCTTACTTTTCTTCTATTAATGGACAATCTGATAAACTCTTGGCATCCCGATTACAGTGCATCTCTTGACATCACATGTCAGATCTTTCTAGTTCCATTTTTGTTTTATATAATGGTTTATATTTTATGTCAATAAACATTCACTGCAAATTGCATCATAAACATGTCACGTGGCAAAACACTCTAAATCAAGTTTTGCTCATCAGTTCAAGATGTATATATCGTCGTCATCATTCTCAACACTTGACACATGTCCATGCATAACCATTATTCCATAAATACAAAGTAAAAAGTTAACTATGATTATGCCTATGAACACGTTAGGTTAATGCAGTGAACAAAAATATTTCCGTTTAAAGGGGAGAGAACTCCCGAGGAATCCCCAGCAGCCCATCTGTAGGCATTGACAGGTTGTTTTGCTTCAGCCGCTGCTTTAGACATTGTCCCTAGCTCCAATTTTCTGAAGATATCAAGTTGTTTTGGATTTGAGATGATGACGTGCATATTTTTATAGCATTAGATTTTGTGAGATTAGCAATAACGCTCACATGGAATGGAAGTCGCGGCTGTCGTTTCCCCACCTAATTTTCGAAACCTTTCATATGTTAGGACCAGTATGAAAGATACGTCTTCAATGAAATCAAATTATTTTTTGAGCTAAGAACTAGTACAAAGATTAGGTCAAAATGGACTCTTTAAACAAACCGTCGGCAATAATTGGCCAAAATTCTGATACAAATGTTTCAGTTTTTTTATAACAAGTGCAATATGTTAAAAGAAGGTGAGATGGTTTATAGTTGGCTTGTAAGTTTCATTAGACGTGGGTTAGGCCAATTTATGAGTGCAGTGAGCCTATTTATTTGCACTCAATTTTATTTTAGAATAGTCTATCGCTTGTATTTAAAATAAAATAAAAACCTCTTTAGTTTAATGCAAATTGCTACTAGGTCCAGATGCTTCTTCAATTTGGTTTGTTTCATTTGTCAAAAGCAGCCCATAGGGAAGATGCCAGTCCAAGACGCTGCGTTTTGCGTGCTGTTTTATTTTTTATAGAGGAGCGACTGACTGACATTACGGTAGCCGGATGTCGAATTAAGTCGCAAAGTGCCACGGAACCTGAACAGAGGCTGGGTGAGCCTCCTAATTTAAAGCTACTACTACCACAATTAACTAATTTTCCGTTTGGTTCCACAGAAAGAAACTAAAGCAAAATTTAGAAAACCAATTATAATAAACCCAAAACTATGGTTTTGAAGCCTCTTTACGATTCGCTTATATATATTCTTAATGCTTCTTTCATTGTTTGTTCATATATGTATCTATGCATTTTGTATTTCAGTTGTTATTATGACTTACTCTTGCTAGTCTCTGCGAAACTTGCCGTGTGGTTACAATGCACACCAACTGTTCGATGAAAAGAACTTCTATAACAACACTAGGATACATGCATGCATGGTATAATTGAATGGAAGTACGGTATATTGGAAAATAGAATTCCTTTTTGAAAAAAAAAACCCTTTTGAAAGTAATCAAATCCTAATCCCTGGATACGATAAATGCTCTGGGTTATCAAAGGTAAAAGCAGCAACATTCTTGTTGAAAATGGACTCTGCGTCTGCGTGGTTGTAAGTCCGTGTCTGTAGGATTAATATGAAACATTTTGTTCCTTTAGCAATTAGTTAACGTTAATTATTACATTTCATAATCTTCATTCCCATGTTATTCAGGTGCTCTGATTGAGATTGGTAGAGGGTATTTCTGCAGCCATGTCTGCGACCAAGATTCGGACAAGTTGCTTCTCTCCCAACTTTGTAGCTTCAAACTCACCTCAAATCCCTGGACTCAAGCATGGTCCCATGGCACAATGTTCATTTCATCTGGGATACTGGACCTTGACAGTAATCTTCTATCACTAATAGTTTATCGGGAATAGTTAAACCAAGCTGAGGTGATTAATTGGAAATTTTTTTCTTTTTTTATTATTGTACTTTTTTAATTATTTATAGAAGTTTTATAAGGTTGTCTTTGGTTTGTAGAGATTTTAGGTGGTGGGCTTTCCCTAGGAAGCCTAGTCATGGTGATGGAAGATGCAGAAGTACCTCATCATATGCTTTTGATTAGAAATTTTATGTCTCAAGGACTCGTTCACAACCAACCCCTTCTCTATGCAAGCCCATCCAAGGACCCAAGACAGTTTCTCGGTACTTTGCCTTGTCCAGCGTTACCCAAAGATGATAAGTCTAGTCATCGAGATCCTGATCAGGTTGTTCTCTTCTTCCATTCTTCTCTCCATGTATTTGTTCAATAATTCTGTTTGTAGGGTGAACATTAGGAAATTTATAATTCTTTTATTAATTTTCAGGAGAAAAGGGTTGAGAATAGCTTGGCAATATAAGAAGTATTTTTGGGAAAATCAGCAGAGTTTTGATAGTCAAGGTGGCAAGTTTGTCCTTATTTTATTTAGTTTGAGATGTGCCTCATTCGCTCATAACTGGTTTAGATTTCAAGAGTGGTTTGTTATGTTGTCGTTGTCCAAATAGAAAACATGAGTTCTGCAATGAATTTGATTTTCGGAAGCCCTTGGAGAGGCAATTTCTAAGCGGGATGCGTATTGATTGCGTTAGCATTCAAGAGTCTCCAAATCTTGTTGCCCTTCATGAGCACATTTTTATCTCAATTTCCAAGGTATGGTACTGTTGTCTTATGTTTTCCTGCCTAGAGATTTACTTATAGGATGTGACATATCTGGTTAGTGAAATTATATGCATGCCAATTGGTTTTTCACAATGTCAAACTAGCTTTGTTCATTGTGGAGACGAATTTTCATTGACTCTATGTCCTGTTTATGCGTGTGTGCGTGTATTTTATGGTGGGATGGTTTGGGTGGGAAGACCAGTACAAATTTCATGAAATTGAATGTCTTTGGTATTCATTTTTGCAGCTTGTGCGAGGAAATGAAACAATTACATTTAACCTTTTATTTCTAAGAACTGTCTATAACCTCTTTGATCTTAAAAAATCAAATGAGATTGCTGCCGGATGTTGTAATTCTCTTAGTTTCTTTTCTGTTTTTTTAATGGTTCTTGTATATTTTAAGAAAATCTGAATTTGGGTCCTCAAGAGTTGTCATTAAGACTCCACTACTTGGCGTGTAATGAAACTAATAATCCATAAGGTATTTTTGGTGGCCATGGTCAAATGCTTTGTTTTCCTTTTTTCTTTTTCTTTTATTTTATTCTTTTTCGTTTCTTTTTCTCTTTTTAAGTTTGATCATACATTATCTCCTTCCTTTGGCTGAAAATACAAAACTGATGACAGCATTTCTTCTGTTGGTCGTATATTCAATCATTCTGTGCTCCACAATGTGAATATTCCAACATGGTTAGTGGAAATTGTTATTTGCTCTTCAACTTTATATTTGATTTAGCCTCTGAGTCACAACTGCTTCTTGTTTCCTTTGCTTCAGTTTTGTTGTTAGGGCTCTGAACGACTTCTCATTTCCTTGCTGTCGGTCAAAGTAATTCCAGGTTATTATCAGCTTTAGCATTTATTTTTGCTATCGAATATTTTGACAATAATAATCTATAATGAAACATTCATTCAGACAAGGACAAGGAATTGGAAAAGCTCCTTACTGGTAACATGGTTGGCCTTCTCAATGTGCACAAAGTTGCACGTATTAATACACAGGTATTGTAAAACTTTACTTCACCTATATGAATCAAGTTTTCCGTCTCTCCTTTTTCTTTGGATGAAGTTACCATGTGAACTTGCCATGAATGCGTAAACATGCACCTGTATGACCCACCTTTTCACTCGGTCATCCTTAGAACACCTTTGGTACTTTAGCTTTTTCTGCTAACATTTCCATTATTATGAACTTTTGGTTGATTGTTATTTATAATTTCTAATGCGTCATCAGGTTCCTGTGATTCTTGAGTCAACAACCTTCTCAATAAATTTGAAAAAGCGGAGGTTTATGGTTTTAGAATGTCTAAACCAAGTCCCTATCGATGGTTCAAGTGGAAGTTCATATGGCACTTCTAGTAGTTGTTCTGTGTCCTCTAAAACTGGGACGCTTGATTTTTAGTTCTCAACTTATGACATTCATTTTAGAAATGTAATTGATAAGAAATTAGATTGTTAAAGTCAAATCTAGGAATCATCCATCAGCCATGATTGCATATAACTCCGTGTGTGTTTCTACAAGATGTTTGATGAAGCAGTAGGAACAATTAGAATATAGGAAGTTTTTATTTCCCAAATAAAAGTACGAAAACAAGGTGTTTGCTTTTCTCTAATTTAATACACCGCCATTATGCATTATTTACATCTCTCTCTCTCTCTCTCAAAAATTTAAGATGTAGACTTTAGTGTGTTTCCAACATCGATTACAAATCGATATTTGACACCGGATTTGGCAAGACGTTCCATGGCAGTGTTCAAATAATCAACCGGGATAACCTCAATGTCAGCTGTAACGTTGTGCTTGACTGCAAAATCAACCATCTCTTGTGTTTCCTTCATACCTCCAATCCGACTCCCAGCTACCATCTTCCTGCCTGTAATTGCACCATGTGCAAAGGGTAAGACAAAAAATATCAACAGGTAAAAGGCAGTCAACTTGTCATTCGGAGTCAAGATAGATGCTTTACCCATGAGCAAAGAAAAAGCTGGAATCTGAATATTTTTCTCTGGTGCAGTAACCATCACAAGCTTTCCATTGGACTTTAACAAACCAATTAAAGGCAAAAGAGGATGGGCGGCAAAAACCGTGTCAATGATACCATCCATTGTTCCCATGGCAGCCTACAAATTACCAAACAACTAAATCAATCTGCTGAATTAAAGTCATCATCACCATGGCAACTTGTTCAAACAATCACCTGCATCTGATCTTGATCATGGCTAACTATAAACGAATCGGCATGAAGATGTTCAATTGCTTCCTTCTCCTTATTAGGGGAGGTGCTGATCACTGTAACCTTCACCCCCATGGCCTTGGCAAACTTCACGGCCAAGTGCCCTACTCCACCTAGGCCAACCACACCCACATGCATACCGGGTTTGTCTAGTTCAAAATATCTCAAGGGGCTATAAGTTGTAATCCCGGCACAGAAGAGAGGAGCAGCACCGTCAAGGGGAAGGTTGTCTGGAATACGAACTATGAAGTGCTCATCGACCACCATGAAGTCGGAGTAGCCTCCATATGTTGTGGTTCCGTCGTGGTACTTTTCACCATAGGTGAGTATCAGTTTGGGGCAGTAATTCTCGAAATTATTGGCACAACTATCACAAGATTGGCAAGATCCCACCATGCATCCAACACCAACCTTGTCTCCAACTTTGAATTTTTCTACTTTGCTTCCTACCTCTGTCACTACACCAACAACCTCATACCTGAATTCAATTAATCAGTTCCACATTTGGTTAGTTAAATGGACATCACAATGAATTACACATACTAAGTTCAATAACATAAAAAGAATGTTAAAAAATATTGTGCTGTTGACATTATTCAAACCATTAATTAGATGGATATCAACATGAGATGAAACTATTTAACTCTTAGTCTAGTGATATTTCTTCTTTTAGCGTCAGAAGAGGTTGGATCTCGCTCCCACGTCGTTTATCGAGATTCCCAAAAAAAGGTTAGTATATTTGTGAGACTTTGTATACGTACCCAGGAACAATAGGATAGCTAGTAGTCCCCCATTCATTTTTGACCTTGTGAAGGTCCGAATGGCATATCCCGCAGTACAAAACTCTTAAAGCCACGTCTTTCTCTCCCGTTTTCCTGCAACCAAAATCCCTTCAAAAACTGAGTTCATTGGAAGGAAAGATTGTACCACGAACAAAATAAAGCATGGAGCTTATACGAGTTGAATATAATATTTTGTTTTAATTTTTGAAGAAACCAAATAAAGACTGGTATTCCTATAGTGAAAAGAACGCGGCAAGTAAAGTAAATAACAGGATGGAGAAGATATAGAATATATAACAACCTTCTGGAGATTTTGAAGGGAGAGAGAACGCCAGAAGAATCTGTGGCAGCCCATGCAAAGGCCTTATTTGGGTGTTGCTCTGGAGATACCATTTCCATTTTCTCTCTCTTACAATATAATATAGAGTGAGAATCTGAGGTGGGTAGAGAAGAGATTGTGAAAGTAGCAATTGCGATGTTGTTCATATATATATAGAGAGAGGATGTGGGTCCTACCTACCTCAATTTGATAGGGACTGGTTCAAAGTAAACTGCTTCATGACGCATTGGGTGAGCTAAGGATCATAAGTCAAGAGATTAATTAGACCAGAAGAAAAACTCCTCACCAAATTTAAGAAGACATATTTTAATGATTTTGGCAACTTGCTTTTAAGAAGACAAATTTTACTCGTCAAAACCATTGTGGCGAGGCAAATGTGAGTTTCCTTCCAATTTTGTTCTCCCTTGTGTTAGAAGCTGCGTAAACCATAAAATAAATATGCTCTTGTTGTCAATCGTCGATCATGTTGTTGCAATGATAAATAGTTTTGAATGATAAAGTGAATCTTCACTATGAAAATGTCCTAATAAGATCTGTTCATCTCATAAATCACCATTTAATCATCATTTAACGATCATCTCTTCAAAAAATCAATCATACCTCACCCGAAAATTTGATTCCAAAATACACAAACCATTCCATTTTATTTAAGATCCGTCCTGTCACATGTGCTGACAGACAGTCTGATATGTTTACACAACAGCCACATACAACAGTTAAGACCACAAAATCGATTCCATGATGCACAACTTAAAAGGCAGGCTTCAATGTATTTCCAACGTCGATAACAAATCGGTATCTGACGTCCGCTTTCGCGAGGCGCTCCATAGCAGTGTTCACATAGTCAATAGGTATAACCTCAACCTCGGCTGTTATGTTGTGCTTGGCCGCAAAATCAATCATCTCTTGTGTCTCCTTCACACCTCCAATGTTGCTACCACCGACCATCTTTCTTCCTATAATTGCAAAATAAACAGTTGTTAATACACACTCATCAAATTCTCTCAATCAAAATTATAGCTTTCTTTTGTCCAATCCAATGTTTGAACTTTGAAGTGAGTTACGCCATTTATATGCGCTTTACCCATTAGCAAAGGAAAAACAGGAAGCTCATGGGGCTTCTCTGGTGCACCAAGCACCACAAGTTTTCCGTTAGTCTTCAACAAACGAATCAAAGGCAAGATAGGGTGAACTGCAGAAACCGTGTCGATTATACCATCCATTGTGCCCCAGGCCGCCTACAAAATTAAGGAGACAAAATATTATATCATCCTCCTCTATACATAAATGAAAGTCATCAATGCAACTTGACAATACCAGCATCTGATCTTGTTCGCGGCTGACCAAAAATGAATCGGCTTTGAGACGTTTAATAGCTTCCTCCTTCTTACTAGGGGAGGTACTAATCACTGTAACCCTAACCCCCATAGCCTTGGCAAACTTCACTGCCACATGGCCTAGACCACCAAGGCCAACCACACCGACATGCATGCCGGGTTTGTCGAGGCCATAATATCTCAAGGGGCTGTAGGTTGTAATCCCGGCACAAAGGAGAGGAGCAGCACCCTCAAGAGGCAGGTTATCCGGAATACGAATCACGAAGTGCTCATCGGCCACCATGATGTCGGAGTAACCTCCATATGTGGTGGTTCCGTCGTGGTACTTGGCACCATAGGTGAGTATAAGTCTGGGGCAGTAGTTCTCAAGATTGTCTGCACACTTATCACAAGATTGGCAAGATCCCACCAGGCACCCAACACCTACCTTGTCTCCAACTTTGTATTTTTGCACTCTACTTCCTACCTCTGTCACTACTCCAACAATCTCATGCCTGATTTCCCAATTAAATTGAGTTAACATTTGATTAATTACATGGTTAGCATAATCAGATATCAAAGATGATTAGCATAACCATGCGGAGAGTATGTATGTACCCGGGAACTAAGGGATAGGTAGTAATCCCCCATTCGTTCTTCACCATGTGAAGGTCAGAATGGCATATCCCACAGTATAACACTTTGAATGCCACATCTTTCTCTCTCGTTTCTCTGCAACCAAATCACTTCAGTTTGAGACAACCAAATAAAAAACAAAAAACCAATATATCCAAGATTGAAATAAAAATGTAAATAAAATGAAACAAGATTTGAAGGAGAATATAACCTTCTTGAGAAATTGAAGGGAGAGAGAACACCAGATGAATCTCTGGCTGCCCATCCAAAGGCCTTCTTGGGGTGTTGCTGCTCTTGAGACTTGGCCATAATTTTTTTTTTCCTCTTACACTTAAAACACACACCGACTATATGTTAGCGTTAATCAGTATATATAATGGATAGTGACCGAGTGACAGTCTGAGAAGCAGCAGTATTCCCACGTGGCAGTATGAGGGACTTTATGCGCTGTCTGTGTAGAGAGGATGTGGCAGCAGGGTTTGGTGCATGCTGTTGAGCTGAATAGGGTTCTCACATTTGTCAAATTCTTTTAGCTTTTTTCAGCTTTTGAATTCCTTTAAATTTTTTTTTGCCAAAAAAAAAGAAATTCTTTAATTCTTTTTCTTTTCAAATTTAATAAGTGTTAAAATTCCATTCATTCTACGTAGGAGTTCCTCCTTAATTTTAAGGTGCCAAACCATGCTCCTCCGTTAATATATGTTCCACGCTACTACTGCCTCAGGTGGATCAACAAACAATTGGCTCTTCAAGAAAAATAGGGACATTCTATTTCTAATCTCTGATTTAATAATTGGAAGCATTCAGATTTTAGGTTATTTGTGTAAGAATTATATATTCATAGAAAAAATTGGCTAATTTGAGATATTTTTAGTTAAACTGTTATCTACACTCCAATAAGAGCAAGTGCAGCGGTAAGCCCAAGCTTGGGGCTAGTGGTTGCCCGGGCTGAGTGTGGGCTCCACAAGCTTGGACTGGCCCTCAGGCTAAACCAGCCCTAGTACTAGCCAGGGTTTGCTGACGTAGCAACCAAAAAAATTTAAAAAAAATCTAATTTTTTTTTAAAAAATACTAAAAATTTCAAATTTTTTTTAAAAATAAATACTTAATCATATTTTTTACTTTCCACATAAAAAATATATACAAATTCCTCTCCTCATATCTTATGGGAATAGTGATTGCCATGGCAACGGATGGAAACACACATTGCTTTTTGCAAGGGCAACCACTATTCACTTGAATAGTGTGGCTGCCCTAGCTCCCCCTTGCCATGGGGGAGGGCAAATGGGTGGAGTTGCTCTAACGTCGAGAATTTTTTTAAAAAATATTCTTTGATAGCCGTAGCAATTTCATTAAGGAAATGAAAAATATAAGAAATAGAGAGCCCCAAAAAGGATTCTTGCAAACAATAGAATAAGATGCAAAACAATAAACACAACCATTACAAACATACAGTGAGCAAAGTCAATTCTCATAAAGAAATATATATATATATATATAAATATTTGAAATTGTAAACGAGATCAGTTATCAATACTATCCTCTCACAAACGATATCTACGGATGCGCATAACCAATACATTATCTCCCATTGCAGCCCGCACATATGTGAATTTGAGAATTCCAAACAAGGGTGATATGTGATTGTTTTTCAAAACTATTGAATTGGTGGAACTGGAACCTTTGATTGGAACAAACCAAACCAAATCCTCACCTGAAACTTGATTCCGAAATCAGCAAACTTTTCCATTTATTCTTTTAGATAAGATCCATCCTATCATATTGTGCTGATAGTACCAAGAAGAGTTTACATAAAACACAACAAAAATTGAGACCACAAAATCAAACTCAATTTCGATTGCCTGTTCATCCATTGATTTAGACCGGGATGCAAAATTTAAGTAGACTTCAATGTGTTCCCGACGTCGATGACAAATCGGTATCTGACATCTGTTTTGGCAAGGCGCTCCATGGCAGTTTTCAAATAATCAATTGGGATAACCTCAACTTGGGCTGTTATGTTGTGCTTGGCTGCAAAATCAATCATCTCTTGTGTCTCCTTCATGCCTCCGATATTACTACCAGCTACCATCTTTCTTCCTGTAACATTTCCAAAGTAAGTGCTTGAATAAACCATCATCCAATGCAACCCCATAATAGAAGTGAGTTATGTCATAGGCTTACCCATTAGCAAAGGAAAAACTGGAAGCTCTAGGGGTTTCTCTGGTGCACCAACCATAACAAGCTTTCCATTAGACTTCAACAAAGCAATTAAAGGCAAGAGTGGGTGGACTGCTGAAACTGTATCGATAATGCCATCCATTGTGCCCACAGCAGCCTACCAAATTAGCAGCACAAAAGATTAATTAGATCATAATCTAGTTAAATTCATGATCAATGCTACTTGTTTAAGTAATCACCTGCATCTGATCTTGATCACGGCTGACCAAAAACGAATCGGCACGAAGATGTTCAATAGCTTCCTTCTTTTTATTAGGGGAGGTACTTATTACTGTAACCCTAACCCCCAGAGCCTTGGCAAACTTCACTGCCACATGTCCAAGACCACCTAGACCAACCACTCCCACATGCATACCAGGTTTGTCAAGACCATAGTATCTCAATGCGCTGTAGGTTGTGATCCCTGCGCATAGAAGAGGGGCAGCACCATCAAGAGGAAGGTTGTCCGGAACACGAATTACGAAGTGCTCGTCGGCCACCATGAAGTCAGAGTAACCTCCATATGTGATGGTTCCGTCATGGTACTTGGCACCGTAGGTGAGTATGTATTTGGGGCAGTAATTCTCAAGATTGTTTGCACAATTATCACAAGATTGGCAGGATCCTACAATGCACCCAACTCCTACCTTGTCTCCAACTTTGAATTTTTCTACTTTGCTCCCTACCTCTGTCACTACACCAACAATCTCATGCCTACATTGCCCAATTGAGTGTGCATGCATTTCATTAGTGAAGTTAATCAATAACTAAATTCATAGCATTAGTCCAATTCACGGAGAAATCTTTTCGGTCCGGCAGCTGCCAGTATGTCATTCTATCACAACCAAACATTCCCTGTATTGGGGCCATGGGCCTCGCTTGGTGGTTGTGCGGGTGGCTGGCCGATGCCGGACCAAAAGAATTTCTCTAAGTATAATATTGTTAAAATTGATAGAAAATTAATGTAATTTTTTGTTAAAAGATTGCATGTTTAGTATAATGGATGGTATATGACTCCATACCCGGGAACCAGAGGATAGGTAGAATAACCCCAGTCATTCTTAACCATGTGAAGATCAGTATGGCATATACCACAGTATAACACTTTGAATGCCACATCTTTCTCTCCTGTTTCTCTGCAACCAAATCAGTTCAATTTTAGACGACAAATCTAAAACTGAGATCCTGGAAAGCAAAAACTACCAACTAAATCATAAAAAAAGAAAACAAGAAACCGGGAAACTTGTGTACTTAATCAAATAATTTTTATTTTTAATTTTTTTCAGTTGCATGCTGTTTTTCAAGAACCAAAAAAGCAGACAAATCCAAGATGAAGTGAAAATGTAAATCAAAGAAACAACAATCGGATCTAGTAGTAGAGTTAATAATGTATGTACCTTCTTGAGAAATTAAAGGGAGAGAGAACACCAGATGAGTCTCTAGCAGCCCATCCAAATGCCTTCTTGGGGTTTTCATGCTCTGGAGATTTCGCCATTTTTTCTTTTCTAACTTCAAACACAAACCGACTGATAGCAGAGTGTGAGTTTGTGTCAGGCACAGATTGTGAAAGTAGCAATTTACAAGTGGCACTATGAGATTTCATGCATGTATATGTAAAGATGATGTGGCAACAGGTTTGGTGTTGAGCTGACGCATCGGGTGAGCAAATGGCTAAGAGGGAATCTTTCTTTGCTGACCAGAAAATTTTCTTGCAAAAGTACACAGTGGTCTTCGCAGTGCCTTTAAAATCTCTTGTATTCTTTATAAAAAGCTTTACTCCTTTTTTTTTTTGTTTCTGAACCACGAGATGGTCCTGGATGGGCTCCAACTATGGATGACACCTTTAAGTCTTAACCACAATCCAGACTAATCCCCGCTCACACCGGATTGGCCCGTAAGGGGTAAAGTGCTGGCCAAAGTGGTGACTCCATACGAGCTTTACTCCTTCAAAATGAGGTGATCCTTCTAAAAGTAAATGAGATTCTGCCATTCGTTAGTTTTTTTTAATTTTTTCTTTTTTTAAAATGAGTGCTGCCATTTTCACCTCTATCTTATTTCTGAATTTACCTTATTTTTCCACTTATAATGTAAATTTGAAACAACACAATTCTATCTTTACACCCACCATTATTCCTAAAATACTCTTTAATTATTAGTTTTTAACCCATTTTATTTAATATAAGTTCAGTAGTTTTTTTTTTTTTGGCTGAATTAAGCCATGCGATTTTCAATTTTCAGTTTACAATACGATTATTATCACTAAGATTATTTACAAAGATGTAAATTTGTCTTTAAAATTTTAAAGATAAGGTGAGTGGGGAAATATGACAGTTGGGTGGAAATAGCAACACTCTTCTAAAATTCTTATAATTTTTTTTTGTTTTAGAATTTTATAAGTGTCAAAATCTCATTTACTTTGAGAAGAAAAGTCAAACTTTACTCTTCATTTTTTCCTTGACTTATCATGAAAGTAAATGCTCTTTTCCCCATAAGAATTAATCTATATCTATATATAAAGCAAAAGGCAGAGAATGGTAAAACATTCAAAATACCAGAAAATGTCATTGCTTAATGCAAACATTAAGAATTGAAATTATTAATTAAATGAGGATAATATGGTAAATTCATACTTTTTCATATTAAAAAAAAATTAAAATTAAAAGAAAAATAAGATAATTGATCCTATTTTAATGGAACACAACTACCCATTATCTATTTTAATTCTAAAATAATTTTTAAATTTTAAAAAAAAGCCTCTCGCAGAAGCGCATGTGGAGAGGCTAGTATTATATATGCCTAAAAAATGTTAAATAGTCTTCATTTGTAAGCCCAACCTTGTTTGTATTTGTTTGCCTAGAACACTATACATAATGAAGTAAAGAAATAAAGAGTAGAGGGGAGACTGATGAATATAAGAACAGCTAGAAAAGAAAAAAAGAAATACTAAATAAAAAAAAAACAAAAGTTGTCTGGGAAGATTAAAAAATGAAACAAAAAAGTTGTCAAGCAACATTAAAAAACAGGATGATCGAGAGAAATCATGCCCTGGCTTAAATTTGTGACCACTGTTTTATTATGCCCTCGCTTAAACTGCACCTTCTATTCATAGTCGAAGATTGTACATAGCAAGACAAACCAAAACCTGATACGAATATTTAATACTGAAATAAGAAAATTAATCATTCCATGTTTATTCTTTATTCGAAGTGCATCCCTTCACATTCATCTGATGATGTGATAAAACCAAAACATATAGCTAGCAAACCTCAAACAATCGCGACTACAAAAAATAATAATTTAAATTTCGATATCCGCCCCCGGTCTGTACTTTTGGTGTAAAGAAATGAAACCATAATAAGGGATGCAAAACTTAAGAGCTAGGCTTCAATGTGTTTCCAATGTCAATGACAAAGCGATATCTAACGTCTGTTTTAGCAAGACGCTCCATTGCAGTGTTCACATAATCAATGGGGATAACTTCAATGTCAGCTGTAACGTTGTGCTTGGCCGCAAAATCAATCATCTCTTGTGTCTCCTTCATACCACCAACGCAACTACCAGCTACTATCTTCCTTCCTAGTAAATTTCAGAATAAATAGCTAGGTAATTAATGGAGAAAAAGATCCTACTTAAACGCAACGAGACATTGAAGGGAGTTTCATCATTTGCTTACCCATCAGCAGAGGAAAAACCGGAAGCTCGGGACGCTTCTCCGGTGCACCAACCATAACAAGCTTTCCATGAGACTTCAACAAATCAATGTAAGGTAAGAGAGGATGGTTTGCAGAGACTGTATCAATAATACCATCCATCGTGCCCATGGCAGCCTATGCATAAATGAAGCAAAAATTTAAAAACTTGTCAGGTCATCTACTATTTTCTTTGTACGGTCTCAACTGATCATGTATTGTAATGAATCGTACGGTCTCACCTGCATCTGATCTTCATCACGACTGACCAAAAACGAGTCAGCATGAAGATGTTTAATAGCTTCCTCCTCCTTTCCAGGGGAGGTACTGATCACAGTAACCTTAAGCCCCATAGCCTTGGCAAATTTCACAGCCACATGGCCTAGACCACCAAGGCCAGCGACACCTACATGCATACCGGGTTTGTCAAGTCCGAAATATCTCAGGGGGCTGTAAGTTGTAATCCCAGCACATAGGAGAGGAGCAGCTCCATCAAGAGGTAGGCTGTCCGGAACACGAACGATGAAGTGCTCGTCAGCCACCATGATATCGGAGTAACCGCCATATGTGGTGGTTCCGTCAAGGTACTTGGAACCATAGGTGAGTATCATTTGGGGGCAGTAATTCTCAAGGTTGTTGGCACAACTGTCACAAGAACGGCAAGATCCTACCATGCATCCAACACCAACCTTGTCTCCAACTTTGAATTTTTCTACTTTGCTCCCTACCTCTGTCACGACACCAACAATCTCATGCCTGCATTGCCCAACTTATTTAAGTTCACATTTTTTATTGATTAAAATGGATGTCTTAATCCAAAATCATAACTTTTCACATTGTTACTAAAATTTGTTTTTGAATTGATAAAATAATAATAAGTTCTCTCAATAAACATAATTTCTTCCATGCATTTCATGCATACCCAGGAACAAGAGGATAGGTGGAAGCAGCCCATTCAGTGGACTCCAATTCATTCTTGATTAGGTGAAGGTCGGAATGACATATCCCACAGTATGCAACTTTGAATGTGACGTCTTTCTCTCCCGTTTCCCTGCAACCCAAATCAACTAATTAATTCTCCAACACACTCAAAAACTGAGAATTGCTTTTAAGTAGAACAACAAACTTTTTGTTGCTCCTAACGTATGAACAACTTAAATAGAAATGAGTTTATTTTGATTTAATAGATTTATGTATATAATATTTCATTAGAAACTAGCAGAGACAAATACTTAATTACATAATTCCACGATGAATAAAATGATAAATCGAACAAGAATTGGATAAAGAAGATGATTGATAATATACCTTCTTGAGAAATTGAAGGGAGAGAGAACACCAGATGAATCTCTGGCGGCCCATCCAAAGGCCTTCTTGGGGTGTTCTTGCTCTGTTGACATTTTCTCTCTGAGGCACCAACTAATAGTACTCCGACTTTAGTATGAGAGTCTGAGGGAGTGCATGCATGATATATATAGCAGGGGAATTTGGTGTAGGCTGACGTACTGGGTGAGCCAATTTGAGGTCTCTTCCGAATGAAGTAAATTTTGTTGGCTGACCAGACAACTTCCTCGGATAAAAGTACACTGATGATGTCGTCACAATGCGTAAGAGCTTACCTACAGATGTTTTGGTTGATAATTAATTTGCTGTCGTTATTACGGAAAGAGGAATACGTTGACAATAACCATGCCTATGCGGGTGTGCTTGGTCAACAAGTATATGCTCCTGCTAGAAAATGCCGTTTATACCATGCCCCACACCTCGATCCATTCTCTCCAAATAATTATTTAAAATAGTAACCAAATTAAGTTTGGTGACAAGTGCAACTACCTACAAGTCGCAAATCTAGAGGACAACTCCCTCTTTTTTGTCTTTTTCCCTCTCTCTCTCTCTCTCACTGGTCTCTGTCGCTTCTCTTCATCTTCCATTTCTTTCTCTCTGGTCTCTGTGATTCTCTCATCTTCTCTCTGTCTCTCTCTGTCTCTCTCTCCCCCTCTCTTCATCTTCCCCCCTCCTCTCTCTGTCTCTTGAACAAAATCTCTAGATCTGGATCTAAAGTGGTTTTCAGGACTACTGCAATATGGATTCCATCACCGTCATATGGTTTCTTTGATCTTATAAACATCACAGTCGCGACGAACAATTTCTCTTTATAAAACAAGAGGATTTGGTTCTGTCTATAAGATAGCCGCCTTCAGAATCATTTCACTTTTTTGTGTATGTCATGTCAATTAATGATTTTATTTCATTGAATGTTGTATGAATCAATTTCCACATTATGATATGATAATCATTTAAAATTAAAAAGAACTTTCGGGCTCGTATATTGCCATGCGATGTGCTACCCATTGATCCATGATATATTAATGGGAAAAATAATTTGGGCTGATAACTACATAATAGGTGGACCCAATATATATTATATTAGTCCCGCTCCTTTTAGCACCCGTATACTCGTATTATGTGAGAACCCGTATATTTTTAATATATATATGTAATTACCTTGCTAAGCAGAGTATGTATAGCCGTTTTATGTTTATAATATTATTTAATTCCTTTGTTTCAAATAGTTCTTGTATGTTCCCTTTATTCACATGGTTTGGATATTTTCCTTAGGATTTTTCTTTTAAATTTTAGTGGTATTAAAATGGTTTATGCAAGTCTATCAAACTTGGGAGTTTATTATTATTATTATTTTTTGACATGGGCTTATTGTCCTAAGCATAGTCTAAAATATTGATAATATCGACGAAATATCAAGGATATTATTGTTTTTTCGGGTCACGGATATTTCGGAACGTATCCATACACATATCATATAAATATCGATAATATCGAAAAATATTGATATCAATAATTTCACTCACATTTCAGCAATATTTTGTTAAAATATCTCTATAATATCGAAAATATCAATGTAATGGAAAAAAGGAAAAAAAAACCACAAAGCACACACACAAAAAGGGGATTCAAACCCTTGCCATTTGACTCCTTCAACGCCTTAACCACCATGTTGCTTATGTTTTTGTGATAATATGCTAAAATATGTATATTTTATATTGTTTTGTTTTGAATAATTACGTGCAAAACTATTTTGGGGGATTTATCATTTGATGACTACTCTTCACAATACACTTACTCTACACATAGAGATGATGAAGATAGTGAAAAATTTGAACCTCATAAGAACTCTGTGTGGTACTAAGTCACTTATGTATCTTACCATGCAATATATAAAGTGTAAAATATTATAGTAAATCATTATATATAAATGATTATGGTGTGTTTAATCTTTTTTCATTAATTACTACATATTTTATACACTCACAGTGTTTGTCAGCTCGCTATATAATCAACTTAAATCAGTTAAACCCATCATACAATGCATTTCCTTCCAATTTTTAAAAATACCCAATCCTAGACATGTATTTATAAAAATACCCAAGCACTATTTAAACATAGAAACATACCAAAAATGGGTTTTGGGTATGTGTGTAATGATGGATTTTGGGTATGTTTATAAATGGGTTTTGAGTGTGTGTAATGATGAGTTTTGGGTATGTTTATAAAGTGTTTTGGGTGTTGGGTATTTTTATAATTTCAGCCCCCATTTTGGGTATTTTAGTGAAACTCCCTTTTTTTTTTATGATAAACTAATGGATAATTGACTGATTTAATATCCTCCAAAGTTTCAATAAAAATTCCAAAGTTTCTTACAATTTTCATGGTTTTATTCAATTTTTATTGATATTGATAATATCCCGATATTTTCATCGAAATTCTGGTATTTTTAGACTACCAATATTTCCAATATCATTGATATTTTAGACCTAAGTAATTAATTATAACTTTAGTTGATCTTTTGAGTTTGAGGTATTAAACAATTAATGTTATTAAGCAAGTAAGAGTTGGCTTAGAAGTGGAACACATGCAATGGAATTATCTCAAGGGTTGAGATGTTGTAATATTAACAGACCTTTTAATCAAACCTAAGTAGGAGTGGACGTGTGGAGGTGCTTGCATGTTATCTCTTAATCATTTGTTTAGGTGTCATTGCATTAAGGCTTATTCTTCTTAGGTGTCATTACATTAAGGCTCATCCTTGCTTTAGTATGAGCTGGTGATGTTAAGGGATTAATTACTAAAACTTGGAGCAAAAGTTATTACTGGAACCGCATCTTGTACCAGTTAGAACCAATTGGTTGCCGCCTTAGTATTACTATAAATAGGGATCTTTTCCTTTGATGGTGAAAATACACACGACCTTGCATGGCAGTGCATGCGAAGAGAAAGAAAAACATAGAAGAGAGAGAGAGATAGAGAGGAAAAGAAAACAAGAGGGAGTGGTGATAAAATTCCCAGGAGGAGCTAGAGGTTGTACGTAGGTTTGTGTTTACTTAACCTGGAGATAGCTTTGGAAATGAGATAGAGCATTTCTTGGGGGCCTTTATAGAGATTGATTTAATTAAATTTTTTGAGCACTATATTATGAGTAGTATGATTATTTGGTTAATGTTCTTGTTATAATTGAATAGTTTCCCTGGAATGTTTATGTGTTATTTAAAATTGTTACATTGTTTTTAGATATATGGGATATGTGAAAGATATAAGTTTTTATTTGTTGAGTTAAGAAAATAATGATGGAAAAGAGGGTAATGAAAATAATCTTAATCAGTTTTTATTTGTTTATTGAACCAACCCAAATTGGTCTGACACCCCACTAGTCTTGGACTATGCACAATTAATTAGATCAGAAATAAATTAAAGCAAAAAAGTTAATAAATAACAAAGGGGACGGACGTTTTCAAACTTTTCATATAATTTATTTATTTTAAACAAAGGGAACGGATGTTAGTTTTCATATAATATATCCTGATACTGATGATTTTTCCTCTTTCTGCTTGAAAAGATAATGGGACTGTTATTAAATCTGATTCCAAAAGACAGTCCCAATTGGGACTATTTTTTGTAGTGTATGTGCTCTCCTTTAATTTGTTGTTTGTACGGATTGTTCAAAAATTTCAAGGTGGAAAAACCAATCCAAAATGCGCATTTTGATACTCATAAATTAACATAAACTATTACATAATACATTGTGCTCATAATGTGTAATAGAATATAGGAAACAAGAAGAATTGATTATAGAGGAAGAAAAACAAAACATGAAATTGAGACAACGAAAACGCAAAGTCAATTCCACATTGACTCTGTCATAGATACCAAATTTATGAGGTAGGTTTTAATGTGTTTCCAATGTCGATGACAAATCGATATCTAACATCTGCTTTAACAAGACGCTCCATGGCCGTGTTTAAGTAATCAATTGGGATAACCTCAATCTCAGCTGTTATGTTGTGCTTAGCGGCAAAATCAATCATCTCTTGCGTCTCCTTCATACCTCCAATTCCACTACCAGCTACTATCTTCCTTCCTGTAATTGCAAAATCAACTCTTGTTAATATCCCAACCACAACAAGAAATAACAAGTTCCACTAGGACATAAGTGTTAGCTGATGTTACTATTGACACGTGTCCTTGCTGAGGTGGCAAGTTTGTTAGCTCTTCACGTGCTTATTAGTGTGATTAGTTAGTCTGTTAAGCAGGTTAGCTTAGTAAAGAAGTCATCATTACACAGCTATATAAGCTTGGGACTGGTTCATTTCATTATGATGTAACAGATACTATTTCTGAGAATATACAGAGCTTTACCTTTCTCTCTTTTATCACTTCTTCTTCTCCATAGTTATCATGGTATCAGAGCTACGGCTCTTGATCTCCAGCTTCCGCTCCGCTTGAAAAGCTTGAATCTGTACCTTTCATGGTGATTTTCATGGAAATTTCTTTCGTGCTTGATGGCTATACTTTGCACAATCTTGCGATTCCGGATGCGACTCTCCGATTGTGTTTGAGCTTCTTCCTCTTTCAATAAATTCAGTTCTGGTATGAATTCTAAACTTGTTCTCTGCATCAACATTGAATTTAGGTCAAATGATTCGGTGAATTGAGGCATAAAGCCCCTATTACGGCACGAAGCCTATATTGAAGCACGAAGCTGTTTAATTTCTGATATTTTCATTTTTCTGAGGCACAACGCCATTGTTGAAGCACGAAGCTTTTATTGAGACACAAAGTCCATTTCTGAGGCACGAAGCCCCTGTTTTCTTGAAGCACATAGGTTTTCTTGCTTATTTTTCATCTCTTCAGTTGATTGCCAATCATGACTTTTACGATGCCTAAAATCGAAGGTTTATTAGGAGTCTTAACTATTAAGCTGTCAGAAGATAACTTTGTCAAGTGGCAGTATCAGTTGCAATCAGTGCTCCAAGGATATGATTTGTATGGACATTTTGATGGCACTACTGTGTGTCCATCAAAATTTATAATTTCTGAGTCAGAGGGAGTCACAACAGAAATTACTGAAGGTTATAAGTCTTGGATTCAAGCTGATAAGGCACTTTTAAGTCTTCTTATTGCCACATTATCCGATGATGCTATGGAATATGTCATAGGTTGTAAAACGGCAAGAGATGCTTGGCTGAATTTAATTGACCGATATGCCTCAGTTTCTAGAGCAAGAGTTAATCAACTCAAGACTGAGTTGCATACTCTACATAAGGGCAGTGATTCTATTGAAAAATTCTTGCTTAAGTTGAAACACATTAGGGATCAATTGTCTGCAGCAGGAGTTCACTTAACTGATGATGACATTATCATTGCTGCACTTAATGGTTTACCACCTGAATTCGACATGATTAAAACGGTGTTAGTGGCAAGAGAAACACCAATCAATCTCAAGGAATTCAGAGCTCATCTTTTGTCTGCAGAACGTAATATTGAAGCTAGAATGGTAGCAATGTCTCACTCTATGCAGGGTATGATGGGTGTAACCTCGTTTGAATTGGGGTCTTCATCTACTGCTAATAATGTGCATATGTCTTCTGCCAATTCATCTGGCAATTCATCTGCTACAGTGGGAACCATAACTGGTCATTCTCTACCAAGTACTTCACCAACTATGGGGTTTAATGCCAGGTTTCATTCTCAATATGTGCCTCATTCTCAACCAACACAGCACTATTCTCAAGCAAGTCAACTTCCTAATTCACACTCCAATAATAGAGGTCGAGGCTTTCACGGAAATAATAGTGGTGGCCGTTTAAACTCCCAACCAAGGTCTTTTGTTCCCAAGTTTTCTTCTGGTCCAAAAACACAGGCAATTCCTGAATGTCAGATCTGTAATAAGAGAGGTCACACAGCTACAAATTGCTTTTATCGAATCCCTGACAATTCTGCTCATCCTCCTGTTGTGGAATGTCAAATCTGTGGGAAACGTGGACATATTGCTTTAAATTGCTATCACAGAGCGAATTTTGCTTATCAGGGAGCCACTCCACCTTCTTCTATACAAGCTATGACAGCACACATGCCTTCTGTGTATACTCCTGATGATTTGTGGATAGCAGATAGTGGAGCTTCACATCATATGACTCCACATGTCTCCAATCTGATGACTGCTACTCCATACTCTTCTGAGAATAAAGTGACTGTAGGAAGTGGAGAAGGTTTGGTTATTTCGAACATTGGTACTTCTAAGTTGACAGATCTCCCTGGTTCTTTACATTTAAATACTGTGTTCCATGTTCCTCATCTTGCTGCCAATCTCTTATCTGTTTACCAGTTATGTAGAGACAATCACTGCAGGGTTATCTTTGATGAACACTACATCTATGTGCAGGACAAGCAAACCAATCAGATTTTGTACCAAGGGCAGAGTAAACAAGGCCTCTATCCCATTCCTCAATTTGAGAACAATGCCTCTTCTACTTCCAAAATTCAATCTAATAAATCTGCAATAGCTTCTCAGCCTTCCCCAAAGGCTTTTCTAGGACAACAAGTAAAGTCAAAGCTATGGCATCTTCGATTGGGACATGTCTCCAATGAAGTGCTGCATCATATGCTTAAGACCTCTCAGATCACTTGTCATGCAGATACTAGTTCTGAAGTTTGTGTTGCTTGTATTCAAGGCAAAATGCATAGATTACCATTTTCTCAATCCCAATCCACAACTGTAGTACCTTTTCATAAGCTTCACAGTGATGTTTGGGGACCTTCAGCTTGTATAGCAGTAGGAGGTTTTCGATATTATCTTACCATCATTGATGACTGTACAAGATACATGTGGATTTTCCCACTTATTAATAAATCTGATGTTTTGCCAACATTCATCAAGTTTCATGCCTATGTAGTTAATCAATATCAAGCTCATATCAAGATTTTTCAATCAGATGGAGGGGGTGAGTATACTAGTAAAGCTTTTCAGGAGTTCTTATCATCTAAAGGTATCAGTCATCACCTATCTTGTCCTTACACTCCTCAGCAAAATGGAGTTGCTGAGAGAAAGAATAGACATGTGATAGAGACAGCTCTTACTCTCCTACAGACAGCTGAATTGCCTACTAATCTCTGGTATTATGCAGCAGCTCATGCAGTTTTCCTCATCAATAGAATGCCTTGCAAAGGCTTGAACATGACTTCTCCATATTATAAGTTCTTTGGTCATCATCCAGTTTTAAGTGCCATGAAGGTGTTTGGTTCAGCTGTATATCCTTTGCTCAAACAGTATAATGCTCATAAATTGGAATCTCGATCATCCCAGTGTGTTTTTCTAGGATATTCATTGAGTCATAAAGGAGTTTATTGCTATAATATGCTCAATCAGAAACTTCACATTTCTAGACATGTGATTCATGATGAGAGTCTCTTTCCCTTTAAGTTGTTAAAGTCGCCTACAATTTCTACTCCAGTTGCTTCATCTAATGCAAGGCCAGTCAATAACTCAGTTACTTTGCCTCATACATCTTCCCAACAATCTACCTCTTCTGCTTAGTCTTCTATGGAAACTCATTTAGATCTTCCAATGTCCGATAATACTGAGTCCTTGGAGTTCTCATCGGGTTCTGTTTTACCTGTTACTTCACCCAATCAGTTGGAGGTAGTGTTACCTATTTCACCTGACTCAACTATTCATGAGTCATCAGATGCCTATGCAATGCCTTATTCTACTAACTGTCATCCCATGCAAACAAGACTCAAGTCTGGAGTTGTTCAGAAAAGACAATTTCCAGAATTCTCATGCTTTGCAACTATGCTTACTTCTGTCATAGAACCTGAGGCTCCAACTTATTTTAAGGCAGCAGCAGCTCAACCAGAATGGCAACAGGCTATGGCAGAGGAAATTCAAGCTCTCCAATTGCAAGGTACATGGAATCTTGTTCCTCCTCCTCATGACAAGAATATTGTAGGATGTAGGTGGATATATAAAATAAAAAGAAATTCATATGGAACAATTTCACGATACAAAGCTAGGCTGGTAGCTCAAGGATTCAGTCAAGAGCATGGTTTGGATTATGATGAAACCTTTAGTCCTGTAGTGAGACACACCACAGTCAGATTAGTACTCAGTTTAGCTGCTATGTTTAAATGGGATTTACGTCAATTAGATGTAAAAAATGCTTTCCTTCATGGGGAATTACAAGAAGAGGTTTATATGCGGCAACCTCAAGGTTTTATTGACTCTACATGTCCTAATTATGTGTGCAAATTACAGAAATCCCTATATGGTTTAAAACAGGCTCCGCGTGCATGGAATGCCAAGTTTACAGGTTATTTGCCTTCTTTGGGGTTTCAATCTTCTCACTCAGATCCTAGTCTGTTTGTCAGACAGAATTCTACCTCTGTGGTTATCCTATTATTGTATGTTGATGATATCATCATCACTGGATCAGATACACAAGTGGTACAATCTGTTATTGATTCTTTGGGAGAGGTATTTGATATGAAAGACATAGGTCGTCTTACCTATTTTCTGGGATTGGAGGTTCATTATCAGGACAATGGTGATATCTTTGTCAATCAAGCTAAGTATGCTCGAGATTTGTTTAAGAAAGCAGGCATGGACACTTGTAAATCATGTTTGACTCCAATTAAACCTCATCAGTATATGTTGAAAGATGAAGGTACTCTTCTTTCTGATCCAACATTGTATCGAAGTCTTGTTGGAGCATTACAATATTTGACCTTTACACGACCAGATATTGCCTTTGCAGTAAATACAGTATGTCAGTTCATGAATGCTCCCACTGATACACATTTTGCTTTAGTAAAACGTATCTTGCGATATCTGCAAGGTACTCTTCAATATGGGATCACATTCTCTCCGGGCTCTATGCTTTTATCTGGCTATTGTGACTCTGATTGGGCAGGTGATCCTAACACCAGACGTTCTACCACAGGTTATGTTGTATTTCTTGGTGATAATCCAATTTCATGGTCATCCAAGAAGCAAGCTGCAGTTTCTCGTAGTTCCACTGAAGCTGAATACCGTGCTCTAGCCAATTGTGCAGCAGACATTGCTTGGATTAGACAGATAATGTGTGATTTGCATATGACACTGCCAGAGGCACCTATTATTCATAGTGATAATATGTCTGCATTGGCTCTTAGTGTCAATCCAGTTTTTCACTCTCGTATTAAACACTTGGACATCGATTATCATTTTGTTAGAGAACGAGTTCAATGTCGAGATCTGGTTGTGCAATATATTCCCACAGATGGTCAGGTTGCAGATATTCTTACCAAGGGCCTTCATAGTCCAGTGTTCATTCGACATCGTTCCAATCTCAGGCTAGGTCTGTACCCAGCTGAGATTGAGGGGGAATGTTAGCTGATGTTACTATTGACACGTGTCCTTGCTGAGGTGGCAAGTTTGTTAGCTCTTCACGTGCTTATTAGTGTGATTAGTTAGTCTGTTAAGCAGGTTAGCTTAGTAAAGAAGTCATCATTACACAGCTATATAAGCTTGGGACTGGTTCATTTCATTATGATGTAACAGATACTATTTCTGAGAATATACAGAGCTTTACCTTTCTCTCTTTTATCACTTCTTCTTCTCCATAGTTATCAATAAGTACAGCCAACTCTTGCACTTACCCATGATCAAAGGAAAAACGGGAAGCTCAAGAGGTTTCTCTGGTGCACCAACCATCACAAGCTTTCCATGAGACTTCAACAAGCCAATCAAAGGCAAAAGAGAGTGGAAGGCAGAAACCGTGTCAATGATTCCATCCATTGTGCCAGTAGCAGCCTACAAATTAAATCAAGAAAAGTACATTAGGGCACCCACCCTACACAAAATCCACTTAAAGTTATTAAGTAAACTTAATTGCTCAAATAAGCACCTGCATTTGATCTTGGTCACGACTGACCAAAAACGAATCGGCATGAAGATGTTCAATTGCTTCCTCCTTCTTAGTAGGTGAGGTACTGATCACCGTAACCTTAACCCCCATAGCCTTGGCAAACTTCACGGCCACGTGACCTAAACCGCCTAGGCCAACCACCCCGACATGCATACCAGGCTTGTCAAGTCCGAAATATCTCAAGGGACTGTAAGTTGTAATCCCAGCACATAGGAGAGGAGCAGCTCCATCAAGGGGTAGGTTGTCCGGAATACGAACTACGAAGTGCTCATCGGCCACCATGGTGTCGGAGTAACCTCCATATGTGGTGGTTCCGTCAATGTACTTGGCACCATAGGTGAGTATCATTTTGGGACAGTAATTCTCAAGATTGTTGGAACAACTATCACAAGATGTGCACGATCCTACCATGCATCCAACACCTACTTTGTCTCCAACACTGAATTTTTGAACTTTGCTCCCTACCTCTGTCACTACACCAACTATCTCATGTCTGCATTGCCAAATTAATGTTACAATTTGATTAAATCGTTGTCATAATCTATTTTAATTAATTAATTTCTAAACTTTAATGCATACACCGCATTTATCGCTTTAATTTGTAGATTGATTACATTAGCTCCTAATCAACTAATTAAACAAAAAGTTTAGTGGATTGACGTACCCGGGAACCAGAGGATATGTAGAAAAACCCCATTCATTCTTCACCATGTGAAGGTCCGAATGGCATACCCCACAATACAACACTTTGAACGTCACATCTTTCTCTCCAGTTTCTCTGCAGCCAAAAATTAATTGAAGTTAAAGAATGTGATGAGATCCTGGATAAATCCTACTAAGACATGAGCATCTTAAGATTCAAAAAAACCAAAGACAAATCATATCGAAATAAAAAAAACTAACATTAAATAAGATGGAGAAATTAGAATGAATAATGACCTTCTTGAGAATTTAAAGGGAGAGAGAACGCCAGATGAGTCTCTGGCAGCCCATCCAAAAGCCTTCTTGGGGTGTTCTTGCTCTGTAGGCGTCACCATTTTATCTCTTTATTGTAAGTTTCAGTATGAGAGAGAGAGAGAGAGAGAGAGAGAGAGAGAGAGAGAGAGATGCTGCGAATTGCTATACTGAATAGGTTTATTTGACGATTGAAGAATATATAGAGAGCGAGAGAGAGAGAATGAGGTTTTGTGTTGCGCTTGGATGACGTATGGGGTGATCGAATGGAAACTCAAAAACAGTATTTTCAGAATTCATCTCACTTTGGTTGACTAGTCAACTTTTCTTTAATTTTAGAGTGACATGTCGTCCCAGTCCCAATGCGTAAGAGCTTACCTCTCCATAATTTTGGTTGTTTTATGTGCTTCCACAATATATTTATGTGCTTCTACTAAGAAAAGTACATGTGGTTGCAACTTGCAGCATAATTCATACTATTATTTTCAAAAATAGGTTACATTTTAATAAAATTTGTCTTTTACTCCAACTTTATGCTAAATGAATCTTGCATAAAGTTATTGGTATCTCATCTGAATAAATATAAAAGAGTGAATGAATGATTACGGGTGGCCTGGCCATTAAGTTAGTGTTCTTGGTTGGTGGAGTGGTTACACGATGCCCCAGAACAGAAGCACTTAATAAAGTTAAGGCCCTGGCCATTATACTAAATTTAAAAATTGTATCACCTTTGCATCTCCACCGTTGACGGATCAGCAAGCCAAGCCACCACATGTCAATATATTCACATATGCTTATAATATATGGACAGCTCCTCCATTCAAAGGCTTTTTTTATTATTAATTTTTTTACTAGTAATATTGAGGGAGGGGGGTTTCTCACTATTAAGGTGCCATGTTTATTAAAACTCGAGACCATTGGCATGTAAGTCAAGACTCTTTCCTTTAGGCTACCCGTTGGCCCATTCAAAGGTCATTGGGTTTTCAGGTCATTTAATCTATTTTCCTCACATGCATATACAATATTCTTCAAGTAACCAGTTAGTAAGTTAATATGGCGGTAAGCACTCGTTCGACTTACTCTTTAATATAATTTTTTATGATGAAAATTGTTCCTTTTTTAGGTCCTCATTCAAAGATCATCTCTAAAAAATTTCATTCAATTCAGAAGTTTTTTAGCCATTAAATTGTTATCATTAATATTACTTATTTATCGAAAATATTATAGAAAATTTGGGATAAGTCCAAAATTTAGAATATAAGTTGGGTTTAATTCTTGCATTTGTTGCTGTTGATACAAGTTCTTTGACTTTTCTACCAACTAGGATTACATTCCTTTTTTGTATTTTCTAATGTAGATTTATTATTATTATTATTATTATTATTATTATTATTAAGTTATCTAGTTGTTCTTATTATGCTCATGAAGTATAAATCGTGTAGAAATTAATTTATAAGACCATAATTACGATATTGTATTATTATTTTAATATAGGGATATACATAGGTTAATAAATCTCATAATTTTGGGACAATTTATTATTTTGGAGATACAACGAAATAACAATTTTTATTTTTGTTCATCCTATGGTAGCGGTATATTATATACTCTTATAGATATATTATCGTATGGTGTAGGTATATTGTCTTATTTCCTATTGCATAGGTATATATGTGTTTTTTCATATTTTCGACAATGTGTAATAGTATTTTATGTACTTTTTTTTTTTATAGGTAACATACAATTTTATTTGTCTATTTTTGTATCTGACTTATAGGTAGTCTTCTAATTTATGTTCCTAACGTATAGGTAACACAATTTATCACTAAGTTGTTTTCGTTGTTAATAATAACACTATTTACTTGTATGTCAAGTATATAATTTCATGTGCGTGCTTGTCTGATCGATTGGTATAATATGTGGGTCTGTACTTTTCATTGATGAAATTGTATTTTATCCATATATTAGGTAAATATTATCAAGGAAAGAATTCATATGCATTAAATTTAGATTTTCAATGTGTTTTCCTTATTTACCTCAAAAGGTAACGTCAACACAATAAAAAAAAAAGTAATAAATGTCAAAGGATCTACATCTAAAATAAAAAAACTCGTGAACTAAACCCAATGGCAACTAATCATTTTGGACCTAGATCTAAGAAGCCCTTTATTCTAAACCCACACGCATCCTATCACAATGCAACTCGCAATGTAAAGCAATATTGATCAAAATCGAAATACAACGTTTATTCTAATCCTCAATTGACTAAGTCTCTAGGAACATGCAAAAGTTATTAGGCAGCCTTCAATGTGTTTGCAATGTCGATGACAAGCCGATATCTAACATCAGCTTTGAGAAGACGTTCCATGGCGGTATTCAAATAATCAATTGGGATAACTTCAATGTCAGATGTTATGTTGTGTTTAGCTGCAAAGTCGATCATCTCTTGTGTCTCCTTAATACCTCCAATGCAACTGCCAGCAATTATCTTCCTTCCTGTAATTCCAGAATTTAGGGTTTGTTAAAGAATGTTAATTGTTTAACCAAAAGGAAATTAAAAACAAAAATCCTTAATCTTCTTTTTTACACATTCACATGCTTACCCAAGACCAATGGAGTAATTGGAAGCTCAAAAGGCTTCTCTGGTAGACCAACCATAACAAGTTTCCCATCACACTTCAACAAACCAATTAAAGGCAACAGAGGGTGGACGGCAGAAACCGTGTCAATGATACCATCCATTGTGCCCATGGCAGCCTACAAAATTAACATGACAAAATATTAATTAGAATGATCATAATCATCACCATTATCAATGAAACTTGTTCAAATATTTACCTTCATTTGATCTTGTTCACGGCTGACCAAAAAGGCATCAGCTTTGAGACTTTTAATAGCTTCCTCCTTCTTATTAGGGGAGGTACTTATCACTGTAACCCTAACCCCCAAAGCCTTGGCAAACTTGACGGCCACGTGGCCTAGACCACCAAGGCCAACCACCCCCACATGCATGCCGGGTTTGTCGAGTCCATAATGTCTCAAGGGGCTGTAAGTTGTGATCCCGGCACAAAGGAGAGGGGCAGCCCCGTCAAGGGGAATGTTGTCGGGAATACGAATTACGAAGCCCTCCCCCGTGACCATGAAGTCAGAGTAGCCCCCATATGTGATGGTTCCATCGTGGTACTTCCCACCATAGGTTAGTATATATTTGGGGCAGTAATTCTCAAGGTTGTGGGAACAATTGTCACATGATCCGCAAGAACCCACCATGCATCCAACACCGACTTTGTCTCCAACTTTAAATTTTTGTACCTTGCTCCCTACCTCTGTCACTACACCGACAATCTCATGCCTGCATTGTGTGATTTAATTAAGTTCTCATTTAATGTTAGTTAATTAAACTTATGCAATATTTCATATACTAATTTTCTCTATATTGATAATTTGGTATTTGACCTACCCGGGAACCAAAGGATATTTAGAACTTCCCCAGTCATTCTTTGTAGTGAACGTATGGCATATCCCACAATATAATACTTTGAATGTCACGTCTTTTTCTCCAGTTGCTCTGCAACCAATTAAATCAGTTCAACTTTATAGAACTAAATCAAAACATGAGATAATCCATGGAGAGGACAAGAATAACCCAAGAAAAAGCTATGATCATACTGCATTCTATCCTCTTTTAGATATAAATGGAAAGTTTATTAATTTGGTCAGGTTATTAAGACATGAAAAACTTAAATCAATTGGATTTTAAACCTAAACAATAAAAAACCTAATCATTTTTTTTTATTTGTTCGATTTCTTTGTCTTTCCTAAAGAAGAAACTATTAATGTCGAAAATTAATAACCTTCTTGAGAATTTGAAGGGAGATAAAACACCGGATGAATCCCTTGCAGCCCATCCAATGGCCTTCTTAGGGTGTTCTTCCTCTGGAGATTTCGCCATTTTCTCTCTTCTAAGTATTTTCTTTCTTATTAGTTATTATTTTCTCTGATAGTGTATATTAACTAATTATATATATATACAAAGAGAGGTAGAGAGAGAGAGACTGTGTGTAGCAGCTAGCAATTGCGACGTGCTAGTCTTTCGGGGGTTTTTGCTCACATAAATCCAACTTTCTAGGCTTCTTCTTAGTCTGAATCCAATTTTTTGGGTGGCCTTACAACTTTCCCGGGAAAGTACATGATCGGTGCATATTTACATATCATTTTGTACCCTTCTAGCTTATGATTTGGTTATGTTTTTGAGTTAAACTTGTGCTTTTAATCTTTTTTGTGTTTATCTTTCAGTTCATTGAGCTTTAGGTAATAATGATGGCTTTGGATAGTAAATGATGCAATCCATGCATGTTAGGGCCTAATTTGGATGAATGGATGAAGAGCTTAAAGACAAACTCAATTTTGGCTACAGTCCCCTGCCAGCCCAGTTTCGTAGGTCATATTGCAAGCTTTGTTTCAGCAACCTACATAGCTCGGATGAGGCCACATTCTTCATGAAAGTTGTTCCAATGGGTGTGTAATATAACATATCCAAAAGTCAGCCCCATTGGATAAATATGGAGTCTGTTACCTAGCAAACACAGAGCCATGCTCAGGATGGATTTTATCAGCGCGCAAAATGAGTTAGCAATTTGTTTTGGCCTTAACTTCCTCCTCCGACCTTGGATTGGCCCAAATGATATATGGCTGGAAAGAAGACATTCTGAACTTCAAGTTTGAGTGCTTAAAGTCTTAATTTGCTTAAGGGAAGCCCAATTCGTAAGCCCTTGAAGTTGCTGGTCATGCTGACCTCAGGATGAGCTATTATTTCTGGTTGGAAGCTTGGTCATGGTGACATGAAGATGAGCTAGGGCTGCTGGTGGGATTTATTAGTGAAGTGCATCAACCATTTCAGATTTTATAATGGAAGTGTTGTATGCATTAGTGAAGTGCATCAACCATTTCAGATTTTATAAAACAAGTGTTGTATGCATTAGCCATACTTAATTCAGATTTTCAGCTTCCTTAGGCCTATATATAGTGAGGTTTCCCAAGCTTGTAAACACACCCCAAGGGGGGGAGCTCCCAAACACTTCTCTAGAGCTCCCTTCCCTTCTCTCCCTCAAATTCTCTTAGTTTCTCTTTCTAGTTTTCAATTGTTGTAATGAAATCTTTTGTGTTGAAATTTTCCTTAAGTTTTTCTTAGTTCCACTTTACTTTTCATTATGTAAATTCTTTTCTTTAGTCTCAAGTTTGATTAGTTTCCAAGTTTCAATTATGGTTCATGTTCTTATTCATTATGCTTATAAGTTAATATGCTAGTTTGAATGATTGATCACCATTTAGGCTTGCATGTTAGCTATCTTGGTTTGAATTAAGAGTAGACACCATGCTTTAATTCGAATTGAACTATGAATAGGAAGAGTATGTATGGACATTCGACAACAGGGATTAGATACATGCTTGGTTGTTTAAATTGTTCTTCTATGCTTAATGGGTTCCTAATGCTTAATTTTAGGTTAGACAACAAATGATCAAATTAGGGAATTAGGAACACAAGGTTATGACCAAACACCATGGCTTAATCATACTTTAGCTAGAATCAATCCGTTAATCTAATTGAACTTGGGAACTTATCTGCTTGAGTTAGTTATTTTCTTTCTTTCTTGTTGTATTTATTTCCTTTCTTTTTCATTTCTATTTTGTGTAGGGAAATGAATTGGATCATTCAATCACCAATCCTCGTGGGATCGACCTCGCACTTACATACGCTATACTACCGAACGGCTCGTGCACTTGCGAGTATCACAAGTTGAGGATGCAGTTGAACCCATTTTGGTGCAGCTGTATCTACACAACAGTACACTCACGTCATTACAATATTTCGTTTGAGCTTACCTCCGTAATTGTGTTTGATGATTTTAAAGTAATTAAACATTTTGATTTACATATATGTTTTAACAAAAAACACATTTGACTGCTTACAAACAAATTTTGATACTTTTAGGCTGCGTTTGGATGAAGGAATTCTAATTTGCATAGAATTTGTAAATGACGGAATTTGTAATCACATCATTTCAAATTACGTCAATTCCAAATTTCCAGTGTTTGGATATCTTGTATATAGAATTTAGGAAATGACGGAAATTACAATTTCCCCTGTTTGGATAATCATAAACGGAATTTTAAAATTGAAACTCGCAGAGAATAAGGAGGCTTAAGAATAAAAAAGCATCTCATAAATCATGATAAGCTAGCTGTCCTGTAATTGTGACAGAAGGTCACTGTTCAACAAAGACAATTTCGATCAATATCAGTTCAAAAGGTTGGATATATGATTCTGGGAGCTAGGTTGGATCTGCAACTGTTTAAGGTACAATTTTGATAATTTCGATCAATATCAATTCAAAGTCATCTATATTACTAAAAAAACAAATGTAACAGTAAATCAAAACAAATGAATCCAATCATTCCAACTACTGTTTAAGGTACTTGTAATTAACAAATGATAATTAATAAAGATAACATGAGAATGAAAAATGTGTTTTATGCCCTTGGTGAAATAAACATCAACACCATTCCTTTTTTTCTCTCAACTAGAAGTGTCTTCAACATGAGAAATTGTTTCTCATTTTCTATAAACCAAGTGCATGCCTTCAATTGTTCATCTGGACTAAGTTCTGGAATTGCATTAACTTCATTATATACTTCTAATGGATCAAGCTTTTGTGTGGTAGCATTGATAAATTGTTCGAACGATGAAGCCATTTTAGCCACTGAATCAGCAAGAACATTAGGAGTATCTCTTTTCTTTGGTGGGCGAATTTCAGAAGATGGTTGATTTTTTTTCTTTGGACAACTAGAATTGGGTGAGACATCATCAATGTGAGAATTCTCAAAACCTTGAGTATCAGCACCCAAGTCAACAAAATTATTCGGTTCGCTATCAAGGGTCATAACCTCAGCAGCTTCAGAACATGTTTTAGCACCCTCTCCAGTAGCTCTATCTTTGCCACATAAATCCACTATATCATCCCAATTTGCAATTACTTTATATCGAAAAGTTCTAGCATCTTCATGAGACTATCAAGAAAGAAAAAAAAAAGGTTAAATAACTCTAGATTTACCACAAAAAATATTCTAGTTATGCAAAAAGGTGTAATTCCATTGTAAATTACCTTCACATACTCATTCCAAACATTCTCTTCATCTATAGTGATCATCTTTTTTGTTGCATCCCAACTGAATCCACTCTGACATCAAGTTGTGCGCAAGTATATTTAAGAAAATAGCCACAGACTCTTCAATTGAAACATTTCTTGTTGGAGCCAATCCACCCTTTCCATGCAAAATAGTGCATAAACTCTTAAATGCATTCTTCCTAACTCTTAATTGTTCAATACAGTCAACCTCCCTCCCATTATAATCTCCTCAGCCATAACAACTGAGGAACCCATATCATAAATACAGAGTAAAAATCTGCAGCCAGAAAGTGCAGAAAACAATAATTTCACAACATATAATCTATCATTTATTGGAACAACACAGATTGAAAAGCGAGGATAGGTTGAGACTATACCTTTATTGGAGCAAAACAGAGTCTTAGATTGAAATATGATAGATGGCAAAATCTGAAAACCAAACACTCTCTATCAGATTAAAAAATAATTAACTTCTGTTTTTTTGGTTGAAATCTAGTTTCAAAAAGAAACCAAAAGAGATCAGATAACAAAACAGAAAGTAGAGATAAAGAATACACCGTGCAGAGAGTAGAATACAAACAGAGCCCGGTCAAACCCATTAGATAAAGAATCATATAACAAAAAGAAAGTAGAGATAGATCGATCAAACCCATTAAATTGAATACCCATCAATAATATCAACAAAAAAATTAAAAAAAATTACAACTAGATTGAAAGCTCACCTGCGAAACTTGGATGGCCTGCCTTCTCCTCCCACTCTTAATAGAAAACTGATATAAGGTGTATTTGTTGGCGCGCAGCAAAAACAATTTCCCCCGCTCTTGAGATTTGCAGAATTCCACCAATTATGATAGGATTTAAACTCGGGATTTTGGATTGGGAAATCCCTCCATATTTCCCGCAAGTGATTTGCCAAATCCCTAGTAGATTTTGCCAAACGCATGGATTTCCCTTTTCCATCGGTGAAATCCCGATTTTTTTTCAAATCCCGTCTTTATTTCCTTTTGCCAAACACACGGTTACCGAATTATTTATACATACAAACCAAACAATTAGTTATAATCCTCATTCACATGATTATACTCGCGCATTTCATCTTCTTGGGCAAGGTATATACTTATTCGTCATGCCTTTCATGTATGGACTGATCGAAATGACATTTCCTTGATAAGCTGAGGTACAATTGAGAGATTTCTCAAATAAGGTCTCGTTAAACAAATAAAAAAAACCACAAACTTTTGCTTTTGTATGCCCAAAATAAAACAATGGTACTTTTTGCGGGCTTTTTTTTTTTTTTTTTTTTTCTTTCTGTATGTGAATCAATGAGTGAAAGTTATCATGTCTCAGCGCAAATAGAAAAGAAAAGTAAGACCATTACAAAATTAAAGAAATTGAAGAAAAGTAAGACCACACGCATACCTGCCAACCAGCGAAAAAAATTAAAGAAATTGAAGCTTCAGCACAACCAATGGGTTTCGAACCCTAGCCAATTCCACCTCTCCTTGCATCTTATCCATCTTGGTGTTGATAACTTTGTGATTATATATTACAACATTTGATATTTATAATGTCTTGACAAACTGATGAGCACTTAATTATTACATTTTTATCCCTAAATTATATTTGTTAGTAATTGTTCCTTATAATTTGAGTTAATTATGTATCTAGGGTTTAGGGTTTAATGTTTTAATCCCTAAACTCTAAACCCTAAACCCTAATCCCTAAACTCTAATCCCTAAACCTAAACCCTAAACCATAAACTCTAAACTCTAAACCCTAAACCCTCAAGGACATGTAACACATCCTTTTGTGAACATTGCAAACGAAATTAATCAAGGACATGTTACTGGTGAGGATATTTAATAATTTCATTATTCTATTAGCTTAGCAAAAACCTCAATAAGTATGTGATGCATTGATATGTGAAGAATACACAAATAAAATCCAAAAATGGTCATCCTTGCCGAATTGTTGGAGAAGGCTATTTATAATAGTTAAACACTAGGTTCTCTCTTTGATTTCTCCCACTAAAAAAACAATTGATGGCGTTGTTCAAAATGCAATAATTATTTTCTTTGTTTCTTCTTCATTTTCTTCATTTTTTTAATTTTTTAATTTCTCTTTCTCAATCTTTATATATAGAGAGAGAGGCAAAATGAAATAACTATTTTATATATATAAAAAATGTAATTACTTGATTAAATTATCAACATTTAGAATTTTTTATTTTTTTAAATTTGCTATTACTTAGTGCCGTTAGTGGGTTAATGGGTCAACCCGAAACCCGCACAGGAATAAATGGGTCAACTCGAAATCAACACGATTATTAAACAGGTCATAGCGGGTTGACCCGAACTTGACACGGGTATAATCCTAACACGACACGAACCCGACCCGACACGACCCATTGCCAGCCCTAATCCTATATGAGAAGAGCCTGGAACCTGAATGGTGGAGAAGAGTCTTCTTGTCCCTATTGCCTTTATTTGCTTTGGCCTTTTTCTGTTATACAAAAAATAAAACGTATTAGTTGAAATTCAAATGAAATATAAAAAATGAAATAAACATTAGTAAGAAACGTGTAATAATTTTCAACTTAATATATAAAAAATACCACATAATCGGCCTCCTGAAAATGACCGCAGAGCCACGCCCAACTATCCTCCCGCCCCTCAAGCTCCTTCGGGTAACCCTCCTGAAGGGCGACCTGCGGATCATCCTGAAAATGGTGGTGCAAGTCGCTCTTCCATTGCTTGTACCTCTCAGCAAAGAGTCTGTTGACGTAGGCCAACAACTCGTCATGGAGGTTCTCTAAATTGTAGTTCATCTACAATAAATTCATTACATACATTAAGTATTAGAAATATATAAAATTTGAAGGGAAAACAATTAAAAGGTAGGATACATACCGACAACTGTCCGCGCACCTCCATCCGCATCTCGTCAGGCATGACCTTCCAAGACTTCCATTTCATTGGGCAATAGGTCCGAATGACGTGACCAACATCGTGGGCCAATGAGCTATGTTGGTCCGCCTTTGTTGTAGCTTGATGCCGCTCGTCGTATCCGATGTTGATATGACTGTTGGTCACCCGGGTGACCTTCGCCGTCTTCAACTGGCGACAAGGTCCCCGGGTGTTCTTCTTGGCTGCAAATAAATATAAAATTAACGTTAAATAACAAATCCTACTAAAGGCTTGGTCCAAAAAAGCTGGAGTGCAATGAAATCTTTACCTAGTTGTGGCTCTGACGCACTAGCAGTGGATGTCGAGGTTGTGTCGGTCAAGGTGGGGGGCGATGACGCCGCCTAGCGCTAACAAGTTGCGCCACTGATGACTCAGACGACACCGGCGCATGGGAGACCCCGGGACAAATCAGCATGTTGTCGATCTGTGCTGGAGCAGTGGTAGCTGACATCGTAGGCGGGGGAGGCATACTCGGTGTAGTCATCGCCGCCTTACGACTTCTAAGTAATCAAACAATAGGAACTCATTAAAGAAAACAAAAAATCCTAACCAACCATCAAACTAAGCAGATATTAATGTATAACATATTTATTTAATTGTTTTTTGTTGCGTCGATTCAGCTGCACCAAAATGGATTCAGCTGCATCCTCAACTTGTGATACTCGCAAGTGCACGAGCCGTTTGGTAGTATAGCATATGTAAGTGCGAGGTCGATCCCACGAGGATTGGTGATTGAATGATCCAATTTGTTTCCCCTACACAAAATAGAAATGAAAAAGAAAATAAATAAAACAAGAAAAAAAGGAAATAACTCAAGCAAATAAGTTCCCAAGTTCAATTTAGATTAATGGATTGATTCTAGCTAAAGTATGATTAAGCCATGGTGTTTGGTCATAACCTTGTGTTCCTAATTCCCTAATTTGATCATTTGTTGTCTAACCTAAAACTAAGCATTAGGAACCCATTAAGCATAGAAGAACAATTTAAACAACCAAGCATGTATCTAATCCCTGTTGTCGAATGTCCATACATACTCTTCCTATTCATAGTTCAATTCGAATTAAAGCATGGTGTCTACTCTTAATTCAAACCAAGATAGCTAACATGCAAGCCTAAATGGTGATCAATCATTCAAACTAGCATATTAACTTATAAGCATAATGAATAAGAACAAAAACCATAATTGAAACTTGGAAACTAATTAAACTTGAATACTTAAGAAAGAATGTACATTACAAATAAAAGTAAAGTGGAACTAAGAAAACTTGAAGGAAAATGTAGTAAAATCATTTTGTTACAACAATTGACAACTTGAAAGGAAACTAAGAGAATTTGAGGGAGAGAAGGGAAGGGAGCTCTAGAGAAGTGTTTGAGAGCTCCCCCCCTTGGGGTGTGATTTATGAAGCTTGAAGACTTCTCTATTTATAGGGCTAAGAGGGAGGAACATCATGATGAAATTCAACACCACCATTCCTTCTTTAATACAACCCATAACTCCCACCCCATCTTGTCTATGTTAGTGTGGTTGGAATCAATCTCATCCCATACTTCTTTTGCTGCACCTCAAGCTTCTTCACATGGGTTCAAAGGTGATCAGTTGTGGCTGCCTTTGCTGCCAACCCATGTGGTTGCCTTTTGGTTGCCAACCCATGTGGTTGCCTTTTGGTTGCTGAAAAACGAGTTTTCTGAACCAGGCTTGGTGTAGGAAGGCTAGAGGTTTCAAAACGTATCCAATGGGGCTCAAATTTGGATATGTTATACTAGACACCCATTGGAACAACTTCTATGAAGAAAGTATTCCCATCGGAGTAGTAGAAGTGCGCGTTTTGGGCCTTGCAAGTTGGCTGCCGAACAGAGACTGGAATTGACTTCATTTCATTTCTTTGCTTTACATGCATGCACATGCTTTCTCTATAATAACTCCAGCATGTACCAACTTGCTCCTTTAGAATTTCATAGCTGGAATGCCTCCCCACTTCACTCATTATGTTGGATCCAAAGTCAGTTGCAGCATGGGTGAGGCACATGGCTTAAAGGAGGAGACAAGGCTCAAAGCTGGCAGCTGCAAATCCTCCTGAGCATCGTTCAGTGTTGGACGGGCTAAGGAATCCACATATGTTCAAATGGGCTGAATTTTGGATATGTTGTAGTAGACACCCATTGGAACAAATTTCATGAAGATCTTCACCTCATTCGAGCCCCATAGAATGCTGATCCAAGGCCAAGAAGTTGACCTACGAAATTGGGCTGGAAAGGGGTTGTAGCCAAAATGTGTTTGTCTTTAAGCTCATATTCCTCATATGCCAATCAGCCCTTAACATGCATGGATTGCATCAAATGTTATCTCTTGCTATCTTAACCTACAAAACACACAAACATAGGTAAGTGACTCAAAATAAAGAGAAACTAAGCAAAATCACTAAGTAAAGAAGGCATGCAAGTGTATGAAATTATGGACTTATCAAAACAGAAAATGAATTAAAAGCACAAGTTTAACTCAATAACATAACCAAATCATAAGCTAGAAGGGTACAAAATGATATACAATTATGAACCGATCATTTTTTCCACTTGCATAAAACTAAAAGCACATTTTTGAAAGCAAACAAAACAGAAACATATATTCTTATATAAAAATCAAATTTAGTACCAAATTTATAAAACCACAAGTGTTAAAAACTTATCAATATAACAATCTAGTTCTTAAAAACTAACAGTAGCTCATATTTTAAAGCCCCCAAATCAATGAAACTCAATCCAACCAACCAACAGAATATTTTAAAGCCCCCAAATCAATGAAACTTAATACAAAAAACTGAATATAACAGCTCCAATCAAATCTGAAATCTAACAGCAATACACTTACAAAATCACAAATCCAACACCACAATGCAATTTCAACACCTCCAATCAAATCTGAAAAAAAAAAAAAAATCCAATACAAAAAGGAAATTGAAACAGAGGCTTCCTAACCAACCATCAGACTAAGCAATTTCAACACTTACAAAATAAAAATTGAAATCGAAATAGTAAAACAAATATACAGAAAATCCAAATATACAAATATACAAAATATTCCAAACTGTCAATCCAGAAAATCTAGAATTACAGACAATTCCAAACTTAATCCACAAAATTCAGAAATACAAATTTATAGTTGAAAATATTAATCGGGGCTAGAGTTGGGAATTTTATCGAGTGGGTTTCGAGGGAGGCCGGAGAGCACGTAGGTCCGGCGGTGGCGAGAGAGAGAGAGAGAGAGAGAGAGAGAGAGAGAGAGAGAGAGAGAGAGAGAGAGAGAGAGAGAGAGGGGCTGTCATCTGAGAGGGAGGAGAGAAGGATGAGAGGGGACGAAGGAGAGAGAGGGCCTGAGAGGTTTAGGGTTCGAAGGATGAGAGGGGTCTGGGATTGAAGGTTCTGGTTTGGGTTCGAAGGATGAGAGGTGTTGAAGATAGACTGGTTGGGGGTTGAAGACAGAACAGAACTGCGCGTTTTTATTCAGAAAATGTTTGAGAACTTGTGTGACGGAAAACTGAAACGGCGTCGCGCAAGGTCAAAATATCGCACATTGCACTACAGAATAATTGAACGGCGTCGCGCAAAGACATTTTAAGCAGGATGTGGATTGCCAAAATTTCGCAAACTTGCGCGATGTAAAAGATTTCAGACGTCGCGTAAGGTTGAAAAATAGCAGATTACGCGACAGAACAAAGAAACGGCGTCGCGCAAAGACTTTATTTTTTATTGCTTTCTTAAGGACTACATTAAACTTATCAGCAAATATAGCTCAATTTATTTAACAATGTTTCATTTCTCCACATATATAAGGTTTGGATATAACAAGTACATATATTCAAACGAGCATACTTGCCAAAATCTTTACACTAACATTATTAAATTACAAAAAAATTCAGTAACTATGTTTTTGACATGGCAAGTCGCAAATAAATTACATTATTCATCATCTGAACTATAATAACCTTCGTTATCGTCGCTATCATCACTTTCGGTCTCTCAATCCTCCTCCTCCTCCTCCATAAGTACATCATCGTCGAAAGCATTCTCTTGAAAACCCCCAAAAAGTAATCGAAACACAGGTTCGACATACGATACTTTATTTTCTCGTGCATTAGCTCAACAATGGCCGTCAGAACGGAAAAGCTCTCGCACCCCGGGTATAACTCTTGATTGGCATTTTTTAACAGTTTTTCATATTGTTCGAACTCTGTACTGTCCATTAGTGTAGGCATGTCATCTTCCCATTCCTGATTGCTACTGGTCGATGCAAATGGAAAATCATCATTTATAATATCCATGACTTGTTCATTAGGATCCATAATAGGTTCAACATTCTCCACTCTTGTGGCTCTTGAAGACGAAGCAATGTCCAATTGTTCCCCGTGATGGTTTCAAGCGTTGTATGTCTCAATCATTCCATTCCTTACTAAATGAAATTGAACATTGTCAATTGTCTCTCATAACGTGTTGTTACACCTCCTCCAAGGGCACAGGATTCTAGTTGCATCCGGATTGTGTGTTCGTGCAAAGTCAATAAAATCCTCAATTCCATTCAAGCATTGGTATGCGCACCTATTCAGATTCTGTATCCACCTTCTGCTCATAATTCCTGGAACCACAATCACAATACAACAATCATGTTGTATTCATACAAATTCATAATGTCACATTATGCCTCCGGTAAGGGTCCTATCCCATTCGGGAATGCATAGTCATATCACGTAATTTACGGCTACATGAGATTAGATTTCGACGTGGATGAATTTCGGCAGCATCTTAGTACAATTCTTGAGGTGTACTGTAAGTATAAAATACCTACGTATCACCCGAAGAATGTACGGAGATGACACCAAAATCTCCACAACCGAAACCTAATCATGTAGCTGTAAATTACGTAACACAACTATGCATTTCTAAACTGGCCAAATAATAGGACAATTCAAGACTTAATTAGACCGCAGTCATGCTTTCGCATCCATGCGCAACATCCAACTAACCTCGAACGGGAACTAAGTTTTACAAAAAAAAAATGTACGAAGTTAATTTCAATTAACTTCGTACATCAACGTATGTGCATAATTTAACAACATAATATAAATTATTTCACAAAACAATATAAACATAATGTAATTAATTTTATATTTTTAAATTATAAAACGACGAAAATACTTTCTCAATCGTTCTCTACCAATCGCTAATCACATAGAATATCCCTATAGACAATGAAATTAATGGCGTTAGTATGAATTTACATTAATACTTTTACACTAACGACAAAAACTACATACCCAACGAATGTAGCAGAGACAGAGAAGTTCAACTCCTAAAAGAAATGAAATTGACGAGTTTGGTTGACTGTTACCGTTCGAGAGAGAGCGAGAGAGAGGGAGAGGCAAGCTGCAATTTTTTTTTTTTTCAATTTGCCTCTGCCACGGTTGAACTCGATCATGTATTAGACGATGGTTTTTGCGCGACGAAGATGTATTCGTTGAGCAAAGTCTTCTTGTTGTCGCGCAAAAAACCGACCTTTGCGCGACGAATAAGAACCTTTCGTCGCACATACTTTGGTCGCGCAAAAGTTAATTTTTCGGCAAGCAAAGATGTGCCGACATCCAATTTTGCGTGACGAAGAAAATTTATTTGTCGCACAAATGTATCATGTCATCTTGTGGTCGCACACGTTTTTGGGCGCATTTTTCTTACGTGACAACAGGCCTTTTCGTCGCAATAGTTGAGGCGCGACAACATATATCATCGCGCAAGTTTTTGGCGCCAAATACAATGAACTCGCGTTTTTCTTCCCGCGTTTTGTTTGCGTGATGAATAATTTTTGTCATCGCGCAAGAGCACTTCTTGCGACAAGAGTCGTTGTCGCGCAAGCTTTACCACCAAATAAACTTTCCCTGCGTTTTTCTTCTCCCCTTTACGCGATGACATAACACGTTGTTGTGCAACGAAATTTTGTCGTCGCGCGATTTTGCACTACTCATAATCTTTTCCGTCGCCCAAGTGTCTATTGCGCGACAAATTTATGTTCGTCGAGCAAATAATAAAATGTAGTAGTGACTTGTGCAACAGAATAGTCAATTTTGCGGAGTTATCATGTTTGTGCCTCCACATTAATTCTTAAAGCATATAGAAACCTGCAAGGGGCTTATAGCTCAACTCAAGTGGTTAAGAGTATTTACTCTCCCTTTCGAAGTTCTAGATTCGATTCTCCCTCCCTCAATGTTGCTTGGATTTAAAAAATAAAAAATAAAAGCATAAAGAGACATAAAATATATTTATATTTTTAAAATTAAATGATGAAGGGGAAAGCAGTTGTGCTCGTTTCCATTTAATTAAGAGCGAGAGGCACAATTGGAACCACTAGATTGACAGGAAAGTTGTCGTCCTGAATAGCATGAATGGAGCCAGACAATATTAGATTGTACATAGCAAAAAAAAAAAAAAAAAAAAGAGGCTTGGAAGTAAGTCGGTCACATAGAGGGAAAGTTAATCAGATATCTAATCAACGATTATAATCAAGATAAAACCAAAACGTCATTCTCAGATGAGGTGAGGTGAACATGCATATTGTTAGTTTAAAGGAGAAGGGATTTAGAGAATGGTTGGTTTTAGTATTTAGGACAATAGATTTATGTGGAATGAAATTTTTTTTGAAAGAGTAACAAGGTAATTTTATTTGAACGGAGGAGAAAAGTTACAAAGCTTTTAGAGACTTAGTGGGATACAAGACAGCTTGGTAGTTTTCAGATTTTTTTTCTTGCTTGATTATTACATAAGTGGGCTGCTAGCTTATATATAGGGATGCTAAAGTCAGCAGTTTTGCTTGGAAAAGTCGATTGCACAGTAACCAACTTTTCCAAAGTCATTTTCAACCACATATGTGTGGCTTTCTTTAGAATAATTCTTCATTGGTTTTGCCGACCTATGTAAGCTTCTCCAATAGTTTAGGCTCATCTCAAAGCATTCTAGATTTCTCCACACATTTCTCAAACATGTCTATCAATCATGTTCAAGCTTCTTGATTTTTATATATTTTTTAGCACAAATGTGTATTAATTTCAACACTCCTCCTTAATGCACATTTGTGTTACTCCGACCATGCTTCGTAGCAGTTTGAATTTTGTTCTTGGAAGTGCCTTAGTGAAGATGTCTGCAATTTGCTCTTCTATCTTGCAGTACTTGAGCTCAACTTCTTTTTATGCTGAGACTTCTCATAAGAAGTGATGTTTGATGGAAATATGCTTTCTCCTGTTGTGGAACACTAGATTTTTTGCCATTGCTATAGCAGACTTGTTGTCGCAAAGTATTTCGGTAGCTTTTGTTTGGTATTCTCCCATATCTTCAAATATTGTTCTGAGCCAAATAGCTTGGCATGCTGAACTTGCTGCTGCTACGTACTTGGTTTCTGCTGATGTTTGAGCCACAGTCTCTTGTTTCTTTAATGACCATGAAAATATTCCTTATCCAATTGTAAATGCATAGCATGATGCGCTTTTCATGTCATCCACTGATCCAGTCCAATCACTGTCTGTGTAGCCAAATAGTCTTGGATCTTTAGTGGACTTATACCATATGCCATAGTCAATTGTGCCTTGCAAGTATCTTAATATTCTCACTGCTGCTCCATAGTGCATTTGGCTTGGATTTTGCATAAATCTTGATAGTAAGCTTGTTGCGTACATGATGTCAGGTCTTCTTGTTGTTAAAGTATAGTAAGCTCCCAATGAGACTTCTGTAAACTGATTCATCAGCTTTACTTGATCCATCTTCCTTTCTTAATTTCTCATTGGTGATAAATGGAGTAGCCACAGTCTTGCACTCGTACATCTCGAACTTTTTCAAAAGATTCTCAATGTACTTTTTCTGGCATATGAAGATTCCATCTTCTTCTTGGTTTGTTTCAATGCCCAAAAAATAGTGCATTAACCCAAGGTTACTCATCTCAAATGTTTGAAGGGAATATTGTGGGAATAGTGTTGTGTAGAGATTTCTAAAAATTCTACAACCAAACTTTGAGAGTATAAATCACCAGCATGCCATATCTAATATGAAATCAAAGTAAGAGCGGAAGCATTAAATAAACTAGGGATTCATGCAAGTCTCATTTGATCCCAATCTTTATAAGTCACCAAAGACTCTCTAAATCTTATTTGAGAGAAAGATAAGATGCTCATACCCTTGGAGCAAATCTTGAAACCAAGAATGGTGTTCAAGTAGAGGGAGTGGTCCCTTTGTTGTTGGCTCTCCCTTTGATGTTGATTCTCCACCTTGTAGATCTCCAAATAGGTACAAAGATATATGCACCTCCCCAATGCTCTTCACCAAGGATTGAATGGGATGAGAGAATGAGTAGACAACAAGTGAAGAGTGGTGCTAGCACCTTCACTTGATGTGGTAGATTCAAGGGGTTAGGGAGAGAGAGCTTGATGTTTTCTCTCTTCAAATTTCACCAACTTGAAAAATCCTAGGATGATAGGATTCCATAACTACACACTTATAGGATAAAAAATGTCACAAAGAGTGAAATTGCCCCCCAAGCCCTAGTGTAGCCACACCCTCCCCCCCCCCCCCCCCCCCCCCTGTGTGTGTCATCTTTTTCTATCTTGGTCCAACACATTAATCCTATATTGTGTCACATATGTGCCTAAATCCATATGGTCAAATCCCTTTCGAATTTCCAGGTCATATGGGACCTTTAATTAAAGTTTCATAGCTTTAATTGAATAATTAAATTAATCTAATCAATTTAATTACTCTAGTGACTTGACTAATTCAATCACTCACTTGTCTAACGAATGTTGGTCTCGATCATCCTTAGTGGACCCTGTCAAGTGTTGGGTTAATCGTGTGACCTTTGACCTTTGACTTTCACATTGACTTTGACCAAGTCACAAAATCATTCATTCTCTTCATAATTTCCCAATTGATTCCTTTTCGGTGTGCGATCTTATAGGTTCTAATTAACGAGGCAGTGGGTATGAATGATTCACTCTGAATCAAGTTTGAATTGTATCCCTCCATACAATTCTCCCTATTGGCGAAGGCTAATTATAATTAGTCCTTACAAGGCTTCCACAAGCCATGAGTGACACCTAGTAGTATGTCATGGCTACCCAAGCTAAAAATAATTCATTTAGAGAACCTAGTCAGTTTGTGATTACAATGCAATTCGATCATTTTCTAATTCAATACTCTATGTCATATTCTCGGGATATGGTAAACTTGTGTCAAAATCCCTAATATGACATCTTTTGATTATGTGATTCAATTTGATGAAATTGCAAATGTTCTTGTTTCAATTTCCATCCAATACTTTGGCCAAAGATTCACGAATCGTATCTTTAGAGTATTGTCTCTTCTTACTAAGAGCAAAGATTCCTTGTTGTACATTCACTTGTCTTTGCGTACACGCTGAGAATTGGGAGGAATACCTTTAAGTCACATCATTCTTTCTTATGTAGATGAGGTCATCCACATATAGAGAGACGATCAAGATATCAGAGTTACCTTGAGTTTTGGTGTAGAGAGTAGGCTCGCTTTTGCTTGTCCTGAAGCCGGCGTTTATGAAGTACTTGTCTATGCGGCTATTCCATGCTCGTGACGCTCGCTTGAGTCCATACAAGACTTTCTGTAGCTTGAGTGCTTTATCTTCTCCTCCTTGCTCAATAAATCCTTGTGGTTGCTCCACATATACTTCTTCTTTGAGCTCTCTATTTAGAAATGCAGACTTTACGTCTAGCTGATAAAATCTCCATTTCTTTTGAGCTCCAAGTGCTACCAGTGCTCTTATAGTGTCAAGTCTTGCAACTAGTGCAAAGGTCTCATTGTAGTCTATGCCTAGCTACTGTGAGTAACCTTTAGCTACTAGCCTTGCCTTATGCTTTTGTATTGATCCATCAGGATTAAATTTGGTCTTATAGACCTATTTAACCCCAATGATCTCTTTGTCTTGTGAGCGATCAACGAGTTCCCATGTTTTGTTTTTCTCAATTGTTTTGATTTCTTCTTCCATAGCTTTTCTCCAAATTTCTTCTTTTACTGCAACTTCAAAACTTTCTGGTTCTATAGTTATGAAGTTGCAAGTTTCATATATATCTTGGAGTGATCTAGTTCTTAGTTTTGGAGAGCCTTCATGTTGTATAGATGGAGGAGTTGTAGATGGTGGAGTCGTACCTGGAGTTTCTATAGTTTCCTCTTTGCACGGTTGTGTTATAGTAACACTTTTCCTTTCACCGTTTTCTTCCCCCCAGTTCCATGACGCCGATTCATCAAACTCAACATCTCGGCTTATCATGAACTTTTTAGTTCTAGGATTGTAAACTCGATAGCCTTTAGATTGGGTACTGTATCCCAGGAATATACCAACTTCAGATTTTTTTTCTAGCTTGTGTCTTTTCTCCTTAGGATGTGCATATAGCAAATGCATCCAAATACTTTGAGATGCTTTGCTGATGGCTTTATATTACTCCAAGCCTTAATAGTAGTCTTATTTTGTAAAGCTTTTGTTAGGCATCTATTTAGCAAGTATACTGTTGTATACACAGCTTCTGCCCATACTGTGTTTGGCAAGCCTTTTTCAAATATCATGGATCTTGCCATCTCCATGACAGTTCTATTTTTTCTCTCTGAGACTCCATTTTGTTTAGGAGCATAGCCAACTGTTAGTTGATGCTCTACTTCTTCATCTTCACAAAATTTGTTGAATTCTTTAGAAGTATATTTTTTTCCTCTATCACTTCTTAGTGCTTTAATATAGTGGCCACTTTGTTTTTCGACATGGGTTTTGAATTTTTTGGAGATATTAAATACTTCTGATCTTTCTCATAGAAAACAAACCCATGTCATTCTAGTATAGTCATTTATGAACATGATAAAGTACCTGTTGTTATCAAAAGATGGAGTCCTCATAGGTCCACGAACGTTTGTGTGAACAAGCTCCAACAAGGCCTTAGCTCTCCAAGCCTTTCCATATGGAAATGCTTGTCGATGTTGTTTGCCAAGTTGGCAACCTTCACAGACATCATGGATCTCTTTTATGTTTGGAAGGTCTCTCATCATATTCTTTTGATAAAGAGTGTTTAGTGCATAAAAATTAAAATGGCCAAATCTTCTATGCCATAACCATGAATCTTCTACTTTTGCTTTCATGGCCATGGCTTTTACAAATTGCCATTTGATGGTAAAATTTCTATTTTCCATCCTTACTTTTGTTATTATGTGATTTTTATTTCTTTTATCGAATATTGTGCAAGAGTCTCTAGAAAAGTGCAGAGAGTATCCATTTTCAATCATTTGTCCAACACTTAATAGATTATGCTCCAGGCTAGGTACTAGTAGAACATCTTTAATATATTCAGTTCCTTTATTAGTTGGATAGAGATTGTACCTTTTCCTTTGGTCTCCACCAGTGTTCCATTTCTCAGTTTTGCTTGGGATTTTATGGACTTGTCTATGTTGGAGAAGATGCTTTCATCTCTAGTCATGTGGTTACTACAACCGCTGTCAATATACCATTTCTTTTTGGTTCCTTCTGGTGTAGCTTGATGAGCATCAAACACATTTGGGCTTGCCACGGAACCAACAATATTTTTCTAGCTGGTTTGTATTTTTACACACCTCGCAGGGAGGATAGTTTTTTCTTTCCTTTATTTCTTTTTCATTTCCCCAATTCTTATTGGATTTATAATCTTCTCTTCTAGAACTTTCTCCAAATTTCCTTTCCCCTTCTTTAGTTTTCTGAGACCTTAAATTTAGTTTTGACTGAAAGGTGCTTTCAACTGAATTTTTATTTCGCCTGCTCAGTCTTTTCTCATATGCTTCAAGAGAGTCCATTAGTTATGTCACTGACAGACTAGTTAAATCTTTTGTCTGTTCAATGGCAGTAACTAAAGGATCATACTTAGTAGGAAGACTTATAAGTATTTTTTCTATAAATTCTTGAATCATTAATATTTTCTCCATAGGCTCTTAATTGATTTATTTTTATTTTTATTTTACCATAATAGTCTTGTGTGGTCTCAGAATCCTTCATTTTAATGTTTTCAAACTCTCTTCTCAAAGTTTGTAGTTTAACTGCACGTACCTTGGCATGGCCTTGAAATTCCTCCTTTAAGGTATTCCATGCTTCCCTTGTAGTTGTGGCTCCCATGATTCTTGGAAAAATCGTATCATGCAAGGCTTGTTGCAGGGTGCATAAGGCATTTGCATCTTTTTGTTGATCCTTATTTAGTTGCCTCAATTGTTCCACGGTTTGGATTTTCTGGATTATTGAAGTCACTATCAACTATGTCTCATAAATCTTGAGACATAAAATAGGTCTTCATTTTAATACTTCGGAAGTCATAGTTTTCTCCAGTCAAAATAGGAAGAGGGTAAGAGTTCTGGCTCATGGTAGACATGATGGAGGACTAGAGTGAACCAACGCCCAAGGTTGATTGGAACAAGCTCTGGTACCACTGTTAGTTTAAAGGAGAAGGGATTTAGAGAATGGTTGGTTTTAGTACTTAGGACAATGGATTTATGTGAAATGGAATTTTTTTTGAAAGAGTAACAAGGTAATTTTATTTGAATGAAGAAGAAAAGTTACAAAGCTTTTAGAGAATTAGTGGGATACAAGACAGCTTGGTAGTTTTCAGATTTTTTTCTTGCTTGATTATTACATAAGTAGGTTGCTAGCTTATATATAGGGATGCTAAAGTCGGCAGTTTTGCTTGGAAAGGTCGGTTGCACAGTAACCGACTTTTCCAAAGTCATTTTCAGCCACATATGTGTGGCTATCTCTAGAATAATCTTCATTCTTCACTTTGGTTTTGCCGACCTATGTAAGCTTCTCCAATAATTTAGGCTCATCTCAAAACATTTTAGATTTCTCCACACATTTCTCAAACATGTCTATCAATCATGTTCAGCCTTCTTGATTTTTATATATTTTTTTGCACAAATGTGTATTAATTTCAACACATATATATACTTGCCATTTCATTTATTTATTTAAAATCCATCCTGTCCTGTGTACCAAGTTCTCTAAATTTATAATTTTCACATGACAAGTCAATAAAGAAAACTAGTAGAAGAACCAAGAAAGTAGTTGCTGGAAACTGAACTCGAACTTAATTCATTGACTGAAAAAAAATACAATTTAAATAGAACGTACAAGACCAAACTGGGCAGGAAAACATGGAACAACAATCCCATGACCAACACGACTAACAGTTACTACTTAGACTCCCAACATATATAATGGGATGCTCTTATAGAATAGGTAAAACCACAGCTGACCTCCTAAACTAGATAACTCTTAACAAAATTTAAGAGCTAGACTTCAGTGTGTTTCCGATGTCGATAACAAATCGGTATTTGACATCTGCTTTGACAAGGCGCTCCATGGCAGTGTTTAGATAATCAATCGGGATAACCTCGATGTCAGCTGTTATGTTGTGTTTGGCTGCAAAGTCAATCATCTCTTGTGTCTCCTTCATTCCTCCAATTAAACTGCCGCCTACTATCTTCCTTCCTACAAATTTAATTGAAGAACAAATTGAAATGTTTGTTAACAACTTTAATACATACACAATGAACCAATTCAAATTAATGCACACTTCTGGAGCACTTACCCATGAGCAAAGGAAAAACTGGAAGCTCAAGAGGCTTCTCTGGTGCACCAACCATCACAAGCTTTCCATGAGACTTCAACAAACCAATCAAAGGCAAAAGAGGGTGGACGGCAGAAACCGTGTCGATGATGCCATCCATTGAGCCCAGGGCAGCCTACAAATTAAATCAACAAAAGTAAATTAATCCACAAACCCTACACATGTGACAATCCAGTATATAAGGTCAACGTAATTATTCAAATAATCACCTGCATTTGATCTTGGTCACGACTGACCAAAAATGAATCAGCATGGAGATGTTCAATAGCTTCTTCCTTCTTATTAGGGGAGGTGCTGATCACTGTAACCTTAACCCCCATAGCCTTGGCAAACTTCACGGCGACATGCCCTAAACCGCCTAGACCAACAACACCGACATGCATACCAGGTTTGTCAAGTCCGAAATATCTCAAGGGGCTGTAAGTTGTAATCCCAGCACATAGGAGAGGAGCAGCTCCATCAAGAGGTAGTGTGTCCGGAACACGAACGATGAAGTGTTCGTCGGCCACCATGATATCGGAGTAACCACCATATGTGGTGGTTCCGTCAAGGTACTTGGAACCATAGGTGAGTATCATTTTGGGGCAGTAATTCTCAAGGTTGTTGGCACAACTGTCACAAGAATGGCAAGACCCCACCAAGCATCCAACACCTACCTTGTCTCCAACTTTGAATTTTTCTACTTTGCTTCCTACCTCTGTCACAACGCCAACAATTTCATGCCTGCATTGCCCCAAATAAGTTCACTTTTAGGAATGCGTTCATTGAAAAGCTTGAGCTAATTAACTTACATTCACATCAACTATCAGTAAATGCTCTGGTCTGACTGTAAACTTGTGATAATTCTAGCAAGTATTTTTCTTAATTTTCTTTTGGCATGCCCTGTCTTTCGTTGCCACCAACCAAATAAGGCCCTGCTCGATAGCTGGGACCCGGGGTCCTGTGGTGGTTGTTTTTTGTTTGTTTTTTTTTTGTCTGAACCACGAGGTGGTCCTGAATAGGCCCCAACTATGGGTGGCACCTTTAAGCCTTAACCACAACCCAGACTAATCCCCGCTCACACCGGGTCGGCCCGTAAGGGGTAAAGTGCTGGCCAAAGTGATAACTCCATACGAGAGCAGAGATCGAACCCCTGACCTCTCTTAAGGAATGAGAGTGCCGAACCACTCACACCAATCACCTTGGTTTGTGGTGTTTGTTTTTTCATTATCTGGTGCAATAATTGTTATGACTCGAAAAAATAATATTTACTAAAATAAATGTTTTTCCAGAAAAAAGTTAGAAAACTTTATACAAATAAAGTCATATATCTGATACATGACAACTAAACTAAACTAAAGTCATAAAAAAAACATATATTGAGAAAAAGACCCATGCGTTTAGGACAAATGCAACATACATCGTACTTATGCATGTCGGTTTATTTTTTAAAGAGCCAAACTTTGATCTTTTTAAATTAAAAAAATCGTTATTAGCACTTAAATTAAAAATCATGTTTGATATATGACAACGTACCCGGGGACCAGAGGATAGGTAGAAGAACCCCATTCATTCTTCACCATGTGAAGGTCCGAATGGCATATCCCACAGTACAACACTTTGAATGACACATCTTTCTCTCCAGTTTCTCTGCAACCAAATCAATTCAATTTTAGACACAAACCAAGAACTCAGATCTTGACATTAAAGCATGCATAAATCGTAGACTTCTTTTGTAATATGTGTCGGTTTTTCACCGTCAATATAACATGTTACATGGTGTTACAGCTGCAAAATCATTTTTACTGATTAAGACAAAAAAAATAAAAAATCAAACGGGTACTGATTCAAATTTAAATCCCAGTTTGTTTGTTTTTTTATCTTCCTCATTTCATTGAATATCATTGTGCTTTTTAAGAACCACATTTAGACAAATCTAGGAATGGAATAAAAATGGTAAAAAACCAAACAAAAAATGAATGGGAAATTAAGTTATATAGAATAATAACCTTCTTGAGAATTTGAAGGGAGAAAGAACACCAGATGAATCTCTAGCAGCCCATCCAAAGGCCTTTTTGGGGTGTTCTTGCTCTGTAGAAACCACCATTTTTGCTCTCAAGATATAACTAGCACAAAGCAACTAAGAGAGAAAATGACTGTATGAGAATTTAATTAATAGAGTGAGAAGAAAGTATGAGAGAGCTAGAGAGATGGTGAGTGAAAGAGTAGGCAAGGGAAGAGCTGTTTATATATAGTTGTGGAAGACATGGGGTGGGGACACTGGGGTTCTGCTGTTGCACTGGGCTGACGTATTGGGTGAGCAAATGGAAAAAGTCAAACAAGGTACTTTTCCAAGAAGAAGTCAAACAAGGTACTTTTCTTCTCATTCGGTAAGAGATTACGACCACAACTCATGGTTGATTCTAGAGAATTCCATTATTTTCAGGTATGACGGTTTAGGACAGATTTTTATGTATGCAACAACTCTATTTTTGTGAGACCACCTTTTTGAGTCATGCTAGGGAGACCAACTTTGGATACCAACTTGTGTACCAACTCTCTAATAGAGGTGGAACTCACCAATACAATGGGTCTCACACAGGGACGGACCCATGATTTCAAATTAGGGTGGGCTAAATTTACCTTACGTACAAGCTTTGAAGGGAGGAACATAATCAATGGGATCGATGTATACAAATTTCCAATTTTTTTAAAAACACAAAACGTATATTAATTAACCAAAACTAAAACTCACACTAACCAACAAAAGAAATAAACTCATACTAATTAAACAATTACAAATGTAGAAGCTATTTTTTTCTTTCCAAAAATGTAGAAATTTTTAGGATTAAAGTTTTATGGCGTAAAACATGAATGATTACAATTAAAAATATATTGGAATTTTAGGGGACTATAAGGGGTTGACCTACTGTCATTTGTTTATTTTTAATTACAAAATCTGTACAATCAAATGTTTTGGCCAAGCCGAAAAAAAAAAAAATTACATAGAATTTTTTTTAAATAAAAAATTGTAAATCCCTAATTGATACTTCATAAACTCTAAAAAGTCCCCAAATTTCAACATCAACAAATTAAGACAATAAAAGAAGATTAATAATTGAAGATTAATTTGGTTTGCTTTAATTAAGCATTGAAGGGCATGGTTGATTGGCGTGTAGCAGGGATGATTGGCTCTTTCTTCATGTTTTTTTATTTCTCCCCTTGCATTAGCAAAGGGATGTTTTCTGCGCAAGAGGGTGTGTGGGGTTTGCTTGGGTAGGCTGGGAGTATTGCTATAGGCTAAAACAAATTAAGACACCTGGGCTATAGCCCAGGTTAGCCTGGGAATGGGTCCGTCCCTGGTCTCACACTCTATTAGAGAGTTGGCACACAAGTTGGTATCCCAAGTTGGTCTCCCAAACATTTTCCTTTTTGTGATGACGTTTTTATGTACCTAATATATAGGTACTATGAGCTAATGTGCTTTATTTTTTTTTATTTTTTTGATAATAGATAATGTGCTTTATGTTAATAATGTATATATATATAGGTAAATTTTTTTAATGTATCTGGTTAAATATAAGCGTTAATATAAAAATTCATGGATGCAATTAAAAGAAGAAAAAAAAGGCAACGTAATTAATATACCAAAATCATTATGGTCATAAGCACTTAATTTGTTAATTAATTATGGTCATAAACAATTCTTTTCCGTATTTAAAAATGAATGTAATTCTATTGGCACAAAAGTTAAAGGACTTGTATCAAAGTCACCAACTCCGAAGATTAAAACCAACTTCTCAATGAGAATGTGGATCTATGTCAACTTTTCTGTCATTTCCATAAAAAAAAATGAGTCAATTGTATTAAAAACAGAATTTTAGTCACTTTATGGGACATTTAGAATTTGAAGTACTTAAGAAGAAAGACTTGAATACTACTTTCTGGAGATATCGGGAAAAAGCAATACTTGGTTGTTGACAACAATTAGGTATCTCTTCCACAACGGTCGCTCCATATCTTTTTTTGTTTTTGTGTTTTGGTTTGGATGAAAAGGCGAGGTTACTGTGAGAATCCATGTTCTTAAAAGTTTTTAAAAAAAAGACTAAACATTTATATTTATGTACTGTTTTACGTTTACAATGCTATTCTAAAAATTATATATACTTGGTAAATATATATATACGTTCGTTTAAATAACTATAAATTATTTTATTATTTTTTTGTTTTTCTCTAAAACCTTAGATATTTCTTGCGTATTTAACTTATATAATTGTATATATTTATAATAATATTCAATTGTTAGAATTGTGTTATTCACATCTTGTGTATTAAATAGCTGAAAAAATCTATTTTATCTTTCTGAGCAACTTAACTTGGACAAAAGGATTGACATGGTAAATATTATGTATATATGAGTTTTAATCATCTTAAGGTAGAGTGGACGTGTGGTTAGGCACATGCATAGTTCATCCTTGTCACCTATATATGTGTCATTGTTTTAAAGTCAGAGCTTGTGTGTTTTGACAGCTCCTGTAAGAAATTAGTTAGTTAATAAATATCTTGATTCTATCTTCCTATATTCATATTCATCCTTAGTCATCAAGCTTATCCATACATCTATTCTTACTTCATGCCCAAGTTTTGTAAAGGTATAAATAAAGCCTCTCCCCTATGTTGTCAATAAGAAAAAGGAACAAGAAAGAAAGGAGGTAAAATACTAGAGAGAGGAGTGTGAGTGTGAATGCGGACAAAAATTAGGAAAAACACCTTACATTTCTAGCAAAAGCTTCGGTGTCAAGGTAGGGGTTTCTTGGGGGCCTTTTACGGGGATTGATTTAATTAAATTTTGTGAGCTCTATATTATGCGTGATATTATAACTTGATGGATGTTCTTGATATTATAATGTTCTTGATATTAGGTGTTTACGTGTTGTTAATTATTTAATTAATGTTGGCATGATTATATGTACATTGGTGATATTTAAATGACAATATTGTTTTTATGAGACATGTGAAAAGAAGAACTATATCATGTCATGGAAATTAGTTGGAGATGTTGGATTGAGAAAATAATGATGGAAAAGAGGGTAATGGAAATAGTCTTTTGAGTAGTTGAGTCTAACTCTTGGCAGGTACAAAGTCTCAGGGATCCCACAGTGCACATGGTTTTGTTTGTGCCTGATAAATCACGGCCATAAGCTGGCCGAAGGAGCCCCTTCTCTCGGCCCTGGCACTTGTTCATGAAAACTGAAACGCAGTGTTTCGCCAGGGTACTTCGCCTTCCTAAAGATAAAAGAAGAAATGCTAAGGCATGATCATCTCGGCCTCAAGCGCAGGCTGAGGCCGAAGCTGAACAAAATCACGGTCAAGGCATTAAAAGCAAATCATCACGTGACAGCAGGGTCCCAGGCTTCATTTAATGAAGTAGTGCCTGTTTAATGCAGCAAACCCATTGGCCACAAAGAAGCATTTAATGCATGAGGGAAGGTGGGAAGTGACTGAAGTCAGGATTTGGTGATGAGGATCAGAGTGATTAGACGTGGACATTCTCACAAAAATTCTGACAGCCTGAGATATTGGTTCAACAGCTATCCAGGCCATAAATGCGTCTCCACGGCCAGAAGCTCAGAACCCACGATCAAGAGCGGCGGCCGAGATTCACCGGGATTTCTGGGGTCACACCACCATACTTCACGATCCCAAATGTCGATTGGACACCCACTTGCGCTAATCAGACTCCACTATGCGCAAATTCAGCCTCAATTACTCATCCAGGGACTCTTCCTATAAATACAAGACTCGAGCTACATTCAAAAGGTTCAACACCAAAACAAAGCCTCCCACGGAGCAACTTATTTTTTCCTGTAATGCACTTTCAATATCTTTACTTGCTTTCCTAGGAGTAGTGTTAGATTGTAAGAAAAATCCATTCATCAATATATCATACGACCCTTGATTTTCAAGGCGCCGGAGCACCATCCTTGTTGTCCGTTCACTCACCCCATATATCACACGACCGTCGCTCCCTGAGCAGCGCGCCGGAGCACCGCCCTAAACCCACCATCAACACCATCACTCAACGGCCTTGTAGTTCAGGCCGTGAACCTAACAGCCGAGACCAGTTCCTCTCTCGGCTACAATCGTTTGATTAGGAAGACAAGTTCAAACAAGCGCACCACTTATCCATCCAACACTCGTCAACACATCGACGCACGGTAGACCGTGCTGGCACGCCCGCGCACAACCGCACCGCACCCAAAAGCAGGAAACCGCGTGTCAACGCACATCCCCTCGGCCCGGAACTCCAGGCCGTGAGATTTGCGCGGCAGACAGGTTTTTATTGGGTGATTCGGGACTGGCGAAAGGGAGTTAGACAAGATGACTAACAAAAGGGAAATTATGGGATGATTGAAATGGGTGTTAGTTCATATAAATGGGCATTCGGGACCAAGTGGTATATGCATGGTATGGGACGTGCAGGTCTACTTGTCCAGTTATATGAATTAATGGGATTAAATGAAGAGTATTCATGCATTATTATTAATAATGTGATATTTGGCTGTGTGATTGTATGTCACTTAATTTGGTTATATCAATCTACTGTGGTAAGGTCTCATGTCCCTACTGAGCGGTGGTTGCTCACCCCTCACCCTGTTTAATTTTTCAGATGAATTAGTGGGCAAGACAAGGACTAAACCAGTTGAGACTGAATTAGGTGAGAGTGATAGAGCTTTATTTATTAATTGTAAAGTTGTAAGATTTTGGGAGCTATTTTTATAAGAAAATTTTATTTTAAACCCTGTTTCGACTTCTATTTATTTTATTTTACTTTTTATTTTCTCACTCATCGGGCGCGGGGTTTCTACCTATCCCCAAATCCAGGGCGTGACAGTTACTCCATATTTTTTTGGAGCGCTAAGAATATTTTGCTTTTAAAAAAAAAAGAAAATCAAGAATAAGTTTATTTTTTGTGTTGGTTTATTCAATCTCCAATTCAACACTGAAAGTTAATTTTCATATATAATTTAAGAGTGATGGGGCCTAAAAAGTTATAATTTTTTCCCGAATATAAATAAATAAAAGACAAAGTTAATTTTAAGCTTATTTTGCTTATAATTGAGAAAGTTATGAACATTATTCTAAGTCATTTGATGATATTATGTTTTATATATTATAGAATCAAAAAAATTTCTCAACCATTTCATTTATATTTTACATTTACATCTATTAAAATGTTTGATTAGATTAAACATGACGATAAATATTTCATATTTCATTATTATCTTTTTTATTATGAAAATAGATCATTCAATCCAATATCAATTGGATTTAAACTTCTAATCCGATTGGATTGGATTGGAAAACTCATAATTCAATTTACAATGGATCAAATGCGAATTAGCTAAAATACATTGGTTTCAAACCGATGCACACCCCTAATCTCATTTAAGTGAGAGGATAACACTTTGATTTTTCGTCCATTCAAGTTGATGTTACTCACACAAAAAGCAAGAAAACCTAAGAGAGAAAACTCCTAGCCGCCACCCCTTTTGGGGTGGTGACTACCATGTTTTTTTGTCCCATCTTCATTTCTTTTTCCTCTCGTCTCCAACCCATCCCCTTCCTATCCTCTTTGCTTCCCCCTCCCGCATTGTCCCCCTCTCTTTTCATTAGCTCGTTTATGATGGAGTAATTATAACAGATCTTTGCGGATCTATCCTCTTTTGGTTATCAACTCTATTTGCCAAAGAGGAGAGTCTATTGGTGCGAATTTGTTATCATTTGGTGCTTGTGAATAGTAGGTTGGCTTTGTGATAACGGGGTTGCAGTCTAGCTGGTTTAGTTTCTTTATCTTTAGAATAAGTCACATAAACTCTCTTAGGATTTTGTTTGTAGTTTTCACCTCTCTTTTGTGAGAGCTTTTTGATTGTTATGAGTTTACAATCTTAGTTGGGATGCCTATGCCAAAGTTTCTTCAGTCATGCATGATCGTTGGTGGAGGTGCACCAAATTGTCTTCATCTTAATGTTTTATTTCTTCGTAATTGTAATGGCCCTTTGTGACTAGTTTGTATTGGCCTTTTATGGCCAGTAGATTTTTTGGTTGAATTATGAATGCAATTCAATATATATATATATATATATATAAAGTAAGAGGATACCAAAGAGACACATTGACACATATATCGTCAGGATCCCGAGCCTCTACATTTAGAGCCCACGCATTTCCCGTATTTCGCTTCATCCAGGCTATTCTAATGATCCAACGTATGGTTTCATACATGACATGTTAGCAACATAATACAATTTAGTTTTTATTATTTTATTATTTTATGATTCTATAGTGATGTTACGTTGTCGTTTCCTTCCATCATCTCTCTTCTCCCTCTCCTCCTCGTTTCTCCTCTTTTTTTTTTGGGCGTCAAATAGCAATCTCTTATAGAAAGTAAGGGTGCAAGTTGGATTGGAAATTTTGATTCAAAAATTTCCGACTTTGGCTAGTCCATATCGATTCAAACCTCTAAAAGTTCTGAAATCTAAAAATTCTGAAGAAATTTTTTTTTTGAATTTGGAATGTATCACAAGATTCCTAAAACTTCCAAATTCCGAAATATATTAGGGTTTCAAGCTTAGATTACATATATGTAAGACTAATTTTATGTTGAACTAGATATGGCTTAATGACCAAATAGACATTGTCAAGTAATTTCAGAAAGGATAAGAACATCTAAGTAATAACATATAATACTTTTTCAAGCTTTTTGTATTTTTTTTCAATTTTAAGCCAATTTTAACCTTTTAAATCTTTGGACATGCTTAAAATGTTCAACTATTTTCCGAAATTTTTCCAAAAATATTCCGAAATATGTAAGTTTTGAAATTTTCTGAAAATTCCGAGTTTTCCAAATTGAAATGGATGTTGAAATTCCGAAATTTTTTGTAACAGAATTAGAAAGGAATTTTCGCTCCAAATTGTTTTTGAATTGAAATTAGGGTTCCATATGACTCTGATCCTTTCCATCTGAAAACCAACCGTAATAGAAAGCAAAGCCAAACCCAGGTACATTACCTCAGAACTACAAAAGTGCCAAGAACACCAACTAGAACCCAAAGACAGGTCTAGGAAGAACATAGCTCGGCACAGAAAAGGTAAAAACAACCAAAATACAATAACCAAAGCCATGAGACCCCTAGCTCCTAAACCTCTCCTATTTTCTCTGTATCTTGTGTCTCCCAAATCCCAATTCCCACATCCCCTCAAGTGTTCAAAATTCAATATAAAATTATATCTAAAACAAATTCCAATTTAAAAAAATTTCAATGAAATTTCAGAAACTTAATTACTGGATTCTTGCTGTCGTTAGCAAATTCAATTATGACATGGTTGAATCAAATTCCAAGTGAGAAAAAAGCATCCATGTATTTGAGATATAGTTTGATATTTTTGGGATTTTGATTTGGGTTTTGAACTAGTGTTGAGTAGTAGAGATTCCTGGGAAAATTGGGAAATGGGAGAGCTGAAGAGAGGGAGGAGAGAAAGGGGAGAGAGATACAGAGAGATAGAGAGATAAATGGGTAACGTTAGTTTTTTTTTTTTATTTTAAAAACTACAGTTTATGTTAATTTTGATGTGTTATTTTTTAAGTCATTAGATTATTGTAAGGGTCCAGATGAAGATATATGCAGAAAAAAAAAAAGCGTAAATTCTAAATGCAAAGACTCATTGCTTAGGTGATGACTTTTTTTCGGTAACGCATGATTATTATTATTATTATTATTTTAAATATTTAAAGAGGTGATGTAACATTAGCAAAACAAATATTACAAGCAATCCTCCACGGAAACATCTTAAATGATCTCGGAAGGATTTTCGTATCATGTAGATATTTAGTGTAAGAATATAAAACATAACAAACTAATCTATGGTCAGTATTGATGCATCCAGCCAGACATTAGTTACATTATGCATAGTGGTAGGCTAAAATGTGAATATACATTATGCATGGTGTATATGTATAGTCCTTTTCCTTGTATGATACGACAACCTTTTTTCAATGGCCACAGTCCATATACGTGCGCGCGTTATTCGAGACCACAAGAAATTGAAAATCATACAGTGATTTTTGTTTTGGAGTGGAGAAATAATATCAAAAAGCATTTGTCAAATGGATATATGTGCATTGGTTAACGTCGGTTGTCATGAGTTTGAATTTGGGTGTGAATGTCAAAATATGGTTGTTGTTTGTGAAGTTTGATGCAATATTTATAACAAATGGCCCACATACATATAATATTAAGTGCTCTTAAATGAACATTAAAATTAATTGAATACATTCTACTATCAAATTATTTATTAAATTACTAATTTACTATAATATAAAATGATCAAAAAGAATATATTAAATTGTTGCATGCAAGCGTCCCATGAGTAGTACAAGCTAAGCACAACCAGAAACAAATAGAAAAATAAAAATAGAAAAAAGACAGAAACAAAATCTGGTCATATGAAAATAAAAAGATTGCTTATGCTTGATTAGGTTTTTTTAAAAAAATATCTTTACTTCAATGTTATTTTTTTTAGGCCATTGGGCCCAACACGTGAAGCCTTGCTCTGATACCATTAAGGAAGTTGAGGTTCCACCCCAAAACCAATTGGCAATGGGGGTAGTAGCCCAACTCCTTATAAATCCAGGCTAGGTCCCTTAACTTTTCAATGTGGGACAAACAACCAATTGGTTTTGGGGGGAGTAGCCCAACTCTTTATAAACATAGGCTTGGTCCCTTAACTTTTCAATGTGGGACAAATACTCTCAACAATATAACCAAACGAAAAAGGTAAGAGTGTGTAAAAAAATAAAAATAAAAAAACATATAGGGCGGTTCGGTTTACTAAAGCACTTGTTTCGGATTTTAGTACAGAGCGTTAAACTAGTTTAGCCGATCGATTTGGATTGCTTATCCGATTTTAAAACAACTAAAAACAAAAACCTAATTAAACGAGACCCATTTTTCAAATTTTGTCAGAAATTACCAACCCTTCCATGCGTACAAAAAATTACAAATAAGAAAAGACCAAAACCTCATATAAGAATTAAAATATCAGAATAAAACATATCAATTTCGCGTAATCAAAATCTAACATATTACATTGTGCTTGTTGAACCAAAAAAATTCACAAAATTTATTTCTTTTGCCAAGTTTCTATTGGTCAAAGCCCACATCCTACGAACCTTACCTAATCTAAAATGATAAGTGCAAAAAAAAGGTGGCTGACCATTATAAAATAACAAATGAATATAATTCCAGCCATACAAATTTATTCGGATGGGATTGAAATATTCCTCCTTTGCAGGTTTATCAAAAAAGATATAAGTGTTTGCCAAGTATCAAACACTAAAGGATAAGCAGGGCATCTAAGAGGTGATTGTTGACTCCAACTCAAATTCCTCACATCAAGGTCTATAAAAAGGGGGTAAATGGCTGGGAGAAAAAGGGGGGTTGGGGGGGGGGGGGAAGGCAGCCGGCAGGCTGCAGAGATCGCACGATAGTGCTGAAGGAAAAAAAAGGGGGACAGCCGCAGGAGGAGAGGAGTCACGCAACGCAGAGAAAGCCAACAACAACACCGGAGGAAGGCATACTCCCATGGCTTCTGCTAGACTTTGCTCCTGCTGTACAAAAAGTACAGAGCAAACCATCACAAATCCACTGCAAGGCCCCTCTCTTGGTGATGATGTTTAAAGCATCCAAAATTATCCGGAAGGATTGATCTCATATGATGGTGGAAACCATCTCAAACCTGTCAAAACTCCAAGTCTGACTTGGCTAAAAGCAAAAAGCAAAGAAAGAATGGACAATGACTCATCTCAAAGCATTTTAGATTTCTCCACACATTTCTCAAATATGTCTATCAATCATGTTCAAGCTTCTTAATTTTTATATATTTTTTTGCACAAATGTGTATTAATTTCAACACATATATATACTTGCCATTTCATTTATTTATTTAAAATCCATCCTGTCCTGTGTACCAAGTTGTTCTCTAAATTTATAATTTTCACATGACAAGTCAATAAAGAAAACTAGTAGAAGAACCAAGAAAGTAGTGGCTGGAAATTGAACTCGAACTTAATCCATTGACTGAAAAAAAAATACAATTTAAATAGAACGTACAAGACCAAACTGGGCAGGAAAACATGGAACAACAATCCCATGACCAACACGACTAACAGTTACTACTTAGACTCCCAACATATATAATGGGATGCTCTTATAGAATAGGTAAAACCACAGCTGACCTAAACTAGATAACTCTTAACAAAATTTAAGAGCTAGACTTCAGTGTGTTTCCGATGTCGATAACAAATCGGTATCTGACATCTGCTTTGACAAGGCGCTCCATGGCAGTGTTCAGATAATCAATCGGGATAACCTCGATGTCAGCTGTTATGTTGTGTTTGGCTGCAAAGTCAATCATCTCTTGTGTCTCCTTCATTCCTCCAATGCAACTGCCGCCTACTATCTTCCTTCCTATAATATTAATTGAAGAACAAATTGAAATGTTTGTTAACAACTTTAATATGTACACAATGAACCAATTCAAATTAATGCACACTTCTGGAGCACTTACCCATGAGCAAAGGAAAAACTGGAAGCTCAAGAGGCTTCTCTGGTGCACCAACCATCACAAGCTTTCCATGAGACTTCAACAAACCAATCAAAGGCAAAAGAGGGTGGATGGCAGAAACCGTGTCGATGATGCCATCCATTGAGCCCAGGGCAGCCTACAAATTAAATCAACAAAAGTAAATTAATCCACAAACCCTACACATGTGACAATCCAGTATATAAGGTCAACGTAATTATTCAAATAATCACCTGCATTTGATCTTGGTCACGACTGACCAAAAATGAATCAGCATGGAGATGTTCAATAGCTTCTTCCTTCTTATTAGGGGAGGTGCTGATCACTGTAACCTTAACCCCCATAGCCTTGGCAAACTTCACGGCGACATGCCCTAAACCGCCTAGACCAACAACACCGACATGCATACCAGGTTTGTCAAGTCCGAAATATCTCAAGGGGCTGTAAGTTGTAATCCCAGCACATAGGAGAGGAGCAGCTCCATCAAGAGGTAGGCTGTCCGGAACACGAACGATGAAGTGCTCGTCGGCCACCATGATATCGGAGTAACCGCCATATGTGGTGGTTCCATCAAGGTACTTGGAACCATAGGTGAGTATCATTTTGGGGCAGTAATTTTCAAGGTTGTTGGCACAACTGTCACAAGAATGGCAAGACCCCACCATGCATCCAACACCTACCTTGTCTCCAACTTTGAATTTTTCTACTTTGCTTCCTACCTCTGTCACTACGCCAACAATTTCATGCCTGCATTGCCCCAAATAAGTTCACTTTTAGGAATGCGTTCATTGAAAAGCTTGAGCTAATTAACTTACATTCACATCAACTATCAGTAAATGCTCTGGTCTGACTGTAAACTTGTGATAATTCTAGCAAGTATTTTTCTTAATTTTCTTTTGGCATGCCCTGCCTTTCGTTGTCACCAACCAAATAATGCAACATACATCTTACTTGTGGTGGTCCCGGGGTCCAGTGGTGGTTGTTTTTTCTTTACCTATATTCTGGTGCAATAATTGTTATGACTTTATACTAATATTATTTACTAAAATAAAAGTTTTTCAGAAAAAAGTTAGAAAACTTTATACTAATAAAGTCATATATCTGATACATGACAACTAAACTAAACTAAAGTCACAAATAATGCAACATACATCGTACTTATGCGTGTCGGTTTATTTTTTAAAGAGCCAAACTTTGGTCTTTTTAAATTTAAAAAATCGTTATTAGCACTTAAATTAAAAATCATGGGGTATATCCCAAAAGAAAATCAACAACTAAGTAAATTAAAGTCATGTTTGATATATGACAACGTACCCGGGGACCAGAGGATAGGTAGAAGAACCCCATTCATTCTTCACCATGTGAAGGTCCGAATGGCATATCCCACAGTACAACACTTTGAATGACACATCTTTCTCTCCAGTTTCTCTGCAACCAAATCAATTCAATTTTAGACACAAACCAAGAACTCAGATCTTGACATTAAAGCATGCATAAATCCTAGACTTCTTTTGTAATATGTGTCGGCTTTTCACCGTCAATATAACATGTTAAATGGTTCTACCGCCGCAAAATCATTTTTACTGATTAAGACAAAATAAAAATAAAAATCAAACGGGTACTGATTCAAATTTAAATCCCAGTTTGTTTGTTTTTTTTTATCTTCCTCATTTCATTGAATCATTGTGCTTTTTAAGAACCACATTTAGACAAATCTAGGAATGGAATAAAAATGGTAAAAAACCAAACAAATAATGAATGGGAAATTAAGTTATATAGAATAATAACCTTCTTGAGAATTTGAAGGGAGAAAGAACACCAGATGAATCTCTAGCAGCCCATCCAAAGGCCTTTTTGGGGTGTTCTTGCTCTGTAGAAACCACCATTTTTGCTCTCAAGATATAACTAGCACAAAGCAACTAAGAGAGAAAATGACTCTATGAGAATTTAATTAATAGAGTGAGGAGAAGTATGAGAGAGCTAGAGAGATGGTGAGTGAAAGTAGGCAAGGGAAGAGCTGTTTATATATAGATGTGGAAGACATGGGGTGGGGACACTGGGGTTCTGCTGTTGCGCTGGGCTGACGTATTGGGTGACCAAATGGAAAAAGTCAAACAAGGTTCTTTTCCACAGAAAAGTAATGACGTTCTCATTGGGTAAGAGATTACGGCCACAACTTACGGTTGATTCTAGAGAATTCCATTATTTTCAGGACAGATTTTTTAGGACAGATTTTTGTGTATGCAACAACTCTATTTTTGTGATGACGTTTTTATGTACCTAATATATAGGTACTATTGAACTAATGTGCTTTATGTTAATATATGTATATATATAGGTAAATTTTTTTAATGTACCCGGTTAAATATAAGCGTTGATATACAAAATCATGGATGCAATTAAAAGAAGAAAAAAAGGCAATGTAATTAATTTACCAAAATCATTATGGTCATAAGCACTTAATTTGTTAATTAATTATGGTCATAAACAATGAGTGCTGCTATTTCCACCCCTTGTCCTATTTCCCCACCCACCTTATCTTCCCACCCACCATGTAAATTTGAAAAAACACAATCCTATCTTTCCACCCATCATTATTCCTAAAATACCCTTTAATTATTAATTCAAGTAAAACCTAGAAATCAAACAAAAAATTAAAAAAATAACCCAAACAAACCCAACGACTTCTTCCTATTCTTCTTCCAATTCTTTTCTTCAATCACAATTCCAGAAAAATTTCCGAAAAACAACATGTGACATTGGACAGCCCGGCTTGTAACTAGACATATACCATCTCTACCTATAAATATTGTTGTGCAATGTCGTCAAATCTCATTACCCATACACTAAACAGAATTCTTACTAAAAACATAGAATAATTATATATATATATATATATATATAATGGTTTCCATGGCTGAGAGTAGATTACTTGGCAGTAAGAATTATTCCTAACTCAATTTTTTACTTCCTTTAAAATTATTTATTTTTTGTTTCACAAAAATATTTAAAAAGAATTTGTCGTTCATTTGTAATACATGCATTAATGTTGCAGTTGGATTTGGAAAGAAACAAATTAGCCCAGTATGCGATTCAGTTTATGGTGCAGAGGAGGGTGATACGTGTCATTGAAAAGTTCAATTTGAGTTTTGATTTCTTCCTTTCTGCCAACCCTAATATCAATTGCGACAACTTCTTTGTGGGTCAATGGCTTTGTACTGTGGGGATTGCAAACTGAGCTTCAAGTTTGGTCCGGGGGTGGTGTTTGACAGGGATGAGGGGAGAATAGGTGGGTTACAAGAAATAAAACAAGGTGTCCAAAGTCATTTTACAAAGTGGTAATTTTGTTTTGGGAGCTTTAGTTTTAAACCACAATATAGTTTACTAATTTGGAAGATGGAAATACAATTTCATCTAATTAGCATAAGGCCAAAGACCAAAATGTGGTACCTAATTTAAAAAAATATCATTAAAAAATATCAAAATTACACACAATGCCACTCCTTCTAAGGCAAGCATACTATGCCACATGTCCATATCTATCCAACCACCATCGCTGGAATCTCGCCGCCGGCCACCACTGCCGGCCACCGCCGCCGGCCACCACTGCCGGAATCCCACCACCGGCCACCTCCGACCAGCTGCCACCGGCCACCTTCGACCAACCGCCACTGGCCACCTCCGACCACCTTTCGCCGCCGGACTCCAGCGCTGTCAGCCAGCAACCGCTGTCATCGACCGCCACCGTCTGCACGGGACCAACTTCGTTGCCCCTTATTCACTTTTTTTTAAAAAAAGAAGATTTTGTGTCATTAAAGGGACTCGAACCTTGACCTTCAAAGGAAGAGGGCTCACTCACAAACCACTACACCAAACTTGATTTTGTAATATTTATTCAATTATACAATATTTATATAAACGATCAACGGTTTTAAAAATAAAATAAAAAAATCATTTCACCACATATTCACACAAAAACTGCAAATAAAAGCAGAAACTGCAACAAAAATACAATGTAGATATCAATTATATATATATATATATAAATAAAATAAAATTTATAGAAGCAAAATGGAGGAACCAAGATGAAAGTACTAAAATGGAAACTGCGATGCAGAAACAGAAACTGCAATGGTGAAATAGAAACTGCGATGTAGAAACAGAAACTGCGATGCATAAAGAGAAACTGCAATACAAAAATAGAAACTGAAATGCTGACCCTGGGCAAAAATGCTCAGCTCTAAAGTTAAATAAAACAAAACAATAGTTTTTTTTATTCAAAACATGTTGGGAGAGAGGGAATCAGACTGAAAACCACCTAGAATGTAAAATAGGTTATTCATGTTTCTGTTTTTTGCATTGCACATTCCGTTTTCTGCATTGCAGTTTCCATTTTCTGCAATGCAGTTTTTGTTTTCTGCAATGCAGAAGAAAAGTTCAGAGTGTGGGTATGCAGAACCAAATGCATGTACCAAACTGATAGTGATGCATGCACAAAGATGTCAAAGCCAAGTATTGAAAACCACCAAACCATCAGGTCTAGTCAATGTCAATGCAACCTAATTAATGTTCTCCACACAGAAAAAAGAAAAGATATGAGAAACCATTTGCTACAGCAGGTTTTCCTGGGAAATGTACAGAAGAGTCTTGATATTTGATCTTACCCAAACTATAGCAAGCAAAGAACACGCTGTCCTAAGATTAGTCTATTTTGTGCTTCAAATGTTAAGAGAAGACATGACAATAGATTTTTTTATAACTTTGTATTAAAGAAAATTAGAAACTGAAGAGAAAACCCTTGAAACAGAAAAAGATGAATTAATTGGCATATTCAATGCAAGTGCTTACATCATGGTTCCTTTGTGGCTCCACTGTTAAGAAAAAAAAAATGGCACAACCAAGAAAAGATAAATTAAAGAAGGGAGGTATCTGTTCTCTTACTCTTCCTCAATTTCAAGGCCTGGTACGTATTCTAAACTCACATCGAAAATGACCGGACTACTTGGAGCCACCCTTGGCCTTCCTGGAGCTGAATTGAGACCCTTGGGAAACACCAACTATCAAAACCAGAGTAAAAGCACAAAGGTTAGAACTATCCTGCTGTGAATTCATAGAAGCACTTGCAATTGGTGGTTGGAAGATATCAAAGCCAATACAATCATGACTGTTAAAGTTTCAACTTAACCCCACAGAAGAAGCATAACACATAATGCCTCGAACAGGTTCAAGGTTTTTAAATACCATTTTTTTTCTTGTTCTTTTTTTACTGATAAAGAAATGATAATTGTCAGATTTTGCAGTAGGCCAAAAAAAATAGGACTGCAAACAAACAGAGGCAAATAAACCAAAAAAATTATTTAAAAAAATGAAGACGACAATGGAAACTAGCTAGAAAACCATACCTCAATCGAAGGATTTGAGGGCCGGAGGAGAGAGATCGAGGGATTGGAAAACCGAGTAACAATCCGATCAAAATCGGGGTTTTCCGGCAAAACAGCAGCAGCAGAGGCAGGAGGAAGGTCGGAGCTGGCTTGGGGTGCGACGCCGGTCAAAACATGACCAGTCGGGTGGCTGGGTGGCCGACGTGACAGTGGCTGGGGGGTTTTGTCGGTGTCGGTCGAAACACAGGGGAGGAGAAAGGGAGAAGACGCGAAGAGAGAGAGAGAGAGAGAGAGAGAGAGAGAGAGAGATCTGAGAAACTAACGAATTTGGGTTAGGTTTTTAAATGAAAAGGGTATAATTGTCTTTTTAAGGACTAATGTAAGGTGGGTCAACAAATCTGGTCTTCCTTTTTGGCCTAATCCAAAATAACAATTCTTTTCTAGGTATTAAAACCCAAACCAAAATATCAAATGTCTTAAATACTAATAAGTAAAGTTATCTATGTCTAATACCTAATTTTCCTTTTTGTTTTTAAAATTTTGAAGATAAGGTGGGTGGGGAAATAGGACAAGGGGGTGGAAATAGCAGCACTCTAAACAATTCTTTCCCGTATTTAAAAATGAATGTAATTCTATTTGCACAAAAGTCAAAGGACTTGTATCAAAGTCACCAACTGCGAAGATTAAAACCAACTTCTCAATGGGAATGTGGACCTATATCAATTTTTCTATCGTTTGAATCAAGAATGAGTCAATTGTATTATAAAATAAAAAAAAATAAAAAAAAATAGTCACTTTTTGGGACATTTAGAATTTGAAGTCCTTGAGAAGAAAGACTTGAATACTACTGAGTCAATTGTATTTTTTTATTTAAAAAATAGTCACTTTTTGTGACATTCAAAATTTGAAGTACTTGAGAAGAAAGACTTGAATACTACTGAGTCAATTGTATTTTTTTTTAAAAAAATTAAGTCACTTTTTGGGACATTTAAAATTTGAAGTACTTGAGAAGAAAGACTTGAATACTACTGAGTCAATTGTATTTTTTTAAAAAAAAAAATTAGTCACTTTTTGGGACATTTAAAATTTGAAGTACTTGAGAAGAAGGACTTGAATACTACTGAGTCAATTGTATTTTTTTAAAAAAAAATTTAGTCACTTTTTGGGACATTTAAAATTTGAAGTACTTGAGAAGAAAGACTTGAATACTATTGAGTCAATTGAATTTTTTTTTAAAAAAAAATTAGTCACTTTTTGGGACATTTAAAATTTGAAGTACTTGAGAAGAAGGACTTGAATACTACTGAGTCAATTGTATTTAAAAAAAAAAAAAAATTAGTCACTTTTTGGGACATTTAAAATTTGAAGTACTTGAGAAGAAAGACTTGAATACTACTGAGTGGGAAAAAGCAATACTTGGTTGTTGACAACAATTAGGTATCTCTTCTACAACGGTCGCTCCATATCTTTTTTTGTTTTTGTGTTTTGGTTTGGATGAAAAGGCGAGGTCACTCCATATTTTTTTGGAGCGCTAAGAATATTTTGCTTTTAAAAAAAATAGAAAATCAAGAATAAGTTTATTTTTTGTGTTGGTTTATGCAATCTCCAATTCAATGAAAGTTAATTTTCATATATAATTTGAGAGTGATGGGGCCTAAAAAGTTATAATTGTTTCCCGAATATACATAAATAAAAGGCAAAGTTAATTTTAAGCTTATTTTGCTTGTAATTGAGAAAGTTATGAACATTATTATTGAGAAAGTTATTAACATTATTATTGAGAAAGTTATGAACATTATTTTAAGTCATTTGATGATATTATGTTTTATATATTATAGAATCAAAAAAAAATTCTCAATCATTTCATTTATATTTTACATTTACATCTATTAAAATGTTTGATTAGATTAAACATGACGATAAATATTTCATATTTCATTATTATCTTTTTTATTATGAAAATAGATCATTCAATCCAATATCAATTGGATTTAAATCTCTAATCTGATCGGATTGGATTGGAAAACTCATAATTCAATTTACGGTGGATCAAACGTGAATTAGCTAAAATACATTGGTTGCAAACCGATGCACACCCCTAATCTCATTTAAGTGAGAGGATAACACTCTGATTTTTCGTCCATTCAAGTTGACAACTCACAAAAAAAAGCAAGAAAATCTAAGAGAGAAAACTCCTAGCTGCCACCCCTTTTGGGGTGGTGACTACCATGTTTTTTTGTCCCATCATCTCTTTTTCCTCTCCTCTCCAACTCATCCCCTTCCTATCCTCTTTGCTTCCCCCTCCTGCATTGTCCCCCTCTCTTTTCATTAGCTCGTTTATGGAGTAATTATATAACAGATCTTTGCGGATCTATCCTCTTTTGGTTATCAACTCTATTTGCCAAAGAGGAGAGTCGATTGGTGCGAATTTGTTATCATTTGGTGCTTGTGAATAGTAGGTTGGCTTTGTGATAACGGGGTTGCACTCTGGCTGGTTTAGTTTCTTTATCTTTGGAATAAGTCTCATAAACTCTCTTAGGATTTTCTGTGTAGTTTTCACCTCTCCTTTGTGAGAGTTTTTCACCTCTCTTTTGAGAGAGCTTTTTGATTGTTATGAGTTTACAATCTTAGTTGGGATGCCTATGCCAAAGTTTCTTTAGTCATGCATGATCATTGGTGGAGGTGCACCAAATTGTCTTCATCTTAATGTTATATTTCTTCATAATTGTAATGGCCCTTTGTGACTAGTTTGTATTGGCCTTTTGTGGCCAGTAGATTTTTTGGTTGAATTATGAATGCAATTCAATATCTGAAAAAATATATAGAGAGTAAGAGGATACCAAAGAGACACATTGACACATATATCGTTGGGGTCCCGATCCTCTACATTTAAGCCCACGCATTTTCCGTATTTCGCTTCATCTAGGCCATTCTAATGATCCAACGTATGGTTTCATACATGACATGTTAGCAACATAATACAATTTAGTTTTTATTATTTTATTATTTTATGATTCTATAGTGACGTTAGGTTGTCGTTTCCTTCCATCATCGCTCTTCTCCCTCTCCTCCTCGCTTCTCCTCTTTTTTTTGGGTGTCAAATAGCAATCTCTTATAGAAAGTAGGGGTGCAAGTTGGATTGGAAATTTTGATTCGAAAATTAACGATTTTGGCTAGTCCATATCGATTCCGACCTCCGAAAGTTCTGATTAGAATTTTTTTTTTTTTTGAATTTGGAATGTATCACAAGATTCCGAAAACTTCTGAATTCCGAAATATACTAGGGTTTCAGGCTTAGATTACATATATGTAAGACTAATTTTATGTTGAACTAGATATGGCTTAATGACCAAATAGACATTGTCGAGTAATTTTAGATAGGAAAAGAACATCTAAGTAATAACATATAATACTTTTTCAAGCTTTTCGTATTATTTTTCAATTTTAAGCCAATTTTAACCTTTTAAATCTTTGGAGATGTTTAAAATGTTAAACTATTTTCCGAAATTTTTCCAAAAATATTCCGAAATATATAAGTTCTGAAATTTTCCGAAAATTCCAAGTTTTCCGAATTGGAATGGATGTGAAATTCCGAAATTTTTTGGAACAGAATTAGAAAGGAATTTTCGCTCAAATTTTTTTTTGGTTTGAAATTAGGGTTCCATGATTCCGATCCATTCCATCCAAAAACGAACCGTAATAGAAAGCAAAAGCAAGGGCGGCAAAGCCAAACCCAGGTACATAACCTCAGAACTGCAAAAGTGCCAAGAACACCAACTAGAACCCAAAGACAGGTCTAGGAACAACATAGCTCAGCACAGAAAAGGTAGAAACAACCAAAATACAATAACCAAAGCCATGATACCCTTAGCTCCTAAACCTCTCCTATTTTCTCTGTATCTTGTGTCTCCCAAATCCCAATTCCCACATCCCCTCAAGTGTTCAAAATTCAAAAAAAATTATATCTAAAACAAATTCCAAGTTAAAAAAATTTCAATCAAATTTCAGAAACTTAATTACTGGATTCTTGCTATCGTTAGCAAATTCAATTATTAAAGGGTTGAATCAAATTCCAAGTGAAAAAAAAGCATCCATGTATTTGAGATATAGTTTGATATTTTTGGGATTTTGATTTGGGTTTTGAACTAGTGTTGAGTATAGTAGAGATTCCTGGGAAAATTGGGAAATGGGAGAGCTGAAGAGAGGGAGGAGAGAAAGGGGAGAGAGATACAGAGAGATAGAGAGATAAATGGGTAACGTTAGTTTAGAAAAAAAAATAAAAACGACAGTTTATGTTAATTTTGATGTGTTATTTATGAAGTCATTAGATTAGTGTAAGGGTCCAGATGAAGCAAAATGCAGAAGAAAAAAAAAAACAAAGCGTAAATTCTAAATGCAGAGGCTCATTGCTCAGGTGATGATACTTTTTTTTTTTTTTTCAGTAAGGGATTATTTTTTTAAAAAAAATAAAATTTAAAGAGGTGATGTAACATTAGCAAAACAAATATTACAAGCAATCCTCCACGGAAACATCTTAAATGATCTCGGAAGGATTTTCGTATCATGTAGATATTTAGTGTAAGAATATAAAACATGATCTATGGTCAGTATTGATGCAGCCAGCCAGACATTAGTTACATTATGCATAGTGGTAGGCTAAAATGTGAACATACATTATGCATACATTATGCATGGTGTATATGTATAGTCCTTTTCCTTGTATGATACGACAACCTTTCTTCAATGGCCACAGTCCATATACGTGTGTGTGTTATTTGAGACCACAAGAAATTGAAAATCATACAGTTGTGGAAAGCTTTAATTTTTGAAAGAGCCTCCCAGAAATGGGCGGTTGGAGAAAGTGATTTTTGTTTTGGAGTGGAGAAATAATATCAAAAAGCATTTGTCAAATGGATATATGTGCATTGGTTAACGTCGGTTGTCATGAGTTTGAATTTGGGTGTGAATGTCAAAATATGGTTGTTGTTTGTGAAGTTTGATGCAATATTTATAACAAACGGCCCACATATGAAATAAATTTTCAACTGAAAGAAATTGTCACCATATGAAATAAATTTTCAACTGCAATATTCATATCAAACGCCCCACATACATATAATATTAAGTGCTCTTAAACAAACTCTAAAATTAATTAAATATATTCTATTATTAAATTATTTATTAAATTACTAATTTACTATAATATAAAATGATCAAAAAGAATATATTGAATTGTTGCATGCAAGCGTCCCATGAGTAGTACAAGCTAAGCACAGCCAGAAACAAATAGAAAAATAAAAATAGAAAAAAGACAGAAACAAAATCTGGTCATATGAAAATAAAAAAATAAAAAAACATATAGGGCGGTTCGGTTTACTAAAGCACTTGTTTTGGATTTCAGTACAGAGCACTAAACTAGTTTAGCCGATCGGTTTGGAGTGCTTATCCGATTTTAAAACAACTAAAAACAAAACCTAATCAAACGAGACCCAATTTTCAAATTTGGTCAGAAATTACCAACCCTAATTCCATGCATACAAAAAATTACAAATAAGAAAAGACCAAAACCTCATATAAGAATTAAAATATCATAATAAAATATATCAATTTCACGTAATCAAAATCTAACATATTACATTGTGCTCATGAAAATGTATAATTTTCACCATACGGTAGACAACACCGCTGAAACAACTAAATCGAATATTAGTATATAATCTTATTTTGCCAAGATGAGTAACTTTGGGATGTAAAATTTAAGAGCTTGACTTCAATGTGTTTGCAATGTCGATGACAAAACGGTATCTAACATCTGTTTTGATGAGACGCTCCATAGCCGTGTTCACATAATCAACTGGGATAACCTCGACGTTCGCTGTTATGTTGTGTTTACCTGCAAAATCAATCATCTCTTGGGTTTCCTTCATACCTCCAACAACACTACCAGCCACTATCTTCCTTCCTGAAATTACAAAATAACACATTTTTGTTAATGTTGATTATCCACCAATGCAAATCAAAGCACAGGTGATTAGCAAGAATAAAAAATTATTTAAGATAAATGTTGTGCTTTCAAATCCAGTGTCAACATGTAAAGCCAACTTCTCGTAGTTAGGGCTAGTTTGGTATTGCTATGCTTTAAAAAAAAAATTGCTTCTGCTATGTTGTGAGAATAAACAGCTGTGAATAAAAGCAGTTAGGCGTTTGGTAAACTGTATTAGAAAAAGTGTTGTGAAGAGTCAAAGTGTTTGGCAAATTTTTATTAAAATGCTTTTAGTGTATATAATAACCAGAAAGGACATGATGATGAAATTGTCCTTTTTTTTCTTTTTATTTTAATAACAAAAGGAAACCAACTTCACTACATATAATTTTTTTTCTTTTTTTTAACACTTAACACACATATTTTACCATAAATTCTAAATTATCATTGTAATGAAATTTAATAATTAATAATAAGGGTTAAGTAAACAAATATATAAACAAAATAAAATTAAAAAAGAAACAAACCCATCCCACCGTACATCCCCACCCCCATCTCAGGTCTCCTAGTCCCTGCTCTCATCACCAGGCACCCACCCCATCCCCATCCCCATCCCAACACCTCTCTCTCCCTCTCTCTCTCTCTCTCCCTCTCTCTCTCTCTCTCTCTCTATCGCACGCACTCAACACCAAACCCAGCCGCAAAATTAAAAAGTAAAAAGGACCATATGAACCTGCTACCTTTCTTGGTGACTATGGCTATGGCGCGAGCGGCGTTCTTGACAAAGAGGCTATTGGTTTCGGAGGAAGAGAAGGTGGAGTGGAGAATTTGGACTCGGCGGCGAACCAATTCGAACGAGATTCTATTCTTTCCTAAGGATATGTGTTGTCATTTTAGAAAGTTATTAGGGGCCTTATGGGGAATATGAAATATTCATTAAAGGACCAGTTAATTTTTTTTTAAACAGCTTTGAGAAGCAATTCCTGGCTGCTTTGAGAATCTGCTGTCACTGACCTGAGCTTTTAAAATAAGTCAGCCTTTCTTGGTTTTACCAAACGGGTTGGAACACAAAATTTTTATTAAAAGCTGCTTTCTTATTAATCGCAGCAACCCCAAACGCTAGCTTAATTACAAAAGGCCACTACTAAAAAAACTCACACTACCTACTGATTTTAATTTGTCCCATTTCGTTGATTTTTGAGAGAATAAATTGTCTTCACTTAATAATAGAGACAATGTATCCACCATTATTTTGTCAGTATTCTAGTTTGGTGTGGCTATTGAACAAATACATTATCAGCCATTCACGTAACTTACCCATGAGCAAAGGAAAAACAGGTAGCTCAAGAGGCTTCTCGGGTGCTCCAACCAAAACAAGCTTTCCATTATTCTTCAATAAACCAATCAAAGGCAAGAGAGGGTGGACAGCAGAAACGGTGTCAATGATACCATCCATTGTGCCCATGGCAGCCTACACAATCAACTTAACTCATTACCTTCACAACAATCAAACTAACGATGACCTTAGAGTCGTCAATTTAATGGACCTTATTCAAAGATAATAATCACCTTCATTTGGCCATCGTCGCGGCTGACCAAAAATGAATCAGCACCGAGGTTTTCAATGGCTTCCGATTTCTTATTGGGGGAGGTACTGATCACTGTGACCTTAACCCCCATAGCCTTTGCAAACTTCACGGCCACGTGGCCCAGACCACCGACGCCTACCACACCCACATGCATGCCGGGTTTGTCAAGTCCGAAATACCTTAAGGGGCTGTAAGTTGTAACCCCAGCACATAGGAGAGGAGCAGCACCGTGAAGAGGCAGGTTGTCGGGAACACGCACTACGAAGTGCTCATTTGCCACCATGATGTCGGAGTAACCTCCATATGTTGTGGTTCCATCGTGGTACTTGGCTCCGGAGGTGGGTATCATTTCGGGGCAGTAATTCTCAGCATTGTTGGAACAATTGTCACATGATTGGCAAGCACCGATCATATATCCAACACCGACATGGTCTCCAACTTTAAGTTTCTCTACTTTGCTTCCCACCTCTGTCACTACACCAACAATCTCATGCCTGGCAAATTGATTAGGTTCACATTTGTACATGAGTAATTTAATTCTGAGCATGAACCAATTAAGCGGATAAGTTTAGTGTTGAGACTATGTAATTAAACTGAAGTCATATATCTAGTAACAAAGTTTAGGATAGATTGGCATGTGTACACTTACCCGGGAATTAGAGGATACGTAGAAAGACCCCATTCATTCTTGACCATGTGAAGGTCTGTATGGCATATCCCACAGTATAATACTTTGAACGTCACGTCGTTCTCTCCTGTTGCCCTGCAACCAAATCACAAGACATTGAGATATATATAAATCTAGTTGGTCCTACTACTGAGACATGAACAACTTGTTCCAATGCATATTTTGAATTCAGTAACTTTTTTTCTTTCTTCCTTAAAGTTTGGGTTAGATTGAATGAAAATGTAACCACCCTTTTTTCGGACTAGAAGTTTATCTTATTTCCTAGGAACCAAACGCAGACGAATGGTGGATTGATGAAAAGAAAACGATTAATAAATGAAACAAAAAATGGATGGAGATCTAGAAGATGGAATAAATAATGAATAACCTTCTGGAGAACGTGAAGGGAGAGAGAACACCAGATGAATCTCTGGCAGCCCATCCAAAGGCCTTCTTGGGGTGTTCTTGTTCTGGAGATACCGCCATTTTCTCTCCTATCTTCTTTAAGTACAAGTATCAACTAAAGTTTTTTAACCAGAAAGTGTTGAACTTAACAGAACAATACGAGAGTTGCTAGACATGTAGTGAGTTTGTGCTGTATATATAGTTAATAGTTAATGTTTGGTGGAGGGCTTTTAATGTTTGGTGCAGATTATAGGGAAATTGGAAGTCATTTTTTCCACCACATATCCCTTTTTTCTCCCATGATATTCACTCGTTTGGTTCAATTGTTGGCGTACATAGAAGATTGGAGGAAGAGAGACTATTACTATTTTGTCCTGTGTTGCAGGTTTCGATTCATGATATTCACTCGTTTGGTCGGTCCCGAATCTTATTGGACGTTTTTATTTTTGGTCGAAACTTATTGGAAGTAAAGGTGGAGCGCAACCACCCTTTTTTTGTTAGAAGTAGAAGAAAATTTGTACTATTTTGGCGCTAGTGTTATCGTTTCACGTGGCCATTTTTGTCTACTTCCCAAGAACAAAAGACCATCCCATAATTTGTACTTGTCTAATCATGTTACTTCATATGATTGAGCAAACCTCATACGTCGTTCTCTCCTGCTGCCTACCTATTTTTTTTTGGTCTGAACGCTGCCTACCTTTTTTTTTTTTTTTGTCTGAACACTGCCTACCTTTTTTTGGTCTGAACCACGAGGTGGTCCTGGATGGACCTCAATTATGGATGGCACCTTTAAGCCTTAACCACAACCCAGACTAATCCCCGCTCACACCGGGTCGGCCCGTAAGGGGTAAAATGCTGGCCAAAGTGGTGACTCCGTACAAGAGCAGGGATCGAACCTCTGACCTCTCTTAAGGAATGAGAGTGCCGAACCACTCACACCAACCACCTTGGTTGAACACTGCCTACCTATTTTGACTTGGCTTGATTCCTTCTTCTTCTTTTTTATTTTATAGAAAATTTGGCATCAGTCCAATTATGAGGAGAGATTTTGGGTGCAATCCACGCAGAAATTGTTCTTGATCCAAGTCCTTTGACTTTTGCGCCACATAAGATTACATGCCTTTTTCAATTTATTGATATTTACTTTTATTTATTTTTTATTTTTTGTTCCAATTATGCACCTAAAACATAAATAAGGTAAATTATGAAGTCGTAAAACTAGTAAGTTATTGATTTGTAGGATATTAATTATCATATTTGATTTGAATTTAACTGCAAATCTATTTATTGAATTCTGAAATTTTCCCAAGGTATACCGACATCGAAATTCGTAATAAGAGTTCATAAAAACTTCATACCTTAATAATAGATAAGGTACCTATGCATACACCTCGTATGCAGTATGCAGGTAATTAAACCCATAAATTACCTCTAGTCCAGGTAATTAAATCCATAAATTACCTCTAGTCTAGGTAGTTATACCCTCTAGCCTAGCTAATTGAACTCATATAATATCTTAGAAGACATGTACGTATGTATATAAATATGAAGCTCCAAGAGTAGATATCCCATCATCTCTTTGTTGATTTACTGAGTTTGCCTGCTTATACCTTGTGTATTTGTTTTATCCCACGAGTCCTTGTGCGTTTGAATTATTCTTTAGTGTTTTTTAATGCCAGAGATGGTCTTTCACTTGAGAGCAAACTCTTTTTTTTGTTTATTTCCTGCCTAATTATTTTATATTTCTAGTTAGTGATGCTAGTGAGGTATCACAATGTTTGTCCAATTTGCATTTCATCGGTCTTTCTCCAACCAGACATCGAGCGAGAACACCAATAAGGATCAAATCCCTTCACCATAGAATTTTCTTCTTTTAGTGAAAAATAATATTATGGTGTAGTATGATTGTGAGTATTTTATCAAGTGTTTTGGATTGAGAATATTGGAATTTGAACTTAAGTGTGTTTAAAAAGTATTTTTCGCTTGCATTTTATTATGGTTTTACAAGAGGCATTTAAGAAATTAAAGTGAGAAAATTATGATTCTTAGCTAGAAAAATACGGTTTGATCTCATGAGTGCATCGGTGCAAACGGTTCGAAAATCGGCGTTGAAACTTAGAAGCTAAGCACAGTTGAACTTGGGGGGCCTTATGGTAATTTTAGAGAAGATATTTTTTAATAAATTCTGAGCTGCCCCTCCTTTCTAGAGGTGTCAAATTGGCTGGGCCGGGCTGGCTTGTTTAGAGTCGGCCCATTAATAAACGGGTTGTGCTCGTGCTAGGCCACTTAACGAGCCGATATGGGCCCACACCAAATTTGTCTTATGTATTGCATTTTTTTTTGCAATTTTTTTTTTATACAACTTCATTTATATCTATTTTACAATTATTTACATATTAATAAGAGTTATTATTTGTTGGAAAAAGTGGTCAATAACTTTAATTGAAGTACATTTAAATATAACATGGCTAGATTATTGTTCAAGTTTTAAAAATTGAAACCTAAAAACATAATTATTACTTTATTTATAAAGAACACATTAAATTTTAATATATATTATTAGAGAAAATAAAAAGACTTGAATTTAAGATATAAATATAATAATATTATGTATTATGTGTCTCTAAAACAAATATAATTTAATAAATGGGCTTTAAACAGGGCGGCCCGTTGGGCTTCGGGCCGAATTAGCTTGTCCCGGCTCGTCTAAAGATACGGGCTGTGCCGTTTTAGGCCTTACTTAATCGGGCCGTGTTCGAGACTTTGTCTGTCTTCTCCCTCTTTATCTCATCTCCAAACTTTGACTAGCCATAACTTTTTAGTCCGACGTCAGAATCACGCAAGGTCAGGGGCTATGGATTCCTCTCGACGTCCTCTTGTTGAGTTGTATTCTAGCAAGTATTCTTTTAGCTTTCCTTGCCAATTTTGTAGTAGGATATGTAATGTAATTTCTCAAGCTCAAGGTTATTAGACTAGGTTACATTTGTATCTAGTTGTTTTCCTTTGACTGTGTTCATCAATGGCTCAACATAATCAAGGGTTGCCAAAGGTAAATTTTGCATTACATTCATTAAAATGCATTAGGTTATGACTAGTCAAATTGCTCGTGTTTTAACTAGTCATCTTTTGTGCATCATGAGGTTTGCCACATCAAGGGGTATTTTCACATGGAAGATGTAAGGATTTGTATTTTTTTTTTTTTTTTTAAAAGGGCGGTTTGATTAAATGAAATCACCAATTTTGGATTTCCAAACTAAGAACCAAATTGTTTAAACCAAATCCGACCAATTTTAAAACGAATTAAAAGAAAGAGAAATTGAACGAAACCTAATTTTTCCGTTGAAAGACCCTAACTTCATGCATAGAAATATTATAAATAAGAAAAGACCATAACCTCACACACAAATTAAAATTTTAGAATAAAACATATCAATTTCACTTAATCAGAATGTAGCTTAATACATTGTGCTCATAAACAAGGTAAAATTTTCACCATATAGTATACAACTAAATCGAATTTAGTTTGTAATCTTATTATTCCATGATATGAGTATGTTTGGGTGCAAAATTTAAGAGCTTGACTTCAATGTGTTTGCAACGTCGATAACGAAACGGTATCTAACATCTGCTTTGGTGAGACGCTCCATAGCAGTGTTCACATAATCAATTGGGATAAGCTCGATGTTAGCTGTTATGTTGTGTTTACCTGCAAAATCAATCATCTCTTGTGTCTCCTTCAGACCTCCAATAGTACTACCAGCCACTATCTTCCTTCCTGAAATTACAAAACAAAATATTTTTGTTGATATTGATCATCTATTAATACCAAATAAACGCACAGCTGAGTAAAAAGAATCAGAAACAAATTAAGATAATTATTGTGCTAACAATGTCAACAGTTAGTAAGAAAGGCATTTCTTTCTCAAGTACGTATGCATTCGCTCAATTTAAACCCAGTTAAGGTTAGAAGTTAGTGAATCATATGCCTACCACTGATCAAAGGAACAACAGGTAGCTCAAGAGGCTTCTCTGGTACTCCAACCAAAACAAGCTTCCCATTGGTCTTCAATAAACCAAGCAAAGGCAAGAGAGGGTGGACAGCAGAAACTGTGTCAATGATACCATCCATTGTGCCCATGGCAGCCTACACAATCAACATAACTCATTCACTTCACAAAAATCAAACTGACTAAAGGAAGTTGAGGTGGGACATTTCTTCACATCCTCACCCTGACGATACCCTAAAGTCGTCTATTATGGAGCTTTTTTTTTTTGGTCAATTTTAATGGACCCTTATGCAAAGAAAATAATCACCTGCATTTGGCCGTTGTCACGGCTGACCAAAAAGGAATCAGCACCAAGGTTTTCAATGGCTTCCTTTTTCTTATTAGGGGAGGTGCTGATCACTGTGACCTTAACCCCCATAGCCTTTGCAAACTTTACGGCCACATGGCCAAGACCGCCTGCGCCAACCACACCCACATGCATACCGGGCTTGTCAAGTCCAAAATATCTCAAGGGACTATAAGTTGTAACCCCAGCGCATAGGAGAGGAGCAGCACCATCAAGTGGCAGGTTGTCTGGGATACGAACTACAAAGTGCTCGTCGGCCACCATGATGTTGGAGTAACCTCCATATGTTGCGGATCCATCATGGTACTTGGCACCACTCGTGAATATCATTTCGGGGCAGTAATTCTCAGCATTGTTGCCACAACTATCACAAGATTGGCAAGATCCGACAAGATATCCAACACCAACACTGTCTCCAACTTTGAATTTCTCAACGTTGCTGCCCACCTCTGTCACTAGACCAACAATCTCGTGCCTGGATTGCCCAATTTAATTAAGTTCATATTTGTGCATATGACTAATTTAATTTGTGCGCATAATCCAATTAATAACAGATTGGTGTACGTACCCAGGAAGTAGAGGATACATAGAAATACCCCATTCATTCTTGAGCATGCTTAGGTCTGTATGACATATCCCACAATATAGTACTTTGAACGTCACGTCGTTTGTTCCTGTTGCCCTGCATCCAAATCATAGCACATTTAAGATTGATATAAATTTAGTAGGTGGCACTCGCATTCTGATTGGCTTATATATGTTGAAGAAGCAGCAACTTTAGTTGGTCTTACATATTGATTCAATTCTACATCGCTTTTTATTTATAGTAAATTTGGTTTACCCTCTCCAAATTGAATTTTTCTTAACTGCAACCCATCACTTTTTGTTCCTATTAATAAAACCCATTTTTCATAAGTAAAAACTCATGACTAGGATCCACATAATCAAGTTACCTTATCAAGCTCAAGATCTCATTTATTATAATTTTCAGATTCCCAAAATACCTCTACGTCTTTGCATTTGTTGTTTTCTCCATTGATTGTGCTGAATATACTTTGAACATATTTACTAAAATTCAATGTCATTATAATATTCAATTTCAAATGGTGTTTTAAATTGGCTGAAATTTAGAAATTTTTAGGGTAAGTTTTTTCTCTTTTTTTAATCAAATTTAGAATCTAAAAAATTCATGTTTTAGGCCTATTGAATTTATGAAGAAACATTTAATATACCTATCACGTTTTAGCATAAACTAATGACATATTATTTGTACCTATTTTTTCCACCTTTTTTTTAATGAATTATATAGGTACATTATTTATTGGATATGTAATTTAGGGATTTTTTTTCTTTGAAATTTTAGGGATTGGCGATGTGTAGAGAGAGAAAAACTTCGAGTTCAATTTCTTGTGCCTTCCTGTTTCTTTCTTAATAAAACAAATATTGAAGAGAAAACTTTGTTTTTAATGTAATCTTCATCTTCTTCCTCTGGCTTTCTAACCACCCAATGATTAGAAACAATAATAAAGCCCAAATTGGCACTCTTCCACCGTCTTGATCCCTCCCCATATCGATGTCTTCGCCTCCACCTCCAGGGGATTGTAGCCTACACATCTGGTTCAAGGGTTAATCTAGAACTTAAACCCTTTGCTTCCTCTTCAGTCACTTCTTCAACACCCACACATCATATATTAATTTCTCTCTTCTTCTTTTTTTGCGTAATATATTTAACTGAAGGTGAAAATTGATGCTGAACATTTTTTAATATTTAAATTTGGAAGTAAAATTTGTTGCCAGCTGTCTACATTTTATTGGCTTGGGACACTTATGTGGTTTGCCGACATCCCTGTTACAGGGAAGTTTTATCTCAACCAAAATAAATGGGGTGATTGATATGCTATTAATAATAATCTATATGTATAAAGCAAAAGGCAGATAATGGTAAAACATTCAAAATACCAAATTATAAATAAAATTAAGGAAGTTATATTCTGGTTATAATCTATCGCAGGTTCGGAAGCACGTGGGGAGAGGCCAGTTATAATTAAGGAAGTTAATGACATGCTTGAGAATAAATTATAAATAAAATATGAAGGTAGGTGGCATATAATGTAATTTAGTTAAGAGTGCTGCTAAACGAACCCTAAAATTAACTGAGTACACCATACTATCAAAATATTTATTGAATTACTAATTTACCCTAATATAAAATGACCACAAAAGATATATTGAATTGCAAAACAAATATAATTTTAATAAGTACACCCTACTCACCATATTCAACCCTAATGAAAGGCCTAAGCAAAAAAAATGCTTCCTTGATCCCAACCATTATGAGACTTGTTAGGGTACTGAGGAAGCGAAAGAACCATGTTGGGAAACCTGTGGAGAAAAAGCAAGAGCATACCCAAGGAAGTTTGGGTGAATGAGGGGTTGTCGATATGGGCTTTCTTCTAGGAGGGATGACTGTGAGCTTCTTGATGAATAGATTGTTTACATCAGGGAAATTTATTAAAGATGAATAAGATTGTTTACATCACTACCCATACTGGACCTGCTTGATCCCATACCTAATTACCACCCATCCTAGAAACATAGGCTACCACCTCATGTGCAGCTCTATTGCAGTGTCGTGTGTGAAAGAAAAGCCAATTAAATTGTTGAACTAAAACATGAATATCAAATAGAGTGTTGTGTGATAGAGTTTATTAGGGTGTACTAAGGGTATTTTGGTAGTAAAGTAAGGTGTACTTAGTTAATTTTATATTTTAATTAAAATATTATGGTGTATTTAGATCATAGGGTGTACTCAGTTAATTTTAGGGTTCGTTTAGCAGCACTCTTAGTTAATAATACTAGGACAAATCTATCTCAAAGTATGACTAGAATATGGTAGTTGTAAGGATCTATATCAAAACAACTTTATTTATTTATAAATATTATAGAAATTAGATTGTAATATTAAAGTTGGTTTAGATTGGATGAAAATCTAACTACCAGTTTTTCACTTGAATTTCATCGTATTTCCTAAGAACCAAACGCACACAAATTCTAGACTGATGAAAAGAAAACGATAAATAAATTGAACAAAAATTGCGTGGGGAGATCTAGAAGATGGAATAAATAATGACTAACCTTCTAGAGAATTTGAAGGGAGAGAGAAGCCCAGATGAATCTCTGGCAGCCCATCCGAAGGCCTTCGTGGGGTGTTCTTGTTCCGGAGAGACCGCCATTTTCTAACTTATATATCTAACCAGAAGGTAATTGACTTTGAGAAGTGCTAGGGTTGTAGTGAGTTTGTGCTTTATATAGCCGGTGGTGGATGGATGGCATGGGTATCTCAAGTCAAAGGTTACAAAAATGGTTTTGCTTACTCATGTGGAAAATAACAAAGCCACCATTTATGACCATTTTCTTCAATTGCTAAGTTTGGCTAATAAAAAAAAAGCCACGGCATTGACTTTCACGATCTTCTCCTCTATTGCACGTTTCGATTCATGAAATTCACTCGTTTGGAAAAAGACGTGGCTCTTCTACACGATTGGAAGATTGATACCTACTCCAAATTTTGTTCGAGAAGCAGAAGATCAATTTTGTTCTATTTGGGCCCAGTGTCATTGTTTTTAATTTGATCTCGTGCTTTTGGTTGGCGGCTCCACTGATTTCTGTACCCTCTGCGTGATTTTATCAAATCTAATGTGGCGTGCAGTGCATGCATGAAATAAAAAGAAAATACAAACTTTTTTCAAAGATAAAAATAGTTAATATATAAAGTTGTTTTTTACCTTTGACCTGGAGACCGGCGAAGTCACTACTACTAGCTATCCACTGATTTTGGAACCCAAAGCTTAGGCAGAAATGCTCCCATGTGAGATTGCTACGTCAGTGAAGCTTGAATGCTTTTTTTATTTAAATGGGCGGTGGGGGCCAGGCATGGTGTGAGATTGCTACGTCAGTGAAGCTTGAATGCTTTTTTTATTTAACTGGGCAGTGGGGGCCAGGCATGGTAAGAAGTGTCATATACACTGTTATACGTGAGTTTTTTTTTCTTTTTGAAGTGGTGGGGTGCCACATTAATGACATGGTAGGTCCGCAGTGATCCACGTATGTTAAGGCCATTCTTATTGAGGGCTCTAAAATGGGCTCCAATCATGCTCCATATCTACTTTCTAAAATAGATAGATCTTTAGAAACTCATAAATTTGATGAGAGATAAATAACTTCTAATGACTTCCTATAATTTAATGTTACTTTATTTAATAGTATTTTAATCATTGATTGCTAGTTGTTTTTATTTGACAAAATTGCATTAACATTTTCATACTTTATTATTGCCTTCCTAAGCTTTGTCTTGGTCGATTGTTCCTTATTCTTCTAATGAAGCTTAGAAGTGTATCTTTTGTGAGTGATTGTGCCCTTTTGGTTACTTACCGTGCTTTCTTCTAGTGTTGCCAATTTATTATATACCTGGAATCCATGTTTTCTTGCCTTGATTCTTTACGGGTTTTTTTTTCTTTTCATGTTTCCTCTCTTGGGTCAATTTGTTGCCTTTTAGTTCGTATTTCCATGAAAAGAAGGGGGAGACACACTTACTCTTATTCTGTGATATTTTTCACTTGCTCTTGGCCTTGGGAGTTGTGTGTTTTTGCAGAATTCTTACGTTTCTTCAGTGGACAACTTTAGCTCTAGATTTGGGTACGTAGTGAGTTGTGTATGTGAAACAAATGGGTTTTGTCAAAGAAAGCCGAAGGGGGTGATCATTGTTAGGTTCTAGATTAGTTAAGTTTTGGCTTCACTTGCAACATTTGTAATATTGTTTGTAATTCCGTAAGATCTTCTATAATATCAAGTACCTAGTTTAGGATCAGAGAGGTTCATTCATTGAGGACAGATTTCAACATGGCCTAAGCTGCAATTCACGATCAACTCATAAATATTTCATAGCATCATGTTTTTGAATATTCAATTTTTTTGGGCACATGGTTGATTTGTTTGGTCGACTAGTCAAGCCTCCTCAAATTTAGAGTTGGTTATGATTTAAGCCTTCTAGATTTGTCGTCACAAAATGTTTTCTTTTTGGATGACTAGTGCATATGACTAGTCGTCCTTGATATGTTTTTTTTATCACATGTTGTGGTCAAGTCATTTTATTTTATTTTTCACGTGAGCTGCTGGTTAGTCCTAGTCTAGCTCTTATCTTTAGCTGCCATGTGTTTTTGTTTTGATACGCCTAAATTTATCAAAAGGGTGGCCGAGGTAGAAAACAATCAACGCTTTTATTTTGGATTGTTGACAACATTTTTTTCGTGGCCTTTTCTTGTGAGAGTGTTCATGGTATAGAAATGGGTTTTTAAGATTTTATTTTGAAAATTGCTTCCTATTTTGAGAAAATCTGACCGTAACTTTGCACATTATTTATGATTGATTTTTTTTCATGATTGTGTTGTCTGAAGAAATTGGTCTAGTTTATTTTGAATCTAAAATATCACACACTGAAGTTGATCTCTTAGTGAGCTACTGGTACCATGGAGTTGATCTCAAGGAGGAGCTGCCATCTTTGTGAAGACTAGTCTTGTTGAGCTACTATGATTTAAATGAGGATTTGTGCAAAGATCAGGGGTGCCATGGAGATGAAGAGCTAGAGGAGCTAGCTATCATTCTCATGAAGACCCAGTTGAGTTGCATCTGAACTTGTTTTCTTATTTTTTATTTTTATTTTTATAAATAAACCGAAGGATTAGATGAGATTAGCTCCTTAGTATTGGTCATCAGATGCACAAACATCCATCACCCTCAAAGAAGGGACCAACACTCCAGAAGCCCCCCGCCCATCCCCTTGATCATAATTTATTAATAAGAAACAAAAAAGAGATACAAGAACAACAGGGGGGGGACCAAACCAAACCATGCAGAAGAGAAAGACAATGACAGAAATGCACAACAACATGCTGACCTAAAAGATCAAAATTCTGAAAGAGTAAACAAAAGAAACTAGGAGAACCGGTAATTAGGCATGCCTAGCTAGTCCCGCTGATAAAAAGGCAAAATAAAAGAAGGTAGAGTATCCCACTAAGTTAAACCAGAGCCCAAAGCACCATGATTTGCCAAAGCATCAGCAGCATGATTACCCTCACAAAAGATATGAGAAATCTTAAATGACATGTGTTGGAGACAATGCAAGCAATTTTGCCAATCAACTCGTAGAAGCCAAGGGACCAAATGTGGAGAGTGAAAGAATTTAGTAACTAACAACGAATCAGTTTCAATCCAAACATTATGTCAAGCATGGAGCCAAGCAAGCTTAATGGCCTTAATGACTGCTAAAACTTCAGCATGAACTGCACTAAGAACATCTAAATTGGCCGAAAATGCCCCAAGAACATGGCCCTGATAATCGCGAAACACACCACCACTACCTGCTTTACCAGAGTCACTTTTACGAGCGCCATCAGTATTAATTTTAACAAAGCCAAAACAAGGTGGATGCCACATAACCTCAACAATTTTGGGATTAGGGCGGGGACGACAGTGCACCCCAATGGAACGAATAGTACATAGATCACGCACCTTATTCGACATATGACCCCTGGCCAAAGGACTAGAGGCACACATATGATTAATAACGGTACAACAAGCAAAAGAAACAGTAAAAACCTTCTCCTCAAACCGCAACTTATTCCTTAAATCCCAAATTAGCCACACAGTAGTTCCGAACATAAGAAGCCACAGATACATGAGCCAAGGGCTAAAATGAGCAGATGGGCTGGAAGAAAGAATAACCGCTAAAGGCCCTGGAGAAAAGTGCAGACAAAAAAAAAAAGACATAGAACTCCATATGGAACAAGTAAAGGGGCACTCATAAAATAAATGTTTAATATTCTCCGAAGCCATCCTGCAAAATAAGCACATAGAAGCAAGGGCAATACCACGCTTTTGAAGAAAATCCTCTGTGAGAAGCCTGCCATGCATAACTTTCCACACTAAAAATGATTTCTGGGGCACAATAAAAGGTTTCCAAATTAACTTACACCAAGGAACCTCGACAAACTTTGGCAGTGTGACCATAAGCATTCTTAGCAGAGAGGGCACCAGATGAGGATGGCGCCCAAACTAACAAATTACCTGCAGCAGGATCATGAAAAGAAGAAATATCCATAATATGCTCACAAATACTTGGAAAGTGCAGAGTGAGGAGAGATGGAAAGTGTCAAACACCATTTACACAATACTGAGAAACCAATTCCTTCATGCACGCCCGTAGAGAAGGGTGAAGACCAAAATAATTAGCCAAAGGTTGACCAATAAAGTTATCTCACTAAAAAGAAGTGCTCCTACCATCTCCAAGAAGAGAGCGAATATTGCTGAGTAAATCTAGCCAAATACGCATGAGGCCGGGCCAAATGGACGATGGGACATAAGTAGAACGAATCTTACCCCCTTGCCAGATCCCGAAGAAGCTGGCAGCCCAAAGAAGAAGACGAAAGCGCATTTCAGCCTTTTTTAAGCAAAAATGCTCGATTTAAAACCACTAGCTGCATAAGGCCAAGACCACCTTCTGCCATAGGAGCACAACATTGACCCCAAGAAACTAGAGGAGCCCCATGTTTGTCAAATGAGCCAAACCAAAGGAACCTGTTAAGGATGATTTTTAAGGTTTTTTTGCCATGAACCTGTTAAATTTATTATTTTTAAGTTTTTCTTTTGGCTGCCCTTGATAATATTGTAATAGGACATGCATTGTAATTACCCAAGCTCAAGTTTAGATTAAGAATAGTTCCTCTAAGTGTTCTTATCTGGCTGCTATCTTATGGAGGATCAATCAAATTGATAAAGGTAATTTGTGCATTTCATCCATTAGAATTCTTAAGATTATGACTAGTCATGTTTTGCATCAGTTGGATTACCAGCTCACTGGTTTCCAACTGGATCCTAACAAACCCTTTTGTCATATTCTACGAATTTTTTGAATTGCCATGTGTACTATTCTGACCTAGGAATTTTTGGGTAAATGTCTATTGATTCCTCATTTGGCAACCGTCACTTTTGAGGTGAGGTTTTGAAAAGGTTTTTTGCTAAATTTTTGTTGTTCTTCTTCTTCCTCAAGAGAAAACCACCATTTTCATCTATGAGTTTTCTAAATTGATTTTCAAATACTGCTATTGAAATATGAAATCTGCATCTAGCTAGAACAAACACATTCTCATATATATCTAGGTCATATTCAAGATTGGTTTCTTCAAGAGTATGATTTCTTGAATAAATTGGTCATTTTTCCTTGAATCCAAATTGTTGGTTTTTGTTCAAGTTTGAGCTGGCTAGCTGGTACCATGGGATGAAAGAGTTGAAGAATGAGCTGTCATTGCCATGAAGGACTAAGCTGCTAGCATTGCTAAGTTGGAGAAGAAGATTGCACAAATGAGGTATAGCTTATCTTCCTAAATAGACCTAGGATTTCTTGAGCTTCCTTGAGTTTCTTTGTAAGAATCTTCTTTGCTTAGTGGATTGCCTAGTTAGTTGATGACCTCCAGTTTTTCCTAGTGGTGGGTTTCTAGGTGAACAATGTTCTAGTTTGCAGTTTGGTTATTTTCTGGGTTTGTGTTCCTGCGGTTGACTAGTCATCATTATATGCTATTTGCTATTTATTTGATTATGATGTATTCACACACTTTCACCATAGTTGTTGCTAGCATAAGGGATGCCTGGATTGACGGGTCCTTATGAGTGCCTAGGTTGTCACTAGTATTCTTCTAGGCTTGCAGGTGTATGTAGATTGTTATGCTCTGTGTGTGTGCTCTTGGTTATGGTTTTCATGACTAGCAGTTGACTAGTCATAATTATATTTGGTCAAGTCTTAAAGTATGTGAATATTGTTGTGTCTGTTTGAATAACATTTAAATTTACCCCTCGTCACCTAAGTACCAATTTTAGAACCAGAGTACGTAGATGGAGTTGCACTAAGGTATAAGTTGCCACTTAGAGAGAGTCTAGGTAATTTGAGGTTGTATGGGTGCCTCTGTAACGATTTCCTTTTTAAACATAGTGGATTGTTTGGTCGGATTATTTATGACTCCTAGTGTTTCTAGGGGTGGGTTTCTGAGTCACCATGTTTGTGTGTTGATGCTTTGTGAATGCTTGGTTTCTGGATCTGCTCATTACAAAGTTGCTATAATACATTGTTATATCATCTTGTTTTATTTGCCTTTGAGTGTTTGGATTAGGTAGTACACACTTAAGTCACCTTATAGTTGTTGTTAGCACTAGGGAGTCTTAATTTGAGGGATCCTTCTAAGTGCCTAGATTGTCACCTAGTTTTCTTAGCTTGCAGGTTGAATTGATTTCTTGTTGTCAAATCTGGTTGTTAGATTTGCATATTTTCTTTGTATATGACTAGTTGAGTTGACTAGTCATACTGTCATATGTTTGTGCAAATTGTCTTAGCTTAGCACAGTCTAATTGGTTTAATTGAATCTGTTCATTGAAATACCAATTTCAAAATGTTATAGAGAGCCCCTAAAATAGCTTTGCATTATTTTTAACTATATTTCAACTAAAAAAAATAAGAAGCATGATTGTAGATGCTCTTAATTACATAAACAAAATATGGCAAGCATATCCTACTTAATCCTCTTAAATCCAAAATGTACCCACATTAAACCAAAGGCATATTTTCCATATACATTGTGAATATACTCAATATACAAAGAAGTTTTACCACTGAAATTAGGGTACCGAAAAAACCTTTGTAAATAAGAGTATCTAACTCCAATTATAAATCCTGATATTTCATTATTTTCCTTTTTTTTTTTATAGTCAAAGTGGACTTTCATTACAAATAAAGCCCAACATAGCAAAGATCCAAAAGGCCCAAAACAAACTAAACCCTAGTTAGCAACTAAAACAAAACAAGAAAATGCAGCCGCCATGACCATCCCTGCAACAAGAGAAGCAACAAGCATACAACTACAAACCAAAGTCAAAACAAAACAACAAAAACTTCCAAACCAACACAACAAGCAAGAACCCCAAATCCACTAGAACAAAGTCTTAAAATTGGTAAAACATAAAACCATGATATCCCCAATAACGAACTCCACTGCGATGCACTTCGCACCCATCAAACCCAAACTCACATCCAAGGGAACAGCAGCAACACATCAGACGAAATTGCAGGCTGAAGCCAGCAGAACCAACAAGAATCAATTTGTGGAAGGTGGTGGTGCGAGCACCCAAGTCGAAACTCTACCAATCTTTCGATTAAGATGCGAACAAGCGTGTTGAGGATGAATAGCTACAAGCTTGGATTGAGGTTTGAACGAGTGAGGAAGGAGAGGAGTAGAGCAAGTGATATGGGCTAGAGTGGTGTGGATCTGGGGGATAAGGACATTGGTCCTCAGATTTTGAGGGCCCTATGCAAAACTTAAACTGGAGCCTTCACACAATATAATATGAAAATACAAAAAAAATAAAAATGCCATGACTTAATGTCATAAAACAATTTTTTTATAACTAAAATTAATCATCAATTAGCATGTAATAACAATCACCAATCAAATTCATAATTTTTTAATATTTTCATTTGATAAAGTTAAATATTATAATGTTCGGTAAAAAAAATAAGAGTTCAAGAGAAAGAAGAAAGCATGAATTTTTTGTTTGTTTTTGTTTTGAGTGGAAGAGTACCTGAAAAAAGAATAAAAATACGAATAGAATGACATCACTGAGACTCAAACTTGGCCCTTGTACCAAGGGATATGCGCTAGAAAACAAGCTCCACCAAATACACTTTTGTTTCACTGTGCTGCACATTGGAGTATATATACAGTTTTTATAGTATTAATATATATAATTTAGTAAAAAAAATTTCGGGGCCCTGTGCAGTGGCGCCACTTGCACCATGTCAGGGCCGCCCCTGTCATGGGGGTGAAAGGGGATGAAAAACCAATATAAGGGTTGGAAATTTATGAGAAATCCAAGGCTAAAGGGGTTGGAGAGAAAAAAGAAAACAAAAACAACATAAAAGAAAGGGCATAAAGCCCTGGACTACTGAGAGACAGAGCTTAGAGAAACACCCATTATGGGTGGGAAATTGCCACCGACTCCCAAAACTGGGAGAGATAAGTGTTCCTGAAACTAACAAAGACTATTCTATTCATACCAGATTTATATTTCATTATTTTCCTGGCCCTTTATTTTTCTCCCATCCTATCATCTCTAATTAGTTTCTTTAAAATCCTAGCTCCAGCATGCCCTCTTCTCTTTCACTCTCCATTTTATGACAAGCTTTTGACATGCAAATGTGCCAAAGATAGTGTAATTGAGAGAGTAGAGAATGTGAAATATTAGAGGTTTTGCAGAGAATGCAATTCAGCTGCTTGCATTACTATCTTGAGGAGATATATACAAATGTAGCTAGCTAACTATTAGTTACAAACAAGATCACAAAGCATGGATTATTTCCAGGATTTGTGTTTCCCTAAAACATGGAAAAGTGTTTCTATAAACATGGAAATGTGGAAGTGTGATAGACAAGCTTTTCCTTGTTTTAGGGAAGTTGTCTATGTCTTGTTTATGTCTTGACTAACAAAATGCATACGAGATATAATAGTATCTGAAAGGGGTTGGAGAGCAGCCTTCATCCTCTGACTGAAACTGATGATTATCGAAGCCATGGAACAAATACGGAAACAAACGTTGAAGATAGCCAAAGGATGGATGTCCTAGGCGATGATGCCAGAGCCAAATCTGATGTTGATTGCGAGCTTGTGAGCTGGAACCATGAGTATGAGCTGCCCTTGGTGGTGAAGAGACCGTCAAGGATTACAACCCCCCTCTTCGTTTACCATGCCCAATCGTCACGTGAGTTGTGAGGTCCTGAAAAATACAATGGGAAGGATAGAATGTGGCATAACAATTATGTGAGTCAAGCAATTTTCCAACAGACAGCAAATTGCAATTTATGGAGGGAATAAGTAGTGTATGAGATAAAGATAAGGAAGGGGAAAGTGATATAGTTCCTTCTCCAGCAACATTAGAAGGAACTCCATTGACACTAGTGATGTAAGGATGACGAGACTTAAAAGATAATGTGGAAAACATAGTAGAGTCAAAAGTCATATGATCAGTGGCACCTGTGTCAATTATCCATGTAGTGGGTCGTGTACCTGATTCGGCATCGGAGAGTAGGGTGGAAGATGGAGAAGCATCGGTAGTTATAACACACACTGCCTTGGGTGTTTTGTTGCGAGACTTGAGAGCATCCCTAGCCAACTTCTCATGAGTAATTTGAGAGTAGTCATGATAGGACCGGAGTGGTGGAGTTGTGGAGTCGATCTTGGTGGAGTCGATCTTAGAGGTGTCGGCCGTGGAGTTGATTGAGTTGTTGGTGTCACCCATGAGGTAAATAGATTAAGAGATGTAGAGAAAGAAATAGCTTAGAACTTCAGCAATCAAGAGCACAAATAAGACTTGTGATCAAGATCAATTTTGAGGCAAGGCAAAGTATGAGATAAGAATAATATAACAGCAAATTATGGGCAAGGATAGGTAGAGTTTAGGCAAGAACAAGGTTATGAAGAGGCAACCAAAATCGATTGCTCTGATACCATGCCAAAGATAGTGTAATTGAGAGAGTAGAGAATGTGAAATATTAGAGGTTTTGCAGAGAATGCAATTCAGCTGCTTGTATTACTATCTTGAGGAGATATATACAAATGTAGCTAGCTAACTATTAGTTACAAACAAGATCACAAAGTATGGATTATTTCCAGGATTTGTGTTTCCCTAAAACATGGAAATGTAAACATGGAAAATTGTTTCTATAAACATGGAAATGTGTAAGTGTGATAGACAAGCTTTTCCTTGTTTTAGGGAAGTTGTCTATGTCTTGTTTATGTCTTGACTAACAAAATGCATACGAGATATAATAGTATCTGAAAGGGGTTGGAGAGCAGCCTTCATCCTCTGACTGCTGGTGGAATAGACTTGAACTAAAGACTCCATCACACCCATATCACAGCCGAAAGCACCTCAAATAGTGGATGCCTACATATCCAGGATTTGGTGCTCGTTCTCCGTCCAGAGATGATCAGAACCGGGTTAGCTTATCTTGATTGACTATATTGGTGCTGCTGAATTTCGGCAGATGTACGCTTGGGAAAAATGAAAGATATATATATTCTAGGCTTATTTACTGTAGCACCCCCTGAAACTTCGGTCAAATCTCACTTAACCCCCCCAAAGTTAAAATGGCCCACTTAACCCCCTTGATCGTGGTTTTGTGTTCCACTCAACCCCCCACCGTCAAGTCAGTCAAAAACTCTGTTAAAAATGCTGATGTGGCACAAATGGGACCCACAAATTTGTTGAATTGAATGCCACGTAGGTGCCATGTGTAAAATAAAATAAAAAGAAAGATTTTCTGTTAAATAATATTTTTGTTAAAGATTGTCTATTAATAATAATATTTTATATCTTTACCAAAAAAAATATATATATTTTAAACAAACCCAAAAAAAAAAAAAAAAATTCCAATCCCCTCCTCCTTGCCCAGGTTGCGCATTGATTTACCCCCATCCCCAAACATGCCCCAATCATCCTTCCTCCTCCCTCTGCAACCAACAACCAACCTACCATCATCCATAACCACCCAAACCAACCACAAGCCATGCCCCATCATCCTTCCCTCTTCAACAACCAACCATCCCATCACTATCATCCATAACAAGCCATACCCACTGCTAAAAAAAAAAAAGGAAAGGTGAAGATGGTGGGTTGCGGGGGCCAAAAAGCTTAATGATGAAGATGGTGGCGTGGCCTTGGTCCTTAAGGGTTGGATATGGTATTGCAGTTGAGTTGAGTCTGTGATAGATCTAGGATGGCACTAATTTGGAGAGAGAGAGAGAGAGAGAGAGAGAGAGAGGTTGTCTTGGATTGGGGAGATGAATAAATAAATAAATATATATATATATAAGGTTGGCTAGGTACGAAGGGAGAGGGTGAAGGGAGAGGGAGGAGATCTGTTGGCCATGGTGGAAGGATATGGAGAAGACGGTGTTACTGGTTTTTTTTAATTTCCTATTAATTTTTTCTTTTGTTATTTTGTATTTTTTTTGTTATTTTTCGTTTATTATTAATAGTTGAGTTAAGGTTTTTTTTTTTATAATCTTAATTTTATAATTTTTTTTTTATACATGGCACCTACGTGGCATTCAATTCAACAAATTTGTGGGTCCCATTCGTGCCACGTCGGCATTTTTAACAGAGTTTTTGACTGACATGACGATGAGGGGTTAAGTGAAACACAAAACCATGGAAGGGGGTTAAGTGGGCCATTTTAACTTTGGGGGGGTTAAGTGAGATTTGACCGAAGTTTCAGGGGGTGCTACAGTAAATAAGCCTATATTCTACAATGATTTAGCGTTTAATATTTTATTCGAGATATATTTTATACAAGGAAATCGATAGTTGACAATGTTTCAGATCAAATACTGACAAAATAAAGAAGGCAATATTCCATAAAGGATTTAGCCCAGCTAATTATTCGCATTAATTCAGTAATATACCATTCCGTTTAATTGTCTCCTTACGAAGTCTTCAAGGCTTGGTAGTAGCCAAAGTGTTTCCAATGTCAATCACAAATCGGTATCTAACGTCATTTTTCGCGAGACGATCCAACGCTGTATTCATATAATCCATTGAGATAAGCTCAATTTCTGCTGTTATGTTGTGTTTTGCTGCGAAATCAATCATCTCCTGAGTTTCCTTTGTCCCTCCAAATCCACTACCCGCCACTATCTTCCTTCCTGCACTCACATGTTGGTAATAGTTTTAATAAGAAATTAATAAGAAAAATTGTCTTTACAGATTATGTGGAATATCATGTGCTTATATTGATCATGTTGATTTTTGTTGAAACATGTCGCCCAAATTTACAATTCAACAAGAAAACATTATCCTACACGTCAAATTACATATCCTGGGGTTTTATGCTTACCCGAGATTAATGGAAACACAGGCAACTCTGGTGGCTTTTCCGGTGCACCCACCAGAATAAGCTTCCCATGTGACTTCAAAAGGCCAATCAGGGGAACAATGGGATGCACAGCAGAAACTGTGTCAATGATGCCATCAAATGTGCCCATGGCAGCCTGCAATTGAAACCCAAAATATATATGTACCGAACAATTACAATTAATTAAAGATCCTAAACAATACCAAAACATATATATTACAAATAGGCTAGAAAAATGATTGTTAACCTGAATTTGATCCTGGTCACGGCTAACTAAAAACGCATCAGCACCCAAATGGTTCAAAGCTTCATCTTTCTTGCTAGGGGAGGTACTAATAACAGTCACCTTTGCCCCAAGTGCCTTGGCAAATTTCACTCCAACATGACCAAGCCCGCCAAGGCCTACAATGCCAACATGCTTCCCAGGTTCTCCTAACCCAAAATATTTCAAGGGGCTATAGACTGTGATCCCAGCACAAAGCAGAGGTGCCCCAGCATCCAGTGGCATGTTCTCAGGGAAACGTACAATGTAACGCTCACTGGCAACCATGGTGTCTGAGTAGCCTCCATAAGTTACTGTTCCGTCGTGGTAAATGGCGCCGTAGGTAAATATCATTTTGGGGCAGTAATTTTCAAGGTGGTTGTTGCAATTCTCACATGAATCGCAAGCACCAACCATCGCACCTACGCCCACTTTTTCTCCCACTTTTACTTTCTTCACCTTGCTTCCCACTTCTGTCACTTCACCCACAATCTCGTGCCTGCATGCAGTTATCCGTATTAAATTTCTTTTCTTTTTGTGTTGTTTTGCGTTTTTCACTTATCCTGGAGATCACAAGAGTTTACATGCTTTTAATCCATGCTGTCGTAGATGCTAATCTTATAAAAAAATGTATATGTTTTCGGAGTTCTTAGTAAAATAGCCCAAAACAAATCTGTTCTCTAAGGCCTCGTTTGGTTCATGGAAAAGGAGACTTGGGGATGGGAAATCAATTGTTTTCCCATGTTTGGTAAGTCCAGGCATGGGAAATCGTTGTCTGGCCAATGGGAAAGTAAGGGGGAGAGTGAAGCCATCCTCCCAACTTGGGTTTTGTTTTCCCTTCTCATAGGAAAGTTTGGGAAAATGAGCCAATATTAAATAAACATTTTTCATGACCATTTTGTCCCTATTAACAATTTAGAATTACAATATATCATTAAATGCATTCTTTTTTTATTTGATTTAATATGGATATAATTGAAAATTTATACAAACTTTGTTTTCCATTCCTACTCAAAACAAACATGGGAAAGGAGATAAAGTTATATTTCCCGGTTACTCTCCTAGCATTACCAAATGTGGGAAATGAATCTTCCATTTCCCATCTCTTGAGAAATGACATGGGAAATGATTTCCCCTCAAATTCGTTCCGTGAACCAAACGGGGTCTAAGGAAAATGTTAGGGAGACCAACTTGTGTACCATGGGCTCCACCTCTATTAGAAAGATGGTATACAAGTTGGACTTTAAAGATGGTCTTCCTAATATGACCCATTCTCTAAAATAGATAGTGCAAATATGTCATATGACGTTCCCATCTCCATCCCCCTTAATTTTTTTTTTTCCATTTCCTCCTTCATATCCGCAATATTAAAATCAAGAATTCATCATTCCCACTTTCGTTGGGGAATGGATTCCTCGCCCCACCTCGTAATAAAAATACCAAGAAGAAAATAATTTTTGAAGGCGAAAAAAACACAAAAATTATAAACTATGTTATACTAGAGCAAGATGCAATACAAAAAATTTTGTTTTAGACTTACATTTTTTTATGTATTATTTAATTCAATATATTTCATATGTGGAATATAAAATTTGGTGGAAGTCCTGGGACACAACTAGAAACCACTTAATAATATATTCATATGAAATATAAGTAATAATATATACATATATGTATAAATCCTAAACTGAGTGAGTTTGGGTTGGATATTAGAATACCATCCCCGTCCCTTCCCTTCCGGCATACCCAAAAATCTCCTCATACTCAATTTTTATCCTTCGTACGTAGGAGACCCCTTTCTTCTTTTTGTTATTCTGAAATTCCATATCTTTGTAAGACGCAACCCACTTTGAAGGAAAATGAGAAGGGGGAAACACCGTAAAATAAATATCAAGTTATGAAGAACATTCGTGCCAATGAGTTTGAACTCAAGTGGAATTCGAAGGATGTTTTAAGTTCTAGGTTCAAGTGTAAACAATGACGGAGAGCCTCACCTAAAAATTTAAAAAATAAAAAAACTGTGTAAACCAAAAAATAAAAAATAAAAGTGAAGAGAAGATAATCAAAGTTTATGTTATACTTACCCAGGAACTAGAGGGTATATAGAGAAGCCCCAATCATTCTTGATGCTGTGAAGGTCAGAGTGGCATATGCCACAGAACAACACCTTAAACCGCACGTCCTCATCACCTGTTGCCCTGCATATATATATGTATCATTTCAATATTGTGAATGATGATTGAAAAGGGCCTTTATTTACAGACTAGTAGTCCCAAGTTCGAACTCCCATGGCACTGTGGTAGTGTGTGTATGAAACCCTCTTCTCTATACTTTAGATTATCGCTTGTACTAAAAAAAAGAATCTGAAAAATAAAGCCCCCTTTTGTTTCGCAATTTGAAAACAAGTTATCACCTTCTGGAGAAGTTAAAGGGAGAGAGATGCCCCGATGTGCTGTCTCTGGCAGCCCAGCCAAATGCTTTAACAGGATGTTCTTGTTCTGGTGCCTTTGCCATTTTTGTTGCACATCTACAGAGAAAAAAATAAGGAGAGTTACTTGACTATTAAGGTGGAGACTTGATTTGCTTACGAATTATCACTAAAAGCTTTGGTACGTATAAATAGTGAGAAAGAGGGGCTGTCCACTTGTCTGGGTGACCTGTTTAACAAGTACAACGTAAGAGCAGGAAATTTCCAATACATAATATACGGTAGCTGCATGTTATACCAACATCATGCATAGTTTAGTTTAAAGAAAAGAATGGTTGGAAGCCAAAAAAAAACCCTAATAACTTCAATTATCTATATAAGTAAAGGAAAGAGTCCAACAACAACAAAAAAACAGTAAAGGAAAGAGAAGACTATTTATTATTTGGGATTTTTGTAGAAATGTCACATGAACTTATGCCTCAGTTTCAATTTGTCACCTTAAAAAGAAATTTAGAGGAAATGTCATCTTAATTTTTCAAAATCCATGATTTATCATCCAACTTTAATACCATCCATTTATAAGGGTATTTTAGTCTTTTCATTTTCAAAAATAAAAATAAAAAATACACCTCTCTCCCTTTCTCCCCCACCCCAACACCACCGCCTCCAACTCATTGCACTGGACCCCCCCCCCCCCCCTCTCTCTCTCTCTCTCTCTCTGAGCATGGAAATAGAAAAATAACAAAAATAAAAAGAAAAAGAAGAAGAAAAAGATGGATTCTATTTGGGTGGGCCGAGGGTATTTGTGTGTGGAGGGGGGTATGTGTTTCATAGTAGATAGAGGAGTAAGAGGTTGTGAAGAGGGAAGGGGGAATGGATTTCAAGGTGGATGGGGTTGGTTGGAGCCGCTAGTGGCGCACATGGGATGTGGGAACGTGAGATTTTTTTTTTTTCAATTTTAATTGTTTAAAAGATATAAAAAAGAAATTAAGAATGGAAAATTGGATGAAGTCAGATGATAAATCATGGATTTTGAAAAATTAAGATGACATTTCTCTTAAATTTTTCTTTAAAGTGACAAATTGGAATTGAGTTATAAGTTCAAGTGACATTTCTACAAAATTTCCTCATTCTTTAGATAATTACTTTTGAAACTATATCTTTAGAATTCCAAAAATACACTAAAACTAAAAGTTGGGTTCGTTTGGTTTTCCTTCTCTAGAAACCACTTTTACTCATAAGTGCTTCTTGCAAAAATATTTTTATTATAAAAATGTTGAAATTTTCATATATAAGAAATCCAAAAGCACTTGGTAGTCCTTCCAGCACATGTCATGTGTTTCTCCACAAAGTGCTTCTATAATCTATAAGCACTTCTAAATTTTTTTGTCAAACGTTGTCAAAAACCCTTTTGGTTGTCATAAAGGCTTTCCAAGAGCACTCCCAAATAAGCCTATGTTACTTTGCATAACAACATATTACCCTTATAGCTCATGTCCAATGGTCGAACCCTCTCCCCCAATACCACTCATACAAAAATAAAATAAAATAAAAATAGCGACATTCTACCTGCCCTTGTGGTACCAAGTCCTGTTGGTCCGGGGTTCAATGAAGGTCGGCACTTCATTATTCACTACAAGACCCAAAATGACAAAGTGTCTATTCATATTTCTTTTGACCATACCATCCATTCCCATTTTTTTATTTTTTTAAAAACAAGACTATAGCGATTATAATAAAACATCAGACGAGTCACGACCGGGCATAAATAATTCAATAATATATCGTTCAACGTTCCTAAATATACAACTGTATATAAAAGATATTGTATTGAACAATAGAAGTTGCGATAATATTTTCTTAAATAATAGTTTTGGGTGTCTGACCAACAAAAAAAAAGTAGTTTTTGAGTGCGTAAGTCGTACAGTTTTGTGGTATTTTTTGAAGTGGTTGGTGTACTTAAAAAGGACCTCTTGGTGGAGGATGTTTTACGCTATATATTTCTTCATCTTTGGCTGACTAAGCCCAATTACTTCATTTACCCAAAAAAGAAAAAAAAAATTTACTTCAAACCGAAGAATAACCATCACACAACTTTAAATTGATTGGAGAAAGGACAAGCCGCTTGTAAAACGTTAAGAGCATCCATAATGTACTCCCTAAATCACCTATTGAAACAAATTTTAGGGAAGAATTGAAAAAATACAACTCCAACCATGTTCCCTATCCACCTCCTAAAATAAGGAGACCTCTAGGAGCTCCTAAATCTGAGGAGAGAGAAATAACTCATAGTGACTCCCTATAATTTAATGTTGCTTTGTTCTATGCATATTTTAAACTTTTAATTAATACTAACTATAATATATATATATATAGAGATGGACCAATTATATTGAATCAAATAATAATTATAGTATTTATAACTCCCTAAACTAGGGAGTATGATTGGAGTTCAAATTTTATAAAGAGCTCCTAAAATAGCTTTTGTATGTTTTTAGTTTTATTTTAACTAAAAAATAGAGAGCATGATTGTAGACGCTCTAACATCATCTACTTTATATGACCAACAACAGATTTTTGCCAAACATGACGAAATTGGTATCATGTTAAAATGTTTAGTTTCCATATGGGCCCATTATATAATTGAAATTATCAACAATTTGTGAGAAGCTGGGCCTAAAAAATGGGGCATGCACAATGGGCTTGACATAATAGTACTCCTATTTTTTTTTTTTCTTTGCCAAAATTAGGAAGGGGTAGAAGGACACTCACACACACTGCCAAGGTGTGTCAGAGTCCGGTTTACTTGTTACCAAAGTTCCTGTGCCCCCTTATTTTCTTGCTAGTTTCGTGACATGTGGCAAGCCACTTAACACCACTTAACTCTGTTAACTCTTTTTACTTCTTTTTACAGTTTTTTTTTTTTGGTTGCTTTTTTTCCCTGTTTTACCCCTTTCTCTTTTCTCTGGTTTCCCTCTCCCCCTCTCTCCTTCGTCTCCCCTCCTCTCCTTCCTTTTTTGTTCTCTTTTCCACATATTCAAATTTTATATGTTTTTTTATATAAAAAAGTTCGAGCCTTTTCAGTTTAACCCCACACGTATATAAACAAAGGTTTTGTCTGGGTTTGGATTTGCAGTTCTTCGAATACAAATCTGAGCCAGTGATTGGGGGTAAATTTCTAGGGTTTTGAATTGATCTGAGGCGGTGCATGGCGAACGGTACGGATTCTGAGGAGTTTGTGGTGATGTCTAAGGTCCGGAGAAAAAGAAAAACAAAGCAAAAGAAAAAAAAAAAGAGAAAGAAAAAACGTGGAGGTGGAGATCTGGAAAAGAGAACAAAAAAGGAAGGAGAGGAGGGGAGACGAAGGAGAGAGGGGGAGGGAACCAGAGAAGAGAGAAAGGGGCAGAACAGGGAGAAAAAGCAAAAAAAATAATAATAATAAGAAGCAAAAAGAGCTAACAGAGTTAAGTGGTGTTAAGTGGCTTGCCACATGTCACGAAACTAGCAGGGAAACAGGGGGCATATGAACTTTGGTAACAGGTAAACCGGACTCGGTGTGTCATGGGGTTCAAACCCGAAAAAGAAAACAAAACTCAGATTACGAATAAGTGAAGGTCGTTTGGTTATGAACTTAATTATGATGTTATACCCAGCCAACGTGACTATTTTTACAATCAATTAGTGTTTTGGCACTTAAGTTCTTATTTGAGATATCAAATTAAACACAGACGAAACAAACTGTGCAATGCATAACTCCAAGCACTTGGATTGGATGATGAATCTTCATTCTTCTCCTGCCTAGTCTTCAAGACTTGGTAGCAGCCAAGGTGTTCCCAACATCGATTACAAATCGGTATTTAACATCGTTCTTAGCAAGACGCTCCATTGCTGTATTCACATACTCCATTGAAATTACTTCAATCTCTGCCGTTATGTTGTGTTTTGCGGCGAAATCAATCATCTCCTGTGTCTCCTTCATGCCTCCAATTCCACTACCCGCCAACACCTTCCTTCCTATGTTCACATTTTGATTTTAGGTTATAGAGTGTCTAGATCAAAATAATTGAGAAGATACATATATGCTTACCCATGATTAAAGGAAACACAGGGAGCTCAAGTGGCTTTTCTGGTGCACCTACTAGAATAAGCTTCCCATGAGACTTCAAAAGACCAATCAATGGCACAATGGGATGAACAGCAGACACTGTGTCAATGATGCCATCCAATGTGCCCATGGCAGCCTGCAATTGAAAACCACAATATATAGGATTAGGCATATAAATTTATGCATATAATATATTCCTAAATCCTCTGATTAAATACATTAATGAAAATTAATCCGATCTCTCAAAGTTAAAAGCAGGAAGAACAACAAAGGGAAACATATCATAAATGGCTAGAAAATTTAACCTGCATTTGGTCCTGGTCGCTGCTAACCAAGAATGAATGAGCACCAAGTTGATTCAAAGCTTCATCTTTCTTGCTAGGGGAAGTACTAATCACAGTCACTTTTTCCCCAAGTGCCTTTGCAAATTTGACTCCCACATGCCCCAGCCCACCAAGCCCTACGATGCCAACATGCTTGCCTGGCTCTGCCAAGCCAAAATATTTCAAGGGACTATAAACTGTGATCCCAGCACAGAGTAGAGGAGCACCAGCATCCAGTGGCATGTTCTCAGGGAAACGCACGATGTAGCGCTCGTTGGCGGCCATCGAATCTGAGTAGCCTCCATATGTGAGTGTTCCATCAGTGTAAACGGAATTGTAGGTAAGTAACATTTTGGCGCAGTAGTTTTCAAGGTCGTTGTTGCAGTTGTCGCAGGCATGGCAAGCACCAACCATACAACCCACACCAACTTTATCTCCCACTTTCACTTTCTTCACTTTGCTTCCCACTTCTGTCACTTCCCCAACAATCTCGTGCCTGCAAATTAGCCAATTTAAATTCCAATGGGGTATGGTAATACTCGTACTGCATTGAAAAAACGAAACTACAAATGGATCTCACTTCCCAAACTACCCTTATATACACCCCAAATTGAAAAAATAAGAAATAAAAGAGATTTTCTATTTAAACCCCACAATTTTCTTTGTTCTCAGCAGATAAAAAACATAAACAAATAGAACCCCAAACCCAAAATTTAATACTTTCTAGAGAAAGAGAACAGCTTTACCTCTCTTCAAGAACTGTAACTGGAATTCCAACACTTGGGTATTGTTGAGTTGACAATCAACAAGCCTTTCCATCAACTCCCACGCATATTTAAAGAGGTAGGCTCGTTAATGTTCTACGTCTTTAAAAGATAAGAGTAATCTGGCATAGGATGTAGAGGAGTTTGTATTTTTCTAAAACTTAATATGAAGAGTGGTGGGGTGTGTGGGGTGTCTGTATAGATGTATTACGGTTAATTATTAAGTTGGATGATCTTTTTTGTCTTTTTACACAATAATAAAACTTACAACTTAATGATTTAAGTATTGGGGTGAACAAAGAGAAGTGATGGTTTAAATAAAAAATCTCTAAAGAGATGAATGTTTGGAAGCCAAAACAAAAAACAAAACCCTAGTAACTTCAATTATCTATATAAGTAATGGAAAGAGTCCAACAACAAAAAAACAGTAAAGAGAAGACTATTTATTCTTTTGATAATTACTTTTGAAATTATATCTTTAGAATTCCAAAAAACTCACTAAAACTACAAGTTGGGTTCGTTTGGTTTTTCTTTTGTAGGAAACACTTTTGCTCATAAGTGCTTATAACAAAAACGATTTTATTATAAAAACGTTGAAATTTTCATATAGGCTTATTATCACAAAAGGTCCCTAAGGTTTACGAAACTATCAGATTGCATCCTTAATGTTTTTTTGTGTCACTCGTGGTCCTCAAGGTTAGTATGTATAATCACAAATGGTCCCTGCCGTTAGGTTCCGTCAAAAACTCCGTTAGTTTGCTGACGTGACATATATACATATCACAAAACATCCCTAAGGTTTACACATCTATCACAAATGGTCCTTGCGAAATTTTTTAATTTTTTAATTTAAAATTCATAAAATTTTGGTTTTCTTTTTTATATTATTTAAAAATATATATTGTATTTTAAATACATATGACACTATATTTTTGAAGATGTGGGCTCCACATATATGGCACACCAACAAACTAATGAAGTTTTTTTAAAAATAATTTAAAATTCATAAAATTTAAAAATGAAAAAACCATTTATATAAGGATTTTAACCTTAAGGACCATTTATAATCCCTAAACCCTTGGTTTTTTTCATTTTTAAATTTTATGAATTTAAATTATTTTTTAAAAACTCCATTAGTTTGTTGATGTGGCATCTATGTGGAGCCCACATCTAAAATAATATAGTGTCATGTGTATTTAAAATACAATATATATTTTAAAATAATTTAAAAAATAAAACCAAAATTTTATGAATTTTAAATTTAAAAAATTAAAAAAATTTGCAGGGACCATTTGTAATAGGTGTGTAAACCTCAGGGATGTTTTGTGATATATATATATATATATATATATATATATATATATATATATATATATATATATATATATATATATATATATATATATATATATATATATATGCCACATTAGCAAACTAACGGAGTTTTTGACGGAATCTAACGGCAGGGACCATTTGTGATCATACATACTAACCTTGAAGACCACTAATGACACAAAAAAACATTAAGGATGAAATCTGATAGTTTCGTAAACCTTAGGGACCTTTTGTGATAATAAGCCTTTCATATATAAGAAATTCAGAAGCACTTGGTAGTGATTTTCCATAAGGTGCTTCTATGACTTATAAGCACTTTTAAAAAATTTTGTCAAACACTATCAAAAACGCTTTTGGTTGTCATAAAGCCTTTTCAGAAACACTCCCAAACAAGCCCATATTATTTTGGATAACAACATTTTACCCTTATAGCTCATGTCCAGTGTTCGAACCCTCTCACCCAATACCACTCATATAAAAATAAAATAAAAATAGCGACATTCTACCTGCCCTTGTGGTACCAAGTCCTGTTGGTCCGGGGTTCAATGAAGCCTCGGTACTTCATTATTCTCTACAAGACCCAAAATGACAAAAGTGTCCATTCAGATTATTTTTTTTTAATTTAAAAAAAGAAGACTATAGCGATTATAATAAAACATTAGACGTGTCGCGACCTGGCTGAAATAATTCAATAATATGTATTGAAAAAGATATTATATTGAACAATGTAAGTTGCAATAATACTTGCTTAAATAATAGTTTTCGGTGTCCGGCCAACAAAAAAATAAGTAGTTTTGAGTGCGTATGTCGTACAGTTGTTTGGTATTTTTTTAAGTGGTTGGTGGTGTAGTTAAAAAGGACCTTTTGGTGACGCTATACCTAAAATAGAAAAATAGAAAGAAAAAAATTTACTTCAAACAGAAAAATAACCATCACACAACTTTAAATTGATTGGAGAAAGGACAAGCCGCCTGTAAAACGTTAACATCATCTACTTATACGACCAACAACAGACTTTTGCCAAACAGCAGGACGAAATTGGTATCATGTTAAAATGTTTAGTTTCCATATGGGCCATGATAAAAATGAAACGATCAAAATGAATAATGGGGCATGCACAATGGGCTTGACATAATAGCACTCCTTTATATATATATATATATATATATATTTATTCTTTGCCAAAATTAGGAAGGGATAGAGGTTTATTCACACATACTGTCAAAGCGTGTCATGGGGTTCGAACCCGAAAAAAAAAATTACAAAACTCAGATTACGAATAAGTGATGGTCGTTTGGTTATGAACTTAACTATGATGTTATCACCAGCCAACGTGACTGTTTTTACAATCAATTAATGTTTTGGCATTTGAGTTCTTATTTGAGATATCAAATTAAACACTGACGAAACAAACCCTGCAATGCATAACTCCAAGCACTTGGATGATGAATTTTCATTCTTCTCCTGCCTAGTCTTCAAGACTTGGTGGCAGCCAAGGTGTTCCCAACATCGATTACAAATCGGTATCTAACATCGTTCTTAGCAAGACGCTCCATCGCTGTATTCACATACTCCATTGAAATTACCTCAATCTCTGCCGTTATGTTGTGTTTTGCGGCGAAATCAATCATCTCTTGTGTCTCCTTCATGCCTCCAATTCCACTACCCGCCAACACCTTCCTTCCTATATTCACATTTTGATTTTAGGTTCTAGAGTGTCTAGATCAAAATAATTGAGAAGATACACACATACATATGTGCTTACCCACGATTAAAGGAAACACAGGGAGCTCAAGTGGCTTTTCTGGTGCACCTACTAGAATAAGCTTCCCATGAGACTTCAAAAGACCAATCAATGGCACAATGGGATGCACAGCAGACACTGTGTCAATGATGCCATCCAATGTGCCCATGGCAGCCTGCAATTGAAAAACCCAATATATAGGATTAGGCATATAAATTTATGCACATACTATATTCCTAAATCCTCTAATTAAATACATTAATGAAAATTAATCCGATCTCTCAAACTTAAAAGCAGGAAGAACAACAATGGGAAACATATCATAGACTAGCTAGAAAATTTAACCTGCATTTGGTCCTGGTCGCTGCTAACCAAGAATGAATGAGCACCAAGTTGATTCAAAGCTTCATCTTTCTTGCTAGGGGAAGTACTAATCACAGTCACTTTTGCCCCAAGTGCCTTTGCAAATTTGACTCCCACATGCCCCAGCCCACCAAGCCCTACAATGCCAACATGCTTACCTGGCTCTGCCAAGCCAAAATATTTCAAGGGACTATAAACTGTGATCCCAGCACAGAGTAGAGGAGCACCAGCATCCAGTGGCATGTTCTCAGGGAAACGCACGATGTAGCGCTCGTTGGCGACCATCGAATCTGAGTAGCCTCCATATGTGAGTGTTCCATCGGTGTAAACTGAACTGTAGGTAAGTATTAATTTGGGGCAGTAGTTTTCAAGGTCGTTGTTGCAGTTGTCGCAGGCATGGCAAGCACCAACCATACAACCCACACCAACTTTATCTCCCACTTTCACTTTCTTCACTTTGCTTCCCACTTCTGTCACTTCCCCAACAATCTCGTGCCTGCAAATTAGGCAATTTAAATTCCAATAGGGTATGGTAATACTCGCACTGCATTGAAAAAACGAAACTACAAATGGATTTCACTGCAAAATAAAGAGTAATTATGGTGGGAGATTAACGTCGTCAAGTCATAATATTTGTCCATAGATTCCCGGAGACTATATGATTTTTTTTCTTCATGTACTACATATATCTCTACAAAAGTAGGAATTGCTAATTCTGATCACCTCTACTTTTCTGACTAAAATTATACAAAAGTATCCAAATGCCCAACTACTTAGAAAAAGTGGGTGTAGCTAAACGATCCTATTACAAAGAAAAAGGTGTTAAAATTCACTCTCAATCTTGTCGTTTCCACTAAGCCAAATATTGGTACTGGTTCAAATGTATATATTCCTGTTCAGCATCTCCTGGGATGAGGCGAAAGGGTAGTCAAACTTTATTTGCCTTGTCAAATTAGCAATTTCATGCTCAAAGGAAATAGACAAAATATACACTTTCTCCAACAAGGTAATGCTTCATACTTCAACAAGGTAATGACAGTTGGGCCTACCCATATTAACTTACTGAAAATTAAATTATTATTATTTTAGATAGAGGAGAAGAAAAATAGATATTAGGGATGAACACAGAAGAAAAATAAAAGAAAATTCAAAAGGAGGATAATAAAAAGTAGTTTGATGGTTTATACGTACCCCGGAACCATAGGGTACACAGAGAAGCCCCAGTCATTCTTGACGCTGTGAAGGTCGGAGTGGCATATCCCACAATACAACACCTTAAACCTCACATCCTCGTCGCCTGTTGCTCTGTGTATATATATATATATCGACAGAAATTATGGAACTACTTAATGTGGAAAAACAAATTGGGGAAAAACAATATAAATTAAAAATCTGAAAATAAATTAAATGAATATTTACCTTCTGGAGAAGTTAAAGGGAGAGAGATGCCCGGATGTGTCTCTGGCAGCCCAGCCAAAGGCCTTCACAGGATGCTCTTCTTCTGGGGCCTTTCCCATTTTTGACGCACAGACAAAGTATGTTTTTTGTTTTTTTTTCGGTCTGAACAGACAAAGTATGTTGAGTGATCATGAAAAGCTTCAAGTTTGGATATAAATAGACTGAAAAGTGGGTGGTAGGGCCCGCAGGCATAATAGTGTTTCCACTTCTTTTCTTTTTTGGTCAATAGTATTTTCACTTTGGTTGGGTGAAGTGATTAGCAAAATATTTACACGTGTCCTTTCGAGTTGTTCCGAGTCCTCTCTTTTCTTTTCTTTTTTTTCTATTTCCAAAAGTTTTTTTTTTTTTTGATGAAATGGGGGGGTAAAACCCCAAAAAACAGCTACAAATTAGCAATAGAACCCTGACGAGGGCGAGAGACCCCTAAGAGGTCATCAACCAAAACATCATTAGCCCACGCAGGAGCATTATCAAAATAACAAATGCCTAAGTCAAGGTTGTAGCTCCACCTAGCAAGGCAGTCAGCAAGGCAATTCCTTTCCCTATAGATATGATGTAATTGATAATTCTCAAATTGCCTTAGAAGAGTGCAGCAATCTTGCAACAAGCCAGCAAGTGGGTGGAACCGAGATACATCAGTTTGATGGATAAGTTGTACACCAAGAGCTGAGTCCATTTCAATGATGAGCCTATTGATGCCTTTATCCAGAGCCATTTTAAGACCAAAAAACAAGCCCCACAGTTCAGCTTCAATTATTTGGCCCTTTCCCAAGTTCACCGCAAACCCCTTAATCCATTCTCCAGCACAGCCACGAAGAATACCACCAGCACCAATATTCCCAGAGTTTAGTTTGCAAGAACCATCCACATTGAGTTTAACCACTCCAATACCAGGAAATTCCCAAGCCAAAAAAATCTGAATTTTCTCCCCAGCTATATCACCACCAAAAGGAACCTTACTCCATCCAGAGATAGCATATAAGAGGATTTGCCAGGTGTTAGAAGGAGCAGCCTCATCAACATTGAAGATAGATTGGTTTCTCCATTTCCACAAAATACCAACAGATAAACACAAAAACAGAGCACCAAGAAATATTCCTAGACCATTTAGCCTTGGAAAGGATATTAGTCTTTAACCAAGGTTGGAAGTCAGTATAAAAGAAGTTATTTCGTTGGTGGGGAGGCAAGAAATATCGCCAAATCTCTTTGGCTTTAGTACAATCTCTAAGAATGTGGAGAGCAGTTTCATAGGGCCAATCACATATAGAGTAAGAAAGGGTCAGTAGCTAAATTCCTTCTTACTCTCTGATCATTTGACAGAATTTTATCTTGGTAAACAAGCCAGAGGAAGACTTTCAACTTGGGGGGAAGGTTCAACTGCCATAAAACCTTCCAGAAAGAGTCCTTCCAAGAAGAGTCACCAAAGAGCAGTTGATATGCAGATTTAACAGTGTAGACCCCATTAGCTGTGTGTTTCCAAATCTGCGAATCATGTAAAGTACCAATAGAACCAACAGGAAAATTAAGAATTCTTTCTACTACCTCAACAGGCACAGCATCTTTCAACCTCTCAATATCCCACCATCCATGCTTAAAGAAGCTTGAGACAGGGCAGTCCAAATCTAGCACATCACCAATTCCCTCATACTCCATCAATGGTATATCAGACAACCACTTGTCTGTCCAAAATTTCACTTTATCCCCCATCCCAATTCTCCAAGTCATCCCCTGCATAAGCAGTCTGGAGCCATGTAGAATACCCTTCCAGGTGGCAGAACATCCGTGTCTATTAATCAGAGAATTGTCCAAGATAGAGCAGCCATGCAGGTACTTATCCCTGGACTATTTCCAAAAGTTTTGAGTCCTATTGACTTGGCCAAAATCACATCCATAATGCAAGATGCAAATTTAGAGGTGTAAAAACCACTTTTACATTTCCATTTGCGCTTCTTGCTTGTGGAAGGCATTGACCAGAATGTCACAAATAAAATGTACATGTATTAAAACATAGTTTTATTTGTTTTATTATAATTCTATTAAATATACTTCCAACTACATACAAATTATACAATATCAATGAAACAATGAGAGTTGAAATTGACGTACAAGTCCTCAAGGCTTGGTAGCAGCTAGAGTGTTTCCAACGTCAATGACAAATCGGTATCTAACATCGTTTTTAGCAAGCCGTTTCATTGCTGTGTTCACATAATCCATTGAAATAACCTCAATCTCTGCTGTTATGTTGTGTTTTGCTGCAAAATCAATCATCTCTTGTGTCTCTTTCATACCCCCAATTGCACTGCCGGCCACCAATTTCCTTCCTACATATTCACATATTTAAATACGTTAGGCTCTAAGCAAAATTTGATAAGATTATTATAAACTTGTCCATGAAATACAATGCATAAAATGGCAAACGTACCCATGAGTAAAGGGTAGACGGGTAACTTAAGTGGCTTATCCGGTGCACCCACCATAATAAGCTTCCCATGAGACTTCAAAAGGTCAATCAAGGGTGAAATAGCATGCACAGCAGAGACTGTGTCAATGATGCCATCAAACGTGCCCATGGCAGCCTATAATCAAAATTCAATGTGTACCAAATAATTAGAACTACAACGATAACAGACTAAGAAACAAGTAATGGTAATTATATACATTAACTGTCTGTCACATCATGTAATTAGCAAATTGTGGCTACAAACCTGCATTTGGTCGTGGTCGCGGCTAACCAAGAATGAATCAGCACCAAATTGTTTCAAAGCTTCGTCTTTCTTGCTAGGGGAGGTACTAATCACAGTGACTTTTGCCCCAAATGCCTTGGCAAATTTCACTCCAACATGACCAAGACCACCAAGGCCCACAATGCCAATGTGCTTCCCAGGCTCGGCTAAGCCAAAATATTTCAAGGGACTATACATTGTGATCCCAGCACAAACAAGAGGAGCACCACCATCAAATGGCATGTTCTCAGGAAAATGAACTATGTAGCGCTCATTGGCCACCATTGTGTCTGAATAGCCGCCATAAGTTACTGTTCCATCGTGGTAAATGGAGCTGTAGGTAAGTACCATTTTAGGGCAGTAAATTTCAAGGTCGTTGTTACAGTTATCGCAGTCATGGCATGCACCAACCACAGCCCCCACGCCCACTCTATCTCCCACGTTTGTTTTCTTCACCATGCTTCCCACTTCTGTCACTTCTCCCACTAGCTCGTGCCTGCATGCAAACCAAATGATAACATAGATTCTCCTATCACATATAACATGACATATGTTATGAACTCATTTGATGGTCATACCCAGGAACTATAGGGTATGTACATATACCCCATTCATTCTTGATACTAGAAAGGTCCGTATGACATATTCCACAATACAACACCTTAAACCTCACGTCCTCATCTCCAGTTGCCCTGCATGTACATATATATAATGTCAATTAACGCAATGATTATATTGAGAAAACAAACAAACAAAAAGGGTATAAATAATATAAAATAAAATAAATGCTGAACTGTAACCTTCTTGAGAAGTTAAATGGGGAGAGATGCCCGGTTGTGTCTCTAGCAGCCCAGCCAAAGGCCTCTACGGGGTGTTCTTGTTCGGGTGTCTTCACCATTAAAACAGAGAGTCTCAAGAAACAGAGAATAAGCACAAGGGTTAATGCTTCAAAAACTTGGAGACAAGAAGGCGCAGGAATGTTTATGAAAACATCACCAAAAGCCTTGGTATACATATAGTATTCTGTCTGTGTTGGCTGACGTGATGGGTGAGCTGTAGCTGCTAGTGAAATTGTTTGACCATAAAGTGATGTATACGCATTCAACAAATATGCGTCTTCGGGTAGAAGCTAGCTAAATTTGTACCCGACCCTGAACTTGTTAACAATTCTAATAGACTTGCCGAAAAAGAAAGAGTTTGACGAAGCATCTCATTCATTCCAACTCTCCTTGGGAACAAGGCCGAAGGTGAGGGGAACTTGCCAACGTATCGGGCGGGCCTCTTCTTCATATATAGGTATAAAATATGCATAATTAATTAATAACCAATGATAGTTTCTCTCACATAGTTTCAAAAAGGAAAATACTTAACAACAAATTTTTTAAATAAATCCTCAGCATAGTTGATATTTTTCTTTGGGCTGCGAATGGAGAGACTCTAGAATTCTCATTGATAGCATTACAGAGAGATTCGTACTAGTGCCAAAGATATATAATTCTTTGTTCTATGTTTTTTAGGAGGTTGATTTGAAGTGCGTGCTTATTAGAGCATCTCCAATGCAAAGGTGTATAAGAAGATGTAAACCAAATTTACATCTAGTTTGGCTGAAAACCTCTCCAATGCAGAGGTGTATATTGATGCAGATTCATTTAGGTCAGCTATAGTGCACAGAAATTATAAAATAGTACAGTCATGTGGTATAACTTGTACATGTGTCATAATATGCGTCAACGACAGGATTGATATTTTCCTCTTTTAGAGAATAGTATCAATAAATATCCACGTATATTATAACACATGAACAAGATATACCACGTGACAATACTACTGTACTATTCTATAATCTCTCCATCATGAGGTGAGATGGGAAAAGTAATGAAAATCTACATCTATTTTTACATCTTATGTTGGCAGGCCCTAGAGCTGAAAAGGAGGAGAGAGGAATGGACCATTTGATTCATGCGTCCTATACGCACGAGTAAATACCCATTCGCTGATGAGTGGCCTAATGAACTAAAATGAAAAGTTGATTGTAGTTGTATTTTAGGAGATTGGAGTTTGGAAATATGTTGAGTGACCATGAAAAGCTTGGAGTTTGGAAATAAATAGACTGAGAAGTGGGTGGTAGGGCCCGCAGGCATAATAGTGTTTCCACTTCTTTTCTTTTTTGGTCAATAGTGTTTCCACTTTGGTTGGGTGAAGTGATTAACAAAATATTTACACGTGTCCTTTCGAGTTGTTTCGAGTCCCCTGTATTTTTTTTGCTGCGAAAATTCTAATATGCTCTAGAGCATCAATACATCAAAGTTTTCAACCGTTGGATTTAAAGGTTTTGATCTAATGGCTCAAAATAATTTGTGAAGAAAAATCACTAAAATCACCTAAAAAAACTGGATAACCTGCTGTAGTTGGTTTCTTTGCCTCCCACACGTGAAAGCTTGCATTTCAACCTAGAAATGGCAAATTTACAGAGCTGGGAAAAGATGAACGTGGGATATTGCAAGCTCAGTCCTAGAAACCCACACCAAAAACCATGGCTTCTCCTCCTTAGGTACCCCCCCCCCACCCACCTAACCGACGGCAACCCCATCTTCACCGGCAGCCAAGCCTTATCTCTCTTCGAGCTCTCAAATCGGACTCAACACGGCTTCCTCACATAATAGTGCATGATTGGCTTGAGATGCCGCTACATTGACATTACTGTGTCATAGAACTTCTCATGGAAAGCAATTAAGATTCTGTATTATTTATTTAGCCAATCTGAAAGTATAAAATCTGATCCCAAAGAAAAAAACCTGAAAGTACAAACACAATTAACATAGGAGAAATCTTGACCAAAAAAAAAAATTAACATAGGAGAAAGTACAAACACACAAAATACAAAAGAATCCATAATCCAAATCTTAAAAGCTAATCATCGACATACATCTTCCAATTGCTGTACTGACAGATGCGAATTTTATTACATGCAAATTAAAACACACAAAAAAACATCAACTGCAACTTATGAACATCAACTTGGGTATTATTTGAATTTCAAAAAGAGCAAATAAGAAGTCAAAACAAGACGAACAAGTTCTTCCCACCCTAAACTCATGGGTAAAATCTTCAATCCCTGGACTTGTTTCTGCAAAATATATAAAAAGACAAAAGCAATATTGTGATTAACAAACAATTTATTGGTCTCAAAGAATCATTAAGTTTAGGAAAGTTTAGGAAAAGTGAACGAGAACAATTTCTTGAACACAGGTGCAATATTCCACATCCTTAAGTTTAGGAAAGTCAATGAAAGGATAAAAGATACTTACGTATATTTCTTACATCTCTCATCAACGAGTAGCATCCTTGCATGATCCACACCTCCTTCTTTTATGGACTCCATAAACAACTCTGACACATTACGAAATTTGTATCGTTGTAGTTGAGAAAGGTGCTCAATACCCTGGGGCAATGTTTCTAACCTCATGCAACTATGAATGTCTAAGAACTCGAGATTTGGCATCGCCCCTTTTTCTATAGTTATCTTATTTAATAATGCAAGATTCTGAAACCTCAAATACCAAAGCTTCACAAAGTCTCTGTTGAAACATAACTCTTTCCTAACATAGGCATTATCAAGCCAAAGAGAACGTAGAGAGGGCAATGCTTCAATATGAGGTAGTAAATCTTCTTCAAGTCTAGACCCACGCAGATTCAAATATGTGAGAGAGTGGAGTGAACAAAACCAATGTGGTACCTTTTCCAGTTTGCTGACCAATTTAAGTCTATCAAGGTAGGGAGGCAGTGAAGACAATGCGTCAACTCGAAGAAATTCCTCTCCATCAGCTACAAATAAAAACAAGCGGGAAAGGACCTTCATTTCTTGAATTGAGGCACATAGGTCATCCTCGTCTCTTTCTTTCACATTTGTAATGCCAAGGAACGTAAGTTGGGTCATACTTCCAATAAGTCTAATAATGTTTCCTTTTGATTCAATATATGCCAAAGATTGCAATTTCTTCATCTTACTAATACTTGATGGTATTCTTACCCCAAAAAAAATTACCTTTCCAGAAATGAACCTACCCGCAAGTAAATGGCGCAAGTTTAGCAACTTGGAAATCCCTCTTGGAAGTGCCTCTATTTTTGTCCCCGTGATGTTCAAGGTCTGAAGGTTGCCAAGCTGTCCAATGGATTCCGGAAGCTCCGTAATTGGAGTTCCACTCAAATTTAAATATTTTAAATTAAATAAAGACGTTAGATTATCTGGCAGATTATCAATTGGGACATCCTCCAAATCTAGAACCTTCAACAATTTAAGGACGAAAGGTAATTTATTTGGGAAAGAGAATGAGGATACGCCAGTGGCAAAGACGAGAAACGAACGAAGCCGTGATATACCAGTGCATGATCCAATTTCTCCATTAGTTGTTTGAATTGACAAACGGAGTGCCCCAGTTCCTTCTACAGTTTCACTCCCATCATGTACAGCGCAAAACTTTTCTTCCTTTGCTATAGACAGAGCAATCTCCCGCAAAAGATCATGCATCTTACATGCTGGGAAGGGTCCTCGAAACCTTTGTTGTAGCATGTTACGAAAAATGAGTTCCATAAGATAGCTATTTGCAACTTCTTCTGGCGTGAGCCCTTCGACATGTTCAACAAATCCTTCAGCAATCCACAATGTGATGAGCCTATTATTTACGATCACTTGATCTTCAGGGAAAAGGGAACAATATAGAAAGCATTGCTTCAATCGGTATGGCAAATCATTGAAACCAAGCAACAAGATGCTCTTCATAGGTTCTAACAAAGAATTATTTGTTAGATGCCAATTTAAGCTATTATAGACTTTGCTCCAATCAGTAAGTGACTTCTTAGAAGACATGAGACCACTTAAGGCTACGATCGCGAGTGGTAGGCCTTCACACTTTTCCACAAGTTCCCGAGCTAATGACAGAAGTTCAGGTGAAAAAGATTTGTTCTGATAACTTGAGAATGCTTTCATGCTGAAGAGCTCCCACGCATCACCCCTTTCCAGCAGTTGAATCCTGTGAACATGGCTTTCAACCCCAAAAGAAGAGGATGCTATGTCTTCTCTTCGAGTTGTAAGCATGACTCGACTTCCAAGATGTTTATCTGGAAATGAAAACCTTATTTTGTCCCAAAGGTGGACATCCCACACGTCATCCAATACAACTAGGTACCTTTTAGTCTCCAAGTAGTTCACCAAAATCTCCAGCAATTCGTTATAACTCATGGCATTCATGTCCGCAGGGACCTCTTTCTTCTTTGCTTTGTGGAATTCTTTGATCAATCTTCTAAGTAAGTCTTCAATCACATAAGACTGGGAAATAGTAATCCACGCATAGCATTCGAAATGTCTCTTTACAATTTCATCTTTGAAAGTCCTTGCAACTAGAGTTGTCTTCCCTGATCCTCCCATCCCGACCACAGACACAACAGTTTGGCGTTGCTCTTCGTTCATCAGCCATCCCATTAACAAGTTCTTATCACCTTCAATCCCGACGAGTTCATCCTCCTTATGAAAAAGAGAAGACTCCGCTTGATTCTGCACCCATCTGCGAATATCCTCAGAAGAAATACTTTTTCCTTCTACAGCTGTACCACCACCATATCTCTGATTTCGCTCTGTAATAGCTCTAATTGCCATCGCGATTTTCTGTAACTTGTTGGCTATTTTACGCTTATACCAAAGGTGCTTTGGAAAGTGAATGGTTTTGTGGATCCACCTGGCAAATCCACGGCCAATTTGCTGCTCGTACATGTGATACATGAATTCTTCAATGATGTTTTCAACATCATTGGCCAAGTCTCGAACGGTTCTGATCCACACTTCCTCTACTTGTGTGTGTGCTTTGTAGCCCCCATCAGCATCCGCTAAGAAGGCTTTCATGAATTCCAGCTCCCGCTTAATCTCATCAACTTGATCACCAACACCCGCTATGGAGGCTGCTTGGCTCTCGAGAATTGCTACAAATTTGCCCATGAAGAGGTCTGCTGAAACTGACGCCATACTGGCCTTATATGCTAGCTTAATCAAAACAACACATCTAGAATTGATTCTGGGCAGCAATCAACACAAAATTTAAAAATCAAAATACATGAGAAGATAAGATTCCATTGTGTTGTGGTGGGTTAGGGCTCAGCTCAGATGTACTAGAAGAGAGAGATGATCACAAGTTTTTTTGGTCAATTGAATTTCATAGAAACTTCAAAAACAGAGGCAAGGAAAAACAAAGGGAAAGAAAACACCATAAACGAAGCCAAGGTGGAAACAGGGCCACAGAGAACACACTAGGAACTCAGACACAGCAAAACTGTTTCCCACAGAAAAATCAAATAGTTGAGGGGAAAGGTAGGCCGCAGACACCAGCACACCTACTACTAGAGATGATCGCAAGTTACGAAAATTCTAATATGCTCTCTTGTATCAATACATCAAAGCTTTCAACCGTTGGATTTAAAGGTTTTGATCTAATGGCTCAAAATAATTTGTGAAGAAAAATCACTAAAATCACCAAAAAAAACTGGATAACCTGCTGTAGTGGGTTTCTTTGCCTCCGACACGTGGAGCTTGCATTTCAACCTGGAGATGGCAAATTGACGGAGCTGGGAAAAGATGAATGTGGGATATTGCAAGCTCAGTCCCAAAAACCCACACCAAAAACCATGGCTTCTCTTCCTTAGGTACCCACCCACCCACCTAACCGACCGCAATCCCATCTTCACCGGCAGCCAAGCCTTCTCTCTCTTCGAGCTCTCAAATCGGAGTCAATACGGTGAGATCTGAATTTCCAACCATGGGAGACGATAACGAGTGCGAGAGAGACCTCGACCTTCTTCGTTTGCTGCCGTCTCTTCCTCTAGTCGTCAGCTCAACTTGGCAACCATGGTATTTCTCTATCCAATTCTCTGTTTGTTTCCTCTGAAACTGAAATGAAAAAGAAAACGAAAAGTTTGTTTGTTTATGGTTCTGATCTGTTACATTTGGTTTTTTCTATCCCAGAGAAGAAGAGGAGAGAAATCTCCAAAATTGTAATTAATAAAGAAGATTATTTGAAGGAGTTGTGTGGTTCATCCCATAAGATATTGAGCCTTTAGACGTCTCCAACAATTATAAGACCTAAAATTTATTATGCCTTTTGAAACTTTTGGACAGACTATTTGGCAACTTAAGATATTATATTGTAAAACTGAATTTTTTATTATTTAGATAACATTAACAATAGGTGAGAAATTTATTAAATATAAAATAAAGAGGTACACATAGTTGGCTGAGGGGAAAAAAAAAGACCATAACCTCTCATGAGAAATAAGAACCTATCAACACACACACAAAAACATTATAAAAAAATAAAATTGGAAGTCGGGAAGATCGGATAAATCCCAAGAAAAAGTTTGCGATGCACATGAAAGACAAGACAACCTTCAATGAGTACCAAGGTGGTCCACCCCATAGTTAGTTAAGTAAGACTATGAATATGAATCATTCTAACTTGATTTTTCTCCGAATGTATATTTGGTCGGAACAGAGTTCCAAGCTGTTACGACTATAAAAACATAAATTTAACAAGAACATTTCCTTAAAAAATACAGCATAGTTTCAGAGTGAGGAAAACTTTATATAAAGGACGAAGACATATATATAATTTGTTTTCACAATGTGGACACTTTTAGGAGGTAAGGTCTGTTGGTATTTCTTTTTAACAACTGGACCTGATAAATTGAGATTACTGAACTAACCTTTCTTTAATCTGTAGGAACCACAATCCAATTCTGTCTCTGTTTACGTATGATAATCAGTTTCAGGACTTGTATTGAATTGATTGATCAGTTAATATATCAAACAGATTGTTGAATCTGAATAACAGAGACTTGATTTAAAGCTTATTTTTTGTTTCTTCCGTTCTGGTTTTGTTGCTTTCCCTGTCTGATGAGTAAGTTCAAATGAAAACGTTGGAGGATACAGAAGAATGTTTGGTACTATTGTGCAGTGTCATGTTTGAAAGAAATAAACTAGTGCAGACATAAATAATCCTTTCATTAAATATACACCGACAGTATCAATAACATGGAATTCCTTATGAAATATACAAGGAATGGAATGGCTTTTGCCTAGGTTCTAAGCTTATTATAAACAGAAAAAAAAAAAATTAAGAATGGGATTGATTTTGGTATGATTAGTTGCTATAGTTGAGGCCTGTTTACACTATATCTACATCAGGGTAAATGAATGTATAACTTGTTGTTGAAGAAACCTCTATATGTCACTACCTGTCTATTGGAACTATAACCGATATGTTCACTCTTGAGGTGGTCCTTCTAATCGCAGATAGTCATACATGACGCCGTCGAAAGTTGTCTTGTGTCTTGACTGAGTAAGATAGATGGTGTTTTTTCCTTCTTGTAGCCGATCGCTTGGTAGACCAACACTGAACAACCAGTACAAACCATGAATTCCATGTCTTGCTATGGCATTGTCCTTCCCGATTAGCCCTGTCGTGAAATGAGGTGGGTTTGCGCTCCAATCATTAACCCGGACCTAAGAACACAATGCCAAACATAAAATTAGCCAAAAACTTAAACACTATATCACTTGCACCTTGTATAGCATTTTCTGGGATTCAAGCAATACCTGCACTTCTGCATTAGTGGCTGAGGCCAATGCCAATTGCAGTGTATAATTTCCGGGATTTGCCCCCTTATTATGTTGAAATTGAATTTGCCATGTGGTTGGTTCATACGTTTGATTTCCTGTGTTCCTGTAGTAGTGCTAGATTTTGAGAAACAGGACCTACAAATTTAATAAAGCAGAGGCATTGTTATGTTAAGGAAAAACAAGTACCTGGTCACATGAGCGAAGAACCAATCATCACGGTAATTGTCAGTACCAACGGTGTAGATGAGATCATGGTTAGGGTATAAATCTGAGTATCGTTCCCACAAGCCGTATTGCCTAAACCTGTAAGCAATGCAATGTGTTAAGCATATAAACAAATAGCTTAGTTTCTATTTGAAGTCAAAGGAAATGTTCTTTTATTAGACAGTTTGACTGCCCGAGATTAATTATAACGTGTGATCGAAATTGACAGTTTGATAACAGCGTGTCAAACTATCTAACAAAAGAACTTGACCCCCTAATTAAAAAGAAATAGGAGGGCTTATATGAGAACTAACTTGTCTGTGTGATTGGTGTACAATTGGTTCAAAAGGGTCGGAGACGGATCTGGTATGTTGAACTCAGCAGCTGATCGATCCGGGATGCCGATTTCCCACAGGGTGGGGCCATTTCTTGGAGGTTCGTAAGTAAGATCAGCCAATTTAATTTCACTTCCTGCATATCATTAAAACTCGGTAATGTTAAAATTGGTTTTCATGGTACAAATATTTGTTCGTTCTTTTCTTTCCAATTTAAGGCAATGAAAGATGTGCATAGATAACGTACCTGGTTCAATTGTAATATTAGCCTCATATTTGTAATCCCCAATAAAGCCAGGAACAGTTGCATACAAGCTATAGTTCCCAGGTCGAACATCTTTAATGAGGAAATAACCTTGCTTGTTGGTTTGAGTCCAGAACTGATAACCCTGGAGGAAAAAAAAAATGTAAGGTTATCACCTTAGACAGACATGTTTTTGTTTTTCGGGTTTTTGGTAAACAAACAATACCCGAAAAACAAAAAGGTTACCAAACCGGATTTGGTGTCACAAATTACCTTGCTTTCCTTTTGCCATGATCCTGCATTTCCAGGTGCAGCCAATCCCACATAAGCGGAGCTTGCCCAAATAAGCCTCTTATTCCTGTACCTAAAACAAGAACAATTTGATCATTTTATGCATAAATTTACACTTCCAGAACCAAAAATAAAAACAAAAGGAAGGAATCAACATGTACCGATCCCGAACTAGTAATTGACCGGCAACGGATCCACGCTGATCAGAGCTGAGAAAGTCTTCTGATTGAGTGAAATTGTATGGCCATCTTTGCACTTCTTCAGCCAACTAAGAAAATTTTTGGGTCATTATAAATTTAAATTTTTAGTAGCGTAAATGTTGCCTAAAGATGAAATATTATTTATACAGACCTGCTCTTTAGCATTTTCCCAGAGTGTGAGATATTCATTTGAGCTTGGAGCTGAATTGAGATGGATAAAGACTGGCCCAAAAACCTTCTTCCATGCCTCACCATCTTCAAATGTCATTCCAACTTCCTTCCCAGCATAATGGGTACTAACAAACATCTGCAAAATGTATAAATAATTAGCTTTTGTCACTCACAAATATGGATATGGACACATATGGGTGGGGAGAGAGATTAGATGGGTGGACGTACAGAGAGGGCAGTTGGGCCCACATGGGAGGTAAGGTCCTGCTTGAAGGGCCCAGCGGTACGGAACTCATCACTGGGTGTGATGATCCAGAAGCCCACAGCTGGGTCTTCACAAATCCAACCATGGACGTTGTTATCTTTGTCCTCACTTGAGTATTGGTATTTGTCATCCACCTGCAAAATAATTAATTATTTTGTCACGAGACCAAAAGAAAGTGAACATATATACACATCCAAGTAAAATAATTTGAGAATCTCTTCATAAAAAGGGACTATACATATAATTTCAATGAAAAAATAAATATTATATCGATATTGTCGAAAATGTATCGATAATATGCCAATACCTCTCCTCTAAAGTCAGGATTGCTCGGATTGGTTAAAAGAACAGCTTCGGGATAGGCAAGGGGCTCACCATTTGCACGGTCATCGGCTGTTGGCATGACCCTTTTCCTGTCGTCAGATATAGCCATGTACCGAAATCTGCAATTGAATATTTACACAATAATTAGTGAAGATGTCACTTTTTTGTTAGAGTCCAACGCAATGCGCCCGGCATAATCAATAAATTTTGGCCCTCTACACTCACTTGTCTTGTTGAAGCTTGTAAACAATTCTAATTTGATCCATATCCACCTCCGGCCACCCTTCGAGGCGCTCGAAAATGGCGTAGGCATAGAACCCAGAGCGACCGCGCTGCATTATGTACCTGTACGTATCAAAGTTTAATGTAAAAGTTTGAGAGAATTTCCAGCATAAAGACTGTACTTGTTATTTTCTAATTGAAAAAGTTTAAGAACATTACCTTTTGTCAACATTCAAGGGAACTGTGTCGTTACCGAGGGAAGGACTGTAGGTTTTAGTAAAAGAAATTTCTATTTGGTCTGCCGTCGCTGCAATAACTTTAAATCTTGTTCCTTGTAGCCTGCACGTGATTTATGTACATAATTTTTAGTCAAAAGTGGTAACATTTTTTAGTATGAAATGATTAAAAGGGAAGAAGCAAGAGGACTTACTTGTCCACACTATCTTTTCCTCCCGGCTTGTTCCAGACAAGATCCCAGTACCTGTATGATTAAGTTGCAAATTAGATTATATACTTCGTGAACAGTAAAAAAGAGAAGAGATATTTAGTTATATACCCATTCTTAGCACTAATGGTATGGATAAATCCTACATCATTTAATTTCTATAAAAAAAAACCCAAAAAATAGCAGCTAGCCCTATTGATTTTAATTTTAATTATTAAATTACTTTGATACCCTATTGAGTGTTTTGGGGGTTTTTTTTAATGAGGTTTTGGGGTTGGAGTTGTTTTAAGAAATCAATAACAGTTTTGTAATTTATAAGAAGTTAAAAGCCTTTTTGTTATGTGGTAAATGAGCTTTGAGTGTGTTTCTAAAGTTCATTTCATATAGGGTTTTTTTAATAATAATTTGGGCTCCTAAATTGGATATAATAGTGAATCTCCTAAAACACAAATGGAGGATTGTTATTTGTACCATCTTAATCATCGACTTAGCCGGTCTATGATATGATGAGTTAAGATAGTACAAATAATTTTATTCAAAAAATAGTTAGAAGGAATTTGTGTGCTTGCCCTCTATTGCTTGGCTGGTTCTTGATTTCAAGCAAGTTATCAATTCCCTTGTACTTGATTCCAATGACGTCTCCTCCAGGATAAGAGAAAGTGAGTTGGACCAGGCCATTATTCAGCACCACCTAAAAACACATCATCTCTGAGTCACATGATGTTTTGACAATATAGAATATAGATAGCTTTCATGCAGATACTGAGAAAATTCAGATGTGAAAAAAAGAAAATTAGCTTTGAATAAAGGGAGTAGTAAAATAGAGAATTGCCTGATTATCAGTCTTCGATAGCATCTGATTGTACGTATTATCTCGTCCAGAAACGCTCCTTAGTTCTCTTCTGCAATTAAACAAACACCAAATATATTTCACTAAAAATTCTCATCAATTATTAATTCAGTTATACATAAGAACTCTCGGTAACCCGAATTAGAAGTGTGAAAATCGCTACCCTATCGTTTATTCGATCTACGTATAAATATATATGTTCTCTTATATTTTATTTAATTTAAATTTTTTAATGATTAGCATCTATGTTGTCTTGTGAGTTGTTAGTAGTAACCGTGACCTTCTGGTAAAGACTGCACGAAAGTAAAAGGCAAAACAGGGTGGGCCTACAAACATCCTATAGACTATAGAGGTGTGAATGAAAACATTTAAGGTGTGACTCACGAGACAGACGAAGACAACTAATCTGAAAGGGAGGGGTTCATAGGACTCATAAAAGTCTTTACAGTTACCACGATAGGCGCTAGTCCAATGAGAGCAGGAAAGTATATACGTTGTTGAAGACTTGTTGAAGTCCTCCACAGAGAAAAAAAAAACACAGAAAAAGAAAAATAATGCGGAAAACTAAAAATTTGAGAGGATTGTAATCTTGGGAAATCAACATATTAAAAGCATTTAATATAATATAATAATACTTTTGCTAAAGAGAAAAAAAAAAAAACAATACTTGAGACGTTAGAAAAAATTTCAAGGGCCATCTTTTGCAGACGTTAGCAACTCAGAGCTCATCACCATTAAAACGACAATGCATGCTCTCTCTCGCAGACAGAGCTTTCTGTAACCTCTTAACTATGCATTGGAATTTATCCATAATATGATGATCGTAGATGAATTCAAAGAAAAAAAGAAAGAGAAAGGATAGAGGACGAACCTTACTATTGGGGGGATCCTCGTGAAACCCTGATCGTCACGGAACAAGGAAAACAAGGCAACCATTGCGAATGCCCCAAGAACCCAGCGCCATTGCCTTACGTTAAATGCCATCTTCAACCACCCTGCAGATTGATTTTTCACAGGAGATATCAGAAGCCATGCATACTTTTGAGACAAAGGCGATGGTATTTTATTACATGAATACACAAGCAGCACAACAACTCCATATGGTAAATTAAGATACTTGAAAACAAACTTATGCATGGTCTGGTAATTACACCAAAATTTAATCGCAAACCAGCTAAGCAAAATTCCAAAAATATCGGATGTACCTTGATTCACGGAAAATTATATGGAGTTGTAGCTAGCTAAGCTCCTATACCGATGGCTGTCTTTTGGAAGCAAAAGAAAAACTATGGAGGGGGACAAGGAACAAGTTATCTTATTAGAATGTGTACTTTCTCTCTCTCCTCTTTGTTTCTCTCTCTCTCTGGTCGTTACTAAATTCCTTTTTGGATCCTTAAGGCTTCAAAAACGTGCAAACATATATATAACCGCAGGGTGGACAATGAGTTCTGCTTTCCTGTTTGGCATGTTAGAATTCTAGTCCTTTTTATTTATGCATATTTTTCACAATTTTGTGCTGAAATCCCAAGAATCACCTCCTTCAATCAAGGCAACCCGCCTACTATTTGAGTTGTAATCTTTTTGGATTGCTCTCCTGTTAATGAAAGTTCTTATTGACCAAAAAAAACTCTTCTAACTCAAACAGGAAAGGGTAATTTTGTCCAGGGAAAAATATTATGTGGGCTTAGGATGGTAAGGTGAACTGAAATCATTGACAAATTTCTAGAAATTGTGCCAACTTTTTGACAAATTTTGAGATTTCAGTTAACTAATATTGTTGAATTTCGGATGGGGTGTATTTCTCCGGAACTGTTTGTGCTGTTATACCAAAATTTGACAAATTTCGTTAAGGGCCATGCCGTAATTAAATTATTATAATTGCCTGTTGGTATTTGGTAGAGCAAGCTGACGGGTGATTTTCCTTTGGAGGGCGTCAAGAAAGGTGGCAATTTGTGCCTAACTTTTAGGATGTGATTAACATTCAAATCCACTGTAATCATCAGTTAATCAGGAGATACTAATCCTCCATTAGCTTATAATTACATGCTAATGTTTCAACCTAATGTTCAAGAGGTGTGCTTTAAAATCTCGTTGTAATAATAAGTGTATTGATTAGAATACTTCTTTATAATGATGTTTTCAACACTAATTTCTTGGACGTGGGGTTTAGGCCGTCAAAGTTTGATTACGTTGGGTGTTGGACGTCAAAGTTTGATTACGTTGGGTGTTGGCCGTCAAAGTTCAAGTCTCAGAAATACTTCTGTTTTCTTTCATTTTTGTATTTTAAGTAGACTATGAAGAAACGGCAACTCACAAAGTCTCATGCTTCAGTTTTCAAACCACTAGAACTCAAGATATCTATAAACTCAATTTGAATTGTACACGGCTAATAAAAGGAACTGTTATTAGCACTCTAAAAAAGTAATCATGCACTCCTCGGAATGCAATTTCTCTCTTATCTCTTTATACAAAATGAGCGCAGGATGACGTTTTAAAAGTATATCAATAACAGCTCCCAGCTAAACAACTATATCTTACATTCTAGAACACACCATGACTGAGTTTAATATGATATGGAATATAACGTTAGAAAGCGTACCTCGCAAGAGCAATTTGTTGTACTTGAAACGATTTTAGTACTCTTGCCAGACCAAAATCAGAAGTTAAGAAACCATAGATTTTAGCACTCTTGCCAGAATAAATCCGAAACACATTAAGTAGAGGCTCCAGACTCCTACTCGCCTTGGGACTAAACTTCTTTCTTTTCCTTTTCGAACCTTTTCCTAATCTTTTGAGGACATGTGAACAGTGAAATAGATTACGAAGCATTAAGAGGAGTGTGTTTAGATCAAGATGTTTCCTATTTAGAATTCTTTGTTTGATAAGGAAATAGGGCACTGATCAAATTAAGCCTTCAACTTTCCTTCTTTTTTTTTTCCAAATAATTATTGGTTAATAAGCCTTCACCTTTGTTTCTCCTACAGATTTTATAGGAAAATGAGAATGGAACCTCGAGAGTATACAGATCAATACTCCAAATTGCTTGAGCTAAAAATTCCTTGTAAACTTTGTTGACAATGTACATGCACCCCAATTTTTTATACCAAAATCCAATAAAAAAAAAACCCAAACCACGATGGAAGTTAATTTCCAACAGAGAACCCACCTGTGACACATACCAGGGCAGGAACAACAAATCTGAAAAAGAATCCGCCCCTCATGTGATTCCAAACCACATTGAACATGGCAGCCAGCCACATACATTTTCCCACACACACAAACAAGACCATCCCGCCCGTGACATTGATCTGAACACACTTTGCTTTCAACCACTACTTTTTGCCTCTTCCATGTACAATCCCTCAAATAGAAATTTACTTTTAAAAATGTAGAATTCTAGGAACAAGACAACAAAAGTTAAACAGTATTGGGATGCAAATGTTGCATGCGAGAGAATATGTTTTTTCTTTTCTTCTTTTTTATGGTGGTTTGATAATTACATGGTGTACCCCAAATGATAGAAAGACAAGAGAGTATGGCATAAAGCCTATAGGAAGCTAGATTAATCACTGTTTCTATACATGGTGGAAGGACAGAAAAAGATGGTCGCTTTTTCATTATAGTTTATGGAGGAATATTGACGCATGCATTTTACACCATCTCTAAATACAGGTGGATACTACATTTGCTGAACACATTGCTGACTATTTCTTTAATACAAATTAGAGACTTAGAGTCGATAAATATGATACAAATAGCATTTTGATATCTCTATTTTCACTTCTTACCTCTAATTGTTTTTTTTTTCTTTTCAATATCCTTAAACAGTATGAGTTAATTTGATTGGTCTACCAACTCCCATGCTAATCTAGCTTAATCATTAACAACTAATTTGGTTTTACCCTAGCTAGCTAGCTCTTTTGACCTGCAATGATATCTTTGTACACCTAATTAACATTTCTTAATATTATATAAGATACAAAACCCAAATGTCTCATTCCAAATTCCAAATCCTAAACCTACTTTCTGGGACATTTAATCTCTCGTACTTAACCGATAAGACATTCCCTAATCGCATCCCATGTGCTCTTGTTGCAAGTGGATGTTACCAAATACTTCCAAAATCTTCTTCAACCAAACCAAATATTAAAGATTTGACATCCGAAAACAATATTAAAATACGTATCCTCTTGGTTTTGAAGAACTTTCCTTACCAAAGCTGTTTCTGGAACTAACCTACTCCACAAGGAACAAGGGGTGTTGTGCTCAAGAATCCATCGGGAGGTGAGCTTTTTTAATTACTATTTACGAGTTTTGTCTTGCACGACAGTTTTTCCATAGATTGACAGCAACACGACAACATATATCGTTCGGGCTTTTTTTTTTTTTGGGTCAATTTTTTATTGAACAACAAATCTCGAGTGGAATAAAAGTTTGACGGGCCTAGATATTTTGGTCTTAAAGTTTTTAGTATCTCCTCCTTTCTTCTATTGGGCCTCCCTCGTTGGAAGGTTATGAGAGTGTGAGACCCCAAGTTGTCTGCTGGTGTCTTTGGGCCCTCAGTCTCTCAAAATAAAATAGAAGAATGATCTCTTAAAAAAGGTGTTTTTTTTAATGGAAAACAAAATGTTTGAGTAAGAAGTACCGTCTAACCTGATTTTGATTCCCTTCCTCGTACATTAGATTAATAAAAAATATCACTTTATCAACAAAAAAAAAGTACATGTCTAACTTGTTAAGTAATTTAACATATACGGATCAATGTTTAATACATGTTCTATACTACCGTTGTATGAAAATCCAATAATATTACGTAGGACAAAGAAAACATGCAAGCAAATGACAATACTTCCTAGCAAAAAGAAAATGACATTTGTTCCATTAACCTGGTTTTTTTTCCCCATCAATCGTTCTATTAGGCCTTCGACATCCTTCTAACTTAAAACATGGTATTGAAATACAAACCACTAATTACCTTAGCACTTCTATTACACACAAGTAATGAATGTACAAATAATTTTAAACTCTGATTTGTGAGATTTGAACTCAAGACATACTACAACTACCACGTCAAATCTTTTATTTTTTTTTTAAAAAACTTACAAGTCACTAAGCTATAGGGTAAAAGAACTCACACAAATTATATTAACACATACCATAATGAATATAAAATAAGCAAATTCATGGAAACATGAAATTTCACTCAAGCGTACCTGTGTTCCTCTTCATGCTAAAAGCTAGTTTTTAGTCGATGGTTTGAAACTGTAGATCACGCATAGGCTATAGTCTATATACCTTGTCCAATTAAAGCTTCGGAATAAAGAAGGTGACAGAAGATTCACTGCACCAAATTGGAGCTTTTACGACTTGAGATTTACAACACGCTTTTTGTGTGTGTCGTTAATATATGATATTTATGGCATATGGCAAAGCACGCCTTAAAAAGGTAATAAAGCGTGCTGTTAATAACTGATATTTACGGCATGTGAAAGCACGCCTTAAAAAGGTAATTTTTGTGTCTTTTAACGGCATGTTTAGATATACACCGTGAAGTCTAAATTTTTTTATCTATTACGGCATGCAATTGAGTATCCATACCATAATGAATATAAAATAAGCAAATTCATGGAAACATCAAATTTCACTCAAGCGTACCTGTGTTCCTCTTCATGCTAAAAGCTGGTTTTTAGTCGATGGTTTGAAACTGTAGATCACGCATCTATAGTCTATATACCTTGTCCAATTAAAGCTTCGGAATAAAGAAGGCGACAAAAGATTTACTACACCAAATTGGAGCTTTTACAACTTGAGATTTACAACACGCTTTTTGTGCGTGTCGTTAATATATGATATTTACGGCATATGGCAAAGCACGCCTTAAAAAAGTAATAAAGCGTGCTGTTAATAATTGATATTTACGGCATGTGAAAACACACCTTAAAAATGTAATTTTTGAGTCTTTTAACGGCGTGTTTAGATATACGCTGTGAAGTCTAATTTTTTTTTATCTATTACGACGTGCAAATGAGTATGCCCTGATTTTTTTTTTTTTTTTTTTTTTTGGCTTTTTAACGAAACCCCCTAATTATATTTGAAAACCCACTAAAAATATGACCTGTTTTTAATTTCCCTCATTTTAGTTTTCCTTCAGACCAGAACATTCTCATCATTCAGACAAAAAAAAAAAAGAACATTCGCATCACTTCTCTCTCCCTCTCCCTCTCCCTCTCCCTCTCTCACAATTTTAGGATTCTCTCTCACTGGACCATTCATGAGCTCCAGCTCCTTGTTCGCTAGAAGACTATTGCTCGAGCCCTATTTCTTCCAAGTTGAATGCTCAGTGACAGTCCCAAGGTGCGATTCTCTAAAGCACTAACCCCCAATGCTTGATTATGAGTTTTCTTATAGTTTAGAATCATGTTCCCTACTGCATTCATGTGGTTAGAGGCCTCATTGTCTTTAATTCTTGATTTATACGGCACATTATTTTCGTTTAAATTCAGAAAAATTGATATCGTTAACTATTTTTCTTGATTTATTTAAATATTCATTGTTTCAAGCTCAATCTCTGTACGTCTTGGATTCAGTGTTCAGCGCTGAATCGCATTTCAATTTTCTTTTCGTATTTTTAAAATTCTGTTTGATTTGCTCTGTTTTTCTTAATAAAAAGAACTCCAGAAATATATGAGTATCTCTTCGTTTAAGTAATTCAGTTAGATTTCTCGGTGAGATCGAACTAGTTTTCCCCGATTCTGTAGACGTAAGTTTTGAGCGAATTTTGCTTCAAAACTGAGGAATCGAATTTCTAATAGTAACGCATGGGTTTTGTGCAATGATTGCTCAGAGAATCAATGCCGGGGATATTAAGAAGTTTGAAGACGCTAGGATCTACACCTGCAATGGCTTGATGATACATATGAAGAAGGTAAAACGAATTTAAACTCTAATTTCTTATACTGAGCATGTTAAGGTCCGATTCCTTACTCTGATTTCTGTTTGGCAGAACTTGACTGGAATCAAAGGTTTATCTGAGGCTAAAGTTGATAAGATATGCGAAGCTGCTGAAACCATTTCAGCTAAGAGATTTTATATCTCATATGTGTTCTTTGATTGTAAGCATTTATGTTGCTGAAATGTTCATAGACAAATTCAACTTGTTATTCATAGTTTGATAGATATTCAACTTGTTGCTGAAATGTTCATCTAATGGCAGAGGAAACACTTCAGAGACAAATTCAACTTGTTATTCATAGTTTGAGAGAGGTAAAATCTTGTTGAAATGTTCCAATTCATATAAGAATAAAAAAGTTATGTACTTTATATTAGGAACTTGTAGTTTCATGTTTAACTTCAGCAATTTTTTTGTTTATCAGGCTCTAGATGGCTCTGACGGGTTCCAGAATACCCATCAAATGCAACAATTTCAATCTGCATAATTTATAGATCAGGTAACTTTCATGTCGCACATTTTTCTTTCATATATTATTTGTTGTTATCGTTGTTAAGGGATTTAGTGCCTTTCTCGTTCTAGTGAGTTATGGCTATAAGGCTAAACATAACTTGGTCAGGTTGTATTCATTCTAGAGTCGCAAAGGACATACTTCTTTTGGATGATATGGCAGCAGAGGAAACATTATAGGTAAAATCTATCAGTCATTTATCTAGTTCTTGTATGTTTGATGTGTTATCTGTCTTTCATGATATAAATTGTTCTAGTTGTGTAAAGAACAAAGTGAAGAACAAGAAGTTCTGCCTCTGTCCAATTTTGTTGTGTTGATAAAAAGGCATACACATAATTTTCTGGATATGCAGGAGACAAATATTTTTCCACCATTTTCCTTAATAATGCGTACTTCAATCATAATATATGTCTTCTAATATTCTTATTTTGTTTTGTTTTTATTCTTTCCTTTGGCAAATTCTTTCCTTAATAATGCACACTTCAATCATAACATTCAGGCTTAGTTTTGCCCTTCTATCATGAGGTTTTTCCTTTGGCAAGTTACAATGGTTAAGTTGCTAAAATGAGTTTTCAAACAAAATGCAGGTGTCCATTGCCGCAGGTCAACTGTGAGTTTGATTCTTGTTAGATGGTGTCTACTGCCAGTGCTATCATGAGGTTTTTGCATAGGTTGCGTTGTAGGTTTGTCAGCACTATTATGAGTGAATGAGTTGGAGGCTGTGTAAAAGTAAATTGTTAGATTTGGCAGCACTATTATGTGTTTCTTTAATACTCTATAGAGTTTGCATTTGGAATTTGATTATGATTGGTATAGTTTTCAATGAAATGGTTCTTTCTTTCAAGTTTGGTTGCAATACTACTTTTCGTTTTGGTTGGAATTGATTATGATCGGTAAATATGAAACAGGAGCAGGCAGGGAATTAATAAAAAAAAATTTAATAAAAAATTTAAAGTTAAACACAACGTGCAATGAACGTCTTAAATGGGAATTAATTACTCTTTTACGGCGTGCATTGTATGCTGTAATTAGTCATTTAAGAAGGCGCGCGGAACACGCCGTAATTATTCTTTTAAGACGCGCAGAGCATGTCGTAATTGCTTCTGAATTATGGCTCACAAGGAACGTTGTCTTAAGTTTTTATTACGACATTCATGCACGCCGTGATTGAGGAACACTATTAACGACGCGGGCTTTTATTGCTTGCGTGTTTCGCGTCATGACTGATAATTCACGACGTGCTTTGTGCGCCGTAATAGATGTATTCTGGTGTAGTGATTAGAAAAGTGAATGAGTCAAAAAGTTTTGTTGGGATGCATAATGTTTTCATTTTTTTATTTGAGAGATTGGTCAGGTGTGTTTGTGCAAATTTCTCACGGGAGAGTATTCGCCTGTTCACTTTTTGAGCTTTCTTCTCTCGCTTTCTTGGTTCATGTGAAAAAAATAGGAATAAAAGACCACATTCTGGAGGCCCTCTGATGCCTAAGTTAGTTCGATTGGATCTTTGAGAAAAGATACGGCAATAGCTAAAATCGGATTACCTTGTGTGTTGAATGTGACTATGTATTTATAGGGCTCTAGCCATCTAGGGTTTTTCAAAGAATGTCTTCCCTGAATATCTTCTTATTTGGAAGGAAGATATTCTTTCCCTAAACTGTAGAGATTGAGTCAATTAGGGATTTGATTGGAATCCCCAAAATAAGATAAATGAGATAATATATCCTAAATTGATGATATTATCTTTTAATTGGTGATTATATTACCAAATAAATATAATATCCATAATTTTAGTATCAATTAATTGGCTAAATAAATGGGCTCAATTAATTGACCAAGGAAATATTCTTCTTGTCCATGTGGCATTTTGTGATTGGAAGTAGGAATATTTGACAGGACCCGACCCAAATTCCACTTTGGAATCTGCGCCGAACCCTGTGCGTGCCGACACCTAGCAAGTGCCAAACACACTTTGATCAAATTGCCCTTTTAATAAAAACAAAAATTAACTTTAGGGTTTGACTTTTGCCGAAAATTCGGCAGAGTCTCCCCTAATATGGCTCGTATCCCAAAAATTTACACATGCACGAAAAGCAATTTATAACCCCAATGTCTAGCATGCACAATAAAAGGATTCACGCAACCAAATATCAAACTTTATGGCCTCAGGCCTTATAGGACCTTAGGGCAATTTCAGAGCAACTAATCAGTTTAATTTACAGGAATAATTAGATTACAAAAGAGATTCTACGTAGTGGAAAGGATGAGTGAATAGTGGTGACTGCCCTGTGGTGGCGCTCTGGTACACGACTACTGCCTGAGGGCGCAAAAAATTTAAAAGTGTGAGTGAACAAAAATAAAATGTTGGAAAATAGAATATGAACATACTAACCCCACTGTCAAAACATTTAGAAATTTGATTATATTCCTTTTCTATATTCGTACAAGAATTCAAGACATGCGTATTTTATATACATATAATTAATCACGCATCCAATCGAATCATGAAAACATTTTAAAAACATTGTAAAGAAATAATTTCCTCCACCTAGGTGTACCCATAACAAATCTGTCAATTCCATAATTTTTATATTTAATTCCCACATTACCGTCAATTCCTGGTGTCATGTAATGTGACACATCCTCGAAGGCCTTGGTAACACAAAGTCGACTCGAGCTGCATTCCTCGCAAGACCCAGGAGACTCTTGGTCAACCTGAGCCGTATTCTCCCTCCTTATGGTCCGGATATCCCTAAGACTCGTGGGGCAAACGTCAAATGCGCTGACTTAACCGAAGGCAACTAGGATGTTCGTGGACATCATTATAACCGAAGGCAACAAATTATCCGAAGGTAACATATTATCTGAAGGCAACTTTTTGGGTACCTAAGGTGGTTTAAAAACCTTCCCTAGAAATAAAATTATAATGCTATTTCTCAATAATACCTTAAATCCTTTTACCATTCCCTTTTCTACCTTCCAAGCCATTCTCAATTAATTACAAAGGAAATTTATAAAAGTAACCAAACTTAAGCTTTAATGCTTGGTAAGTGAAAGCCATACATAATTCCCTAGTTTAACTTAATCATGAAAATCCTTCAAAATCATTTTCAAACTAAATTCGAACATGCATAAAATTCCATTTAGAAAATTGAAAATCATGAATTATCCATTTCCTTAAGCGAAACAATTAATGACCATAGTTCGATAATTTCTGAAAATTAGTTAGAAAACAAATGTCCACTCATTGAGCATCCGAGCTAGCTTGACCCTTTGAGGGTCCTTCCAACGGGTTCGAAGAGCCCGAGTACCTATTTAAGCAATTAAAAACATTTAATTAATAAAATTACTCAACCATGGATAATTAATAAAAACCCTGACACCCGAGCTCAAAAGTGCATGTACAAAATTTAGGAAAGTTCCTAGGCCCATCTTCAACCTTTATAACAGGTCGAATGGCCTGAAAAGACCCGAGACCCAATAAGCGATAAATTCCCATAATGGTCAACCTGGAACCTCGTGGGGTCCACGACCTCCAATTACTAATCTGGAAGTTCCTGTAGGTTCAACACACTTTACTAAATCTACCCTGTAAGTTTGGTCAAAATCGAACGGTTAGATCGCTTACGATCGCATGATCGGACGGTTATCGTAAAACACAAACTTTAAACTATTGAATCGGAACATCCGGGGCTCCTATTCATGATCTGCAAAATCCTACATGATCCTAGGAATACGTAGATAAACATATATTAAATTGGAGTTGATCCAACGGTCCAAACATATCGAACCCGGATAACGCCTAATATGCGATCGACGATCAAACAATATCCAAATTGAAATCCGAGCACACCTACGCGCTCATGACAACAAGGAAATCGCATTAGAACACAATTCACCTCTGGTACAGTGCCCACGCACCGCCACAAGTGATACCGTTGACCGGAAAACTTCCAAACCAAGGGTCACCCTTCTAGCTATAGCTACTACTCAACGAGTGGAACACTTCCTTCATCTATGGCAACGTCCAATTCGGACGGCAAGGGGCAGGAAATTCAATTTGAAACCGGCGAAACTTTGGGTTACATATGATCAGGTTACCTAGGCTAGAAATTGATCAAATCCTACCCAACCATCAGCTAGAGCTCGAAGAGTAGATGAGAAACCATACCTCACTTGCCGGAAATCGTGGCCGGAAAAGGTCGGAACGAAGTCGTGAAATTTAAAGAGAAAACCGGGGGTTTTCTCCAGTTTTCAGCGAGCTTCGTGGGCAGCGACCGCTGGAATTGGTTGGGAGGGGGGAGGGGGGGGGGGGGGGGGGAAGGGGTCTGGTCGGCGCTGAAGGGAGAGAGAGAGAGAGAGAAAGAAAAGGAAAAAAAAATCAAGTTTTTAAAAATAGTTTTCGCAAAAATTACAGTTATGCCGCTAGCCTATTTTGATCGTATCTTTTCGTTACAACTCGAATTTAAGCCCACTACGTGTCTACGAACTCATGCATGGCGCTTGTAAGGCATGGAGGAGATGATAAATACTCTATGGGCTTTCCAATGACATATGGGCTTTCTTCCTTGAGTTGGACTCCTTTTTTGTAAATTGGGCTTCTAATTGGAGTAGGCTTTTGACTTTTTTTGGAGTTGGGCTCCTAATGGGGATAGGCTTGTGATTCCTTGTTGGTCAAGGATACCCAATGGTTATAAATGCAAGGCTTCTCTTTTCTCATCTTCATATCGCAAACTTGCTTTCCTCTACTTTCTAGCTTGTGGGAGAGATCTTGGATGATTGTATTGCTTGTTGAGGAGAAGAGTTGCGATAAGTTACACTTGGGTTTTTATTTTTCTTCGCGGCAAGGACCAGTTGGCTGGTTGCTGTGGACTGTGGCTGTCACCGGCTGCTGTGGACTGTTGAGACCGCGGGCTGCTCCTGCAGTCGTGGGTCTGCTAGGGTTGTGATGGGCGGCTGGTGCAATGTCTTGCTATGATATGTCTCAAATTGATGATATGCTTTACTCACATATCCAAAGTTTTGTCATATGTGAGTTATTGTGGGCAACCGATTTCTGTCTTCTGCTTGTAGTTTGACAATATCAGTAAAAGACTTGATCTCAAGCCGTACATGGCAAAAGTTTGTCAGGCCATGAAAGTAGGAAGGTGCTCTACCCCCAGCTAGTGATGTTAAGAGATGGAAACATCATGGTCTCGACTTGGACGCTTGACCTTCTACTTGAGGTGAGCAAGATACCGTCACAAACACATATATGGCCGAGGAGCGGGCAACTGGTGAGACGATGGCTGATGAGTCGGAAGTCGAGGACAATGAAGCCAAGGAGGGCACAACTGATGAGGCTGAGGTTGATGCTATGGAGCATGTAGCCAAAGCTGACTAGCTGGTGGCTAATGAGACTGTAGCTGAGGAGGATGATGCCAATGAGGGCGCAACTGAAGAGGTAGCGGCAGACTCAACGGCGGCCTCCTTGGCAAAGTAGGCAGCTGGAGTTGCTGAGCAGATGACAGCATCTGATGAGCATGTAGCTGAACTAGGCGGAGCCACGGAGGGCATAGTTGATTAGGCGGAAGTTGAGGAGGTCACCGAGCAATAGATGGAGACTCTTTTATCTTTTCAAGCTTTGTAATATACTTTCTTTTGAACTCGGCTGGTTGGTCACTTTACTATGGAAACTTCAGTTATTTCTTTAACTTCAATTCATATTGTGTCTTGTGTCTTGTGAATCGCTTGAGTGACCGGCAGGAGCCTTGGTTGCTCATTGCCCTTGGGATATTTGAATGTTTACCCACCGCTTGCTTGAAAGGTGCTGTTCTGCTTTTCCCTTATGATGCTTCATGGTGGTCGCCTTGTGTCTCTCTTAAGACGCTTCTTATGGGTGACGACTTGGTTGGCATATGTCTCCTTTAGGACGCTTCATGGTTATCGCCCTGCGTCTCCCTCAGGACGCTGCTTATGGATGACGGCCTGGTTGGCCTTGTCTCCCTTAGGACGCTTCATGGTTGTTGCCCTGCGTCTCTGTTAGGATTTTCAACGAATATCTTCTTATTTGGAAAAAATATATTCTTTCCCCAAAATGTAGAGATTGAAATTAGGGATTTGATTGGGATCAAATCACTAATTGATGATAATATCCCCAAAATGAGATAATACCTAAATTGATGATATTATCTTTTAATTGGTGATTATATTCCCAAATAAGGATAATATCCCTATTTTTAGTATCAATTGATTGGCCAAATAAATTAGCTCAATTAATTGACCTAGGAGATATTCTTCTTGTCCACATGGCACCTTGTGATTGGAAGCCAAAATATTTACTCCCATAAGATGCATAATGTTTACTCAGAGGTCAATGGGTCGAAACTTGAACTGGTTGGATATTCATATCTCTCATATATATGGTAGAGAAATGAATCTATTGCCAAGTTTTGGTTTTCATTTGAATCTAATTTAATATTTCGAATAACGCTCGTTATTCATGAGTTACAATATTCGAGGAAAGCTCTATAGTTAAAATCTCAAGTTGACCAAAAATAAGGGAATTATAATAATAGAAGGTGCGGTTTATCAAATCAGCTATATATTCATGCACAAACTAGCTCTTAGTTTAATATATTTGAGAAGGGAAAAAAAAACCCCAAAAGGACCGGATGATGTGTGAAATAACATTATTATAGTTGCATTATGATTTTTAGAAAAGAAAAAAAGACAAGTCGGAGAGGGAGGAGAGGAAGGGAAGGGAGAAAAGGAAAAATATAAAGAAAGAAAAGAAAAGTGTATGGGCTTCTACCAAAAAAAAAGGTGTATGGACTTCTACCCAAAAAAGAGAGGTAAGGTATATGGGAAGTTGGGTTGTATGAGATATTTCAATATATATATATATATATATAACCAATTTGGTTCGATGCAGATCGGTTTTTTGAGATGCAAAATCGGAATCAGAATCGGGTTGAATCAATCTGATTCGATTTTTTTTTTCACTTTTGTTGACTTTTTAGTCAACTAGGTTTTTGACTGCTTTTTTCAATCTGGTTCTACTCGGTTTTCTAGTCTCCATGCCCACCCCTAGGAACAACCAAATTGACCAATTACAAATTCAAGTTGTTTGGTATGGTAATCAGTTTTCACAATATGAAAATAAAAAATACCAAAAAGAGTTTGTTTGGTTTTGGTAAATATAGGAACCGACATATTACTGACCGACTTTTTTGAAATCAAAAGGCTACCGAAATCTATCAAAGAACTAACCCTCCGTTTGGATAAAGAAATTGAAAATTGCACAGAATTCTTAAATGACAGAATTTAGATCTCTATTGTTTAAATTTCTAGCAATTAATAATTTCAGTGTTTGGATTTATGTCGAATTTTGTAAGTGACATAAATTACAGGGAAAAACAAATTCTTGCTCAATAGAAATTGCAAAATGATGCCTGTTTTGGCTGAAATTAAATTTAGAAATCTTGATCCCCAATTTCGACGATTTTTTCCTTGCGTCATTTAATAAGTTCCATGCTTAAGTTGCCAAACGATGGAAATATCAAATTCTCGCCTTCATTTCCTAACCTTTAGCTAAATTCCGAGTTATTTTCCTCCATCCAAACGGAGGGTGATAGAAATGTTAGTATTCAATAATTCTACTAATAATATTGAGATAGTTGCTGCATAGGGCATCCACACCAAAGACGAGGGATTCTTCAATAAGTATTTAAGTTAAAGATTGGTTACATATTTCTAATCTCGGCCGTTGGATTGCATTCATTAAATGTGTTGGTAGATTTAATATGCAACATACATACAATCCAACGGTCGAGAATAGAAATATGTAACCAATCTTTAATATAAAATACTTATTGGAGAAAAGGAATGAGTGATAACTTGAAAAGTAAGCTAAGCGTGAATATATTTTTCTTAGTAAATTGACAATAAACTCATTTTTTTTAATCATAAAGAAATATTCATTTATAAATGGGACCTCTCGACTTGGATATGGCAGCTCGACTCTTACGTTCAGCAGCGGACTCAACTCGAGCCTCGGGACCTCCATATCTAAAATTCACCAAAAGTTCATCCAAATTCTAAAAAATTCACTAAAGATCTTAATAGTGTGGTTATCCTAATTATTAATGTCAACTCCCAATAGATGATCAATATCTACCATTAAATGCATAAAATCAGTGAATTAGATCACTCTTGGACACTAGTTGTTTTTATCACACAGTCTCATGTCTTTTTAGAGTGGACAAACCTAAGAGAATTGATCAAAGAAAATAAATAAAGATTACCAAAAAAACATAATACATATTTTCGAATCTTAGACATACCCGGTATTATATATGTTACATGCATGCTCTAGCTTGAACATGCCAAAAGGAGTGAAGAGTCGTTCAGGAATTTCTAGCTCATCCGTGATTCTATATATTAGAACTCAAATGCAATTTTTTTTTTTCGTTTTTCAGTTTTTGTGAAGTGTACATTGCAGAGTTTAATGATGTGAACTTTTGGGGTTATTAATGTATTTAGAAATACAAAGTGCCTTTTCGACCTATACCAGAGTAGGCAGGCAAGGTGATTTCTTAGTTAGATAATATTTATAAATTCAAAATAACTAACATAGTGATTCATATAAAGCCAATTTCACTCCTATAAAAAATAAAATAAAATCACTAGGAGCCTAGGTGGTGAGGGGTGCTGGAACAAAAAGTTAGAACTAAGATATGTTATGAGTTCAATTCTCCATGTACCGAAACATTATATTAGAAGGACTTGAACCAATTATGTTACATCAAAAAAGAAGAAAAGATTTTTGTTAGTTCATAAATTTTGAGACCGTTTTAACGGAATATATACTTTTATGATCAGAGATAAACATTACCTCTAATTAAACACCTCTCACAAACAATTCTTGGCGATTGGGAATAAGTATTTTAATAAGGGAGCTGATTTCCCCACTTCCATTTTCTCCACTTACACTCCCTTTTACTTTTTAATAATTTTTAATCAATTTTGTTCCTTCTCTTTCCTATTATACCCTTAACCTACATTAATTTCTGTTTTACTTCACTTTTATATTATTTCTTTTTCTTTATACTTAATTTTCCAACTTACACTCCATTTTCAATATTAAAGGGAAATTTTTTTTAATTTCTTACTTGATTAAAGGAAAAAAAAATATACTGAAAATGGAGTGCAAATTGGAAAATTAAGTAGAAAGAAAAAGAACTAATATAAAAGTGAAGTAAAAAGAAATTAATGTAGGGTAAGGGTAGAATAGGAAAGAGAAAGAACAAAATTGATTAAAAAGTATTAAAAAGCAAAAGGAAGTGTAAGTGAAGAAAAGGGGAGTGGGGAAATCATATCCCTTTAATAATTAAACCTATTTTAAAAGCTTATCCATCAAGACCTAAGCAATTTCCTACCATTTTCTTTACTTTCACTCTCCTCCATAATATTTTGTTTCTACATAAACTGGCTTACGTCATAAACGTTTACAGCTAGCGTAAAATTATTTTTTTATGCAAAATAGACATTTCCCTCTCAATTTCTTTTCTTTTGGTGTGACTTGTAAAATGGTTTGACGTATGATAATATTTAACTTTATAAAGTCAGAACAAATTCCTTCATGAGCCTGAGGGAAGGAGCACTGAATCTTTGTTCAAATTATGTTTTATGACTATTTTAGAATTGAATCTTCACTTTGTTAGAAAAAGTCTTTGCTCAAATCTCGTGAACATACAACTAGATATTTGGCCTCGATGGTCCTTCTTTTTCAAGCATACAAGCTGCATTAGGTATCCATGGCTTGGACAGATTTGTCTCTAAGCTAATTCCATGGCTTTCTAGGAAGGAACAGATCAAGATATGAGCCAAAAGAATCAGAAAAACTTATATGAAATGGGGATAATACTGGTTTGCTATCCCGTCTAATTACAGAATGTTACGTGAAAAAATTATCACGTGTGACATATCGTAATTGATTAAAAATAACATTATTTTAATATTTCCGTTTCATGTAAGCCAAGATATGAACCAAAAGGACATCATGAGCTAATTTCGATGAAATCCAAGTCACCAAAATCAAAATGTGTGGAAAATAAAAGCATCTGCCGGCCAAAGTTGTCAAACATGTCAACACCAATTATGCAATAGCCACAGGAGGTACAAATGTCAGCACCACGTTGCTTGAAGTATACAGATGCTCATGGTGGCGGCACAAATCAAACAACCCAAAAAGATATGTATTTTTTGACCAGGCCAAGGTTGGCCCCTATTGCCAATATGCCAACTTAAAATATAATTTATGTCTCTTCGGAGTGCACGGGTTGGCAATAGAGCTAGTGAAAACAGAACAGAACTCAAGCCTGGTCAAAAAAGGAACAGAACTCAAGCCAAAACACACTTTTGATGGTCTAAAAAATGGTTGGACCACACTTAGAAATCCAGTTCAAACATGAAAGTATTGGTAGCTGTACAAAGCACTATTCTGTATTTGCTTTTGTGTGAGAAACTCGGGGTCATTCAAATGAGAAAAACTTAGGTGTCTCGGGTTTTTACACTCTCTCTATCTCTCTCGTTAGAGTAACTCCACCCATTTGCCCTTAGTCATGACAAGGGGGGAGCTAAGGCAGCCACTATTCACGTGTGAATAGTAGTTGCCCTTGCAAATAGTATTTTGTGTTTCCACCCGTTGCCATGGCTAAGGGCTGTTACTATTCATTTTTTTTTGTTTTTTTCACAATTTTTTTACCTCAATAATTAATTAGGATAATATTTGCGGACAAGATTTTCGGGTTCCTACGTGTCAAGACTATTCATAATCGGATAAAATTTCCGGATAAGATTTTTGTGTTCAAATTTCGGATGAATTTTAAATTTCAAATTTCAGATAAATTTGGGTTCAAATTTCGGATGAATTTCAAAATTCAAATTTCAGATAAATTTGGGTTCAAATTTATTTATGGTTTGGTTGTGTTGTTTTTTATTTATTATGGTTTGGTTGTGGTTTGTTTTTATTATTGTGCCTTGTTTGTAGTTTTTGTTTTTATTATTTAGGTTTTTTATCACAAATGGTCCCTGACGTTTGCAAAATTATCATCTTTCGTCCATAACGTTTTTTTGTGACACTAATGGTCCTTAAGGTTATCCTCTATACATCAAAATGGTCCCTGCCGTTAGTTTCTGTCAAATTTTCTGTTAAATTGCGTACATGGCATGTGTGTGGAGCCCACACATCCAATGGTATAAAGCCACATGGCTTTAAATAAAATAAAATATATTTTAAATATTTTAAAACTTAAATCCATAAAAACAAAAATAAAAATACCTGCACCCTCTGCATTCTCACTCTGCCAGCGCCCTTCCCCCTCGCAGACCCACCCACCTTTTGCCTCTCTCTCCCTCCTCTTCCTCCCTTCTCTCTCTCTCTCTCTCTCTCTCTCTCTCTCTCTCTCTCTCTCTCTCTCTCTCTTTAAATTCTACAAAGCTGGCTTTGACTTTTGCTTTGGCTAAGGCTGCAACGCCAAAGCCTATATGTGATCTTTGGCTGACCTTGTAGAAGGAGACTCTTGGACCTCCACAATGACCACATTATGTTTCTTGCTTTTGATGTCTTTCCTCTACATCTCCTACTTTGTAAAATCTGTTTTCCCTCCAATCTTGTAAGCAACAGCAATCTTTTACTGCCCATGTCCGATCACAAGCAGAACCAAAAGGAGGGGCAATGTTTGGTTGGTTAGACTGTAAAAGTGAAGGAAGAGGAGGGAGAGAGAGGCAAAGAGTGTGTTTGCGAGGGGGAGGCGCAGCGCTGGCAGAGGGAGGACACAGAGGGGACGGTCATGGTGCAGTTTTTTTTGTTTTTTTGGATTTAAAGTTTTAAAATATTTAAAATATATTTTTATTTTATTTAAAGCCACGTGACTTTATACCATTGGACGTGTGGGCTCCACGCACGTGCCACGTCAGTAATTTAACAGAAAATTTGACGGAAGCTAACGGCAGGGACCATTTTGATGTGTAAAGGGTAACCTTAAGGACCATTAGTGCCACAAAAAAATATTAAGGACAAAAGGTGATAATTTCGCAAACGTCAGGGACCATTTGTGATAAAAAGCCTATTATTTATTATGCTTTGGTTGTGGTTTTTCCTTTAAATTATGTTTTGTTTGATGTATGGAATATGTTGAATAAAAAGGTATTTTATTGAATGCTTTGTTTATTAAATAAAGAAAGCCAATACAAGTCATTAAGAATTACTACTACTAAAATAAAATACATGAATTACAAGAACTTTAATAGAAAACATGAAAAATACAAATACATAAAAGGTATGCCAACTAATTTAATGGTTTTGATCATTTAACCAATCCGTGTTGCTAGGCCCATCATCCCGAAAAAGTTTTCTTCTCATAACATCCCTTCGTTCTAGCTTCCAAAATTGTTTTGTATCAGGGGACATATGGCTTGTATCCATCGCCATGGTTTCCCGATCCGTTTTGTCCATCTCTTTTTTCCGCAAATACTCCCTTTCTTGTGCATATTGTGCTTGCATTGCCATCTCATTGTCTTGGCGTTTCAGCTCCATTTCAACTCTTATGGCGCTCTGCCTTGCAATTTCCTCCAAAATTTTTGATGTATTACTACTCGAATTACCCCCTTTTTTTGCCTTCGCAGCCTTTCGGCCAATGGGCCTCGGCTCCTTTTCGATGGGTGAGTCTTGACTCATAGGGGAATCGATAGGTGAATCCGATATCATTGAATCACGGAGTGGCGTCTCGTTTAACATAACGGCGGGACCCGTGGGAATTATTCTGAAGCGTTTGCAATTTTTCACCACGTCCCAACATTCATGATAGTTGAAACTTTTTTGCCTTGCCCAATTGCACCAAACCACATCTGTGCTTGAATCATCTATTTAAAAAAAAAATAATGGACATGCAAGAAATATTTAAAATATATTGGATATGCAAGTAACAAAAAAAAAATTAATGGAAATGCAATTAACCTTACAAATATATTGGAAGTGCAAGAAATATTAACAAAATATTGAATATGCAAGAAATATTAACAAAATATTGAAAATGCAATAAACATAAAAAATATATATATATATTAGGACATTAAACTTAATAAAACTCAAATTACAAAATACTTACCTCGTTACTAAGATTTTCCCCACTTCTATGGTTGTCCATCGCTTTGGCCAAGGCATCCCTCCATTTTCCCAACTCTTTATTGAGAATTTTACACCTACTAGACAATGCCATTTCCGTACGAGTCGACCCCGGAATTTTTTCACAAAATTCGGCATGAATTTTTTTCCACTTCATCTCATTGCCTTTCACGGGACAATGACAAATTTGGAGCCAAGCCTCACATAAGGAAACATCTTCCATGGTGCTCCATGCCCCTCCGGTTTCGATAGAAGAAGCCATAAATATAAGAAATAAAAATACAATTTGAATGAGAGGAAAATGTTGAGTAAAGAGTGAATAATAATAGAAGTAGAAGAAAATGTCTGAGGATTGGTGTTGAAAGTGAAGGGTATTGAAAGGTATTTATAGAAAAAAAATTCAGAATATTTTGGTTCGATTTTTTTTCATAATTTTATTGCCAAAAAAATGCTAGCCGTTGGATTGGAGGAGAGAAGCAGATCGGAGCGCCCAGGGCTTGACAGCTGGCTTCTACCCGTTGGAGCTGGCGCAGGGCTGATGTCAGCGTACGCGAGTTCAAATTTTTTTTACCGTTGGCACGTGACGGTAAAAAAAATTTGAAGCCGCACGCTGACGTGCGCGCGACGTCAGCAGCCCTCGGTTTGGGTCTCGGGCGAAACTGGCCTTCAGGCCAGCCCACTGTTGGTGGGTCCCACTCCCCCCCGGGCCTGGGCTCCTCGCTGGAGCCTCTTTTTTTTTTTTTGCCTCCCCCCAGCCCTGGGCTCAGCTCCTTGGTGGAGTTGCTCTTACGTGATGACAGAGGTGGAGAGGAATAGCGTATGCAAAGTAAGCAAAAAATTAAACCTGCAATCAACTTGATGGTGAGAACAAAGAACTTGCAATAAATTATATGAGAACCAATTTCTACCTCCAGTTGTAAAAACTGGTTCTTCAGATAAACCTCTCAAGAAAAATAAAAAAAGGTCCTTTCAGTAACTCTGTAAAAACGTTTTAAATTAGTAATATTACAATGAACTTGTACCTGAAACATTAACACAAGTTCAAATTGACCTACACAATATCATCACCCGTTCATTGCAAGTTTATTAATTAACAAGCACATAAAAAATACACTGACAAACTAAGTAAGCCAACTCTTTCTATGAAGGAAAACAATAGAAAGCACAAGAATTCTTTCTCTGAACCATGGACAAGAAAGAAACAAAACCAAAAAATATAAGTGAAAAAAAAAAGTTAATTGAGGCATATAGCTACACATCGACTTTGCGTGAATTCAACAGAGCTTTTGAGGAACCTGCTGACTGTGATGAATTATAAGTAGTGCAGCTGCTACACGAACACTGCGTTCCATCTTTAACCGATGATCCGGTGAGGTTAAATGATGTGTAGGAGAACCTACACATACTCAGTGGAGGTGCAAAGTACATTGGCACTGGCAACTTTGATGGCAGGCTTGGCATTGGAGCTTCAAAATTGAGAACGTTTATGACTTGCCTAATTGACGGCCTAACAGTAGGATCAGGATGGCAGCACCATAACCCAACTGCCATCAAGCACTCTATTTGCTGCTCATCAAAATCCCTACACAATCTTTTATCAGCAGCTTCAAGTATTTGGTCTTTTCCATAGAGATCCCAAACCCACTCCACCAGCCTTACCCTGCTTGGTTCTGCCTTTGCTTCAACTGGCCTCCTTCCACAACCGATTTCTAGGGCAACCACCCCAAAACTATACACATCAGACTCTTTGCTAGCCCTGCCAGTTGTCACACACTCTGGGGCTAGGTACCCCATGGTTCCTGCCAAAACAGTTGTTTGTGACCCCAAATCATGGTCTACAAGCCTTGCAAGCCCAAAATCACCTAGCTTGGCATTGAAGTTTGAATCCAACATCACATTGCTTGACTTGATATCTCTATGCACCACACATTGTTCCCACTCCTCATGAAGATACAAAATGGCAGAGGCCAAACCAAGGGCTATTTTGTACCTTAGTGTCCAAGTTAGGTGAAGTTTCATTCCAAACAGATGGGAATCAAGGCTTCCGTTTGGCATAATTTCGTAGATGAGAAGGAACTCGCTTTGTTCATGACACCAACCAATGAGTTGAACCAAATTTCTGTGCCTCAATCGACTGATGATCCTCACTTCCGCTACATACTCCTTTTTCCCCTGCTTTGATCCTCTAGACACCCTCTTCACAGCCACTTCTGTGTTGGATTCACTTAACAAGCCCTTGTAGACACCTCCAAATCCTCCCTCTCCAAGCTTCCCTCCCTCTGAAAAGTTATTTGTTGCACGACTTAGTTCGCGGTAAGTGAACCTACGGGGCCCTGTTCCTTTGTCAAATTCATCATCCATAGACATGTCATATGCCTCATCTATCTTGTCAACCCTTTTCCTCCAAGACATGAACCATAACAGGCCTAATCCACAACTCAAAAGCCCGAAACCCGCTCCTAAACCAATCCCCAACCTTAACTTTTTTTGCGCTTCCTTATTACTGTTGATCTCCAGGGTTGAACTAAATGACCAAGACAGGATGTTATGTATTTCAACCCAATAACCTGTGGCAGCAGAGAAACCAACACTAACTAGCTCTGGCAACACGTCCTTCAAATTTACTATATAAGAGACGCTACAATCTCCAACATTGTACACTGGATTTTCAGAATAAGTTAGGAAAACACTCAAATTTCTGGTGGTGGAGTTGTAAGTCACCCATGCATTTGCTACTGATCCATTTTTCATGGTAGTTTTCCATGAGACATTAGCTACCGAGGCAATGGAATTGACATTGATTCCTACATGATCAGGGTTTGGATCCCATTCATTCTCATGACTGTCAAACTCAACAGCAACAATGTTATTTTTGGAGGCGTTTAAAGCAGTCTCAGAGCTAAATAGTGCAAGGTATCCACCAGTTGAATTGTTGGGAATCTCTGATCCAAATGGTGCAAGGAAGAAAGATATGCCGTCCCCATAGTGTGTGTCGTTGAGAGCTTTCATGACAAAGGAGAAATGAGTTGTGAAGTCAGTGAGCCTCCCTGTGCTGGAGTCCCAAAGGCGCACCGGTTGAAAGTATGTGGCTCGACCAGCGCTCTCAGTCAAGGAATCATCAACTTGATTCTTTGTGAGTTGGATGACTCCTCCTGATGGAAATGCATCGCCTTGGAAGTTTAAATCCTTCGTATTGGTATTAAAACTGGAGATGTTGAAGGAGAATGACTCAACATTTTTTAGTAATAACAGCAACAGAAAGATGTGAATGAGAAGTGAGGGTAAAGTTTGTGCTTGGAGGTGTGAAAATGGTTTGAAGAAAGCCATGGTTGCAAGGCCTGCATTCGGAAAGAAAAGCAGGAAGGAAGATGTATGCTTATTTGGATGGAGAGGCCTAGGCAGTTCAACTATATGGTTGTCCTGTTTCAAGACTTGGTTTTATTAACCAAGTCAATTTCATCAAAGGAATTCTCAGCTGTTCTCACTCAAATACTCTACGTATACACACACTGCATTCTGATCATATTTGTTTTACCATAATCTATCATTCTTGAAGTGTACATAAAATACGTGTATCGTGACGATTGAGTTGCTGGATTTTAGTGTTTTCTCTGTACATTTGGCGGGGAATGTGGAAGCAGATGTTACTAATTAATTTAACCATTGTGATGTTCGGTCGGCTTGCTGCTTTTTTTTTCTTTCTTTTTTTTCATTTGTTGGCCAGGATTAAATTATTTATGGTTTCCAGGAATAATATGACTTTGTATCTTTCATTCTGACTGTTTTTTTTTCTTTTTCAATTGCTCTGTCTACCCCAACTCAACAAAACATTAAACACAATAACCTGTTTTCTTACGTTAATTTAAACTATGCATTACATCAGCCTTGGAGAACAGCTGAGAATTAAAGTAATGTAAGAGTGTGACAAAATAACAGGACAAAATTGTGTTTTGATATTTTCTTCCACACCTCAAGAACAACGCCGGTCGCCGTCCTAATTGTATATTTTCGAAGAGACTGGATAGGATGGTTGAATTCTCAAAGAAAACAAAACCATCTCCACCCCAGCCTGCCGAATAAGAAAAGATTTGAGAAACAAGGGTCAAGGTGGTCATATATCCCATAAATCAAATACTTCTCTTTTGGCTGTTTCAAAATTCTTTCAAATGTTTATATATAGGGTAATGCTAGACATACCACATTTTTCATACCACATCTCTAATAAAGGTGAAGCCCACCAATACAATATATACAGTTTTGCTCACATCAGGATGACTGGATTTTAATTAAAATGCGGACACTAAAGATGAAACGTCAGATCAATCCAATGGTTCTGTAACTTTGATATATATTAATTGACAAAACTTAAAACCACGCGCAGCTTTGATTATTGAATTAATTTAATATTATATCAAACTTATCATACCTTTCTCTCCCCTTCTTTCTCTCGATTACCTCACGCTTTCCCGTCTCTCTCTTCTTCTTCGCTCTGTCTCTCAACCTCTCATTCTTTTATTAATTTTCTTTCTCTTTCTTCTTCTATTTCTCTCTCTCTCTCTCTCTCTCTCTCTCTCTCTTTGCAACTTCTCTCTGTATGTCTCTCTCTCCCTCTTCTCTGCTTCTTCTGCTTCTTCTCCTTCTTAACAAAGGGGGCTTAAGCCCAGAGAACAATGGTTTCATTAAGCCTGTTGTTTTTTCCTTGAGTCAAATAGCTTGTGGAAAATGCATCACATGCCTCTTTAATTTCTAGATTTCCACAGACATTTCATTAAGCCTGTTATTTTTCCTTGAGTCAAAAAGCTATGAGAACAATGAGACTTGTAAACATTTATCCAGATCAAACGAACAATGGATTTTGATAATTTGTGCATTGCGATGGGTGTTTCTTTGTTTTTCTCTACAAGTCAACAATCTTCTGGAAAACACACCCCTTAATGGCGGTACATAAGCAATTATAACCTAGAAATTAATTGACAAAATCAATTGGGGGTTGTGAACCTTTTTGCGATGGGTGTTTCTTTTTCTTTTTTTTCTCGCTCCAGTATCTGGCATCTGGCATTTAACCAAATTTACAGAGAGAGATATAGAGACTGAGAAAAAGAAGAAGAAGAAGAAAAGAGAGATGGGGCTGTCAATGTCATAAAGACGTTGAGAAGATCTTTCTGAGAAGATGGAGGTGTTGAACAATTAATTAAAGTAAATCTCTTGGGCTGCCCTAAGCTGCCCACCTTTTCAATTTTATAAAGAAGAGAGAGAAGGGAAAGCGTGAGGTAATCGAGAGAAAGAAGGAGAGAGAAAGGTATGATAAGTTTGATATAATATTAAATTAGTTCAATAATCAAAGCTGCGCGTGGTTTTAAGTTTTGTCAATTAATACATATCAAAGCTGTAGAACCATTGGATTCATCAAAGCTGTATATATATATATAATAGTAAATTTGGCTTTTCCACCCTTCAAACTAATTTTTTCTTAACTGCAACTCATTGGCTTATTTTTCTGCAAATAGAACCCAACTTTTATGAGTAAAATTGATTACTAGAATTTAACTAAGCAAGTTACTTAATTAAGCTTAAAATATAATTTATTGTACTTTTTAAATTCCAAAAGTACCTCCAATTACAGTTTACCGTGTTATGTGGGGTGAATTAAAGAGTTGGTTTCCTCAATTTATTGGGCTGATTTATTTCCTCCTAAAATGCCCCTCATTATGTTATTTGGTGAAATTTATTACAAATTTAACTAATCACATATTAATTCTTTAAAATTTCAAAATATTTGGCACTTCTCTCTTAAGAACCCCTCGTTACCCCATTATATTTGCATGTCTTTCATTTCTGGTCGATTTGTATCACCACCCAAGATTCCATCCACAAGGAGATGGGTGAGCTACAAGTATTGGATCTTCTGCCTTGTATAACCTAGTCCTAAGTACTACTAGGACTTCAGGAGGACGTTCTGCCTTGTGAGCTATTATCCCTTACTACCTTCCAAAATACCCTTACAACTTTACAATTCTCATTTATGTGATGATTTCATATGGTTAATAAACAACTTAATGGGAATGACTTCTTCTCATACCAATTCCTTACTTCCCCCTTTGCTACGAGAAATTATATAATAGTACGATCACCACGTCAGCTGGTGATTCTTGGCATATTTTTAAAAAACTCACACTTTATTTTACGGCTGGAATGGAACCTAATTTTCACCCTTTAAAATAAAATAAAAAAAGCGACAAGCAATGGCCGACCCCAACCATCGCGCCCCCCCGCCCACCCCCCGCGTTCCCTCTGTCTGTGTGTGTGTGTGTTGCCCTTCAACTACTAAATCATGGCCATATTTGCTTCTCAACTATTTAGTGGCTACCCCAATGTTTGTTGACTTCTAAATTACAGATTGCCATTAGATGTTAAGAAGGTTGTAATGGGATAGGAGGTGGGTGTATCACAAACAGGCCATATCAGATATTGATATTGAAAAGGTTGATTGTGTTTGGGTATTATGTTTTAGATAATTATTTAATTCATTGATAATGATGATGAAGTTCCTAGTTGCAAGTTGCAACAATTTATTGAGCTATGGGGATTTGGCTTAGTTGTGACCACTAGTGGGCCAATGAATTTTTCAGCGGAGGTGTAATTTTGAAATGCTAAAAGGTTTTAAATAAAAATTGACGACCAAATATCCTTATATTTTAAAAAATAACAATGTTATTAATAATTCATAGAAGAAAAAAAAACATTATAATTAGCCTACAATTGTTGTCGACGAGGTTTCATATAATGAAAACGTCACATTATATTTTCATTACTAATACAAGGAAAAACATCTTTCTCAATGTAAACAATCAAGCTATCACTCAACCATTGATTCCCCATTTTGTTATGCAATGGTGTTTTCACAATATTCATAGCTGAAAAAGCTCTCTCAACCAAAGTAGTTGCAACGGGTAAAACTAAAACTAATGTAAGAAGCAAATACATATAGTTATATATTCTACTCCTCCATGTATTCATCAACTTTTTTGTAAGATACAAAATTTTCTTGATTGGCACAAGACTTGATCGATGAATCAGTTTTTAAAAAAGACTTGGAGTTCTCTCAAAACAAAAATAAAAAACACAAGGAAAAACACACATGGTGGTGGGGAAGTAAATAATCTCTCAAAAAAAGCAAAATCTCCTTTTTTGACCAAAAAACAAGCAAAATCTCCTTATTGCTAAAGGAACTCTTTCTTTTCCATATACAGTACGGTTTTTTTCCCCTAGTCCAAAACGACGTCGTTTTGGCCAGAATATATATATATATTTTAAATACAAGCGTGTAGCAAAGGATTAAGGTTCAAAGAGGACTTTTGTCGACCAGGTGGAGTATGCAGTAGCCTAAGCGAAGGGGTAACATTCCGACACCTGCAATGCTTTTTCCAACGAGGGGAGGTGTAGGTGCACCTCCTTGCACCTCTGTAGATCCTCTTATGCTTGTGACTAATGACTGTTGATAGCAGCCAGAGGAAGAAGAAGACAGAGGGGTGGTGTGGGGAGGCGTTGGGTTGGGTTGGGTTGCTAGGACATTTTCTTTTCTTTTTTCTTAAGTTTTTTTTTCTAATTTTATTTTAATGGACATAAATAAAGTCCCAGCTTTAAAAAAAAATAATTATTTTCTTTCTAAAATGACACATGGCATATTTTGAGTGGAAGTATCACAATTGTATTCCTAGAAAGTAAACATGATCTCGGTTTGCAAAGGGAATTTGTTTTTTGTTTTTGTTTTTGTTTTTTTTTCAGAAACGATAACTTGATGTTAACCATTTACATCCTTCTGACGGAGTAATTTTTGAGTGTTCCCGGTACACCACGTGGTTGGTGTACCATCCAATAGACGGAAGACATATGGAATATGTCCAATACAGTCCGCCACATGTCATAAGAAGAAATGCAGTAAGTTGGATAACAATTTCACATGTTCTATGTTTATTGGATGGTACACCAGACACGTGGTGTACCTGGAACATTTAAAAATTTCTCCTTCTGACGTGATAGGAGCATCCAAAGCGGAGGCAAAGAGTCCAAATCACATGCACTAGAAAACTTAGAAGCATAATTGGCCTTCAAATGAGTAGCTTTATTACAAGTGCGAGGAACGAAAGAAAAATAAAATAGAACTGAACTGCTGAATTCAGATTCGAATGTCATAAAAAATCCCTTCCACACACTGGCATCAGGACTGCTGCCCTCTCTGGGAGCATCGATTAAAACCTTTGAATCAGACTCCAGGCGCAACCTGTTGCCAACCTTGCTTGCAGGGTAAATTAGAAGCGTGACGATCACTGATCTGAAATGAATTGGAGAAGCATAATTATTTCAAATACAATGGGAAGATGCTAAATTATAATAGCATGTTTATTTATAGGTTATAAGTAATGGAAATAAGAAAAAAATAGATTTTTATTTTTATACAAATGATATTGTAATTTAATATAATCTAAACTATGGGGAGGAAGATTCGAACTCAAGTCCGGAATAAAGAGAGTATGATACTTTGCTTTACATAACACACAATGAAAAAGATTCCGGGGTTGGAGGAAGTCAATATTGAATTAAATCATCAACCTATTGGCCCCTTTGCTGCCGACCCTGCCCTACGAACTATGACTCAAGGGCATGTAATATAAATTGGTCAAACCACATAAACATAAACTATTAAGTTCTAAGTCTAGTCTGTTCCCAGCAACGTGTGGGTCGATGCATCCAACAAATTATTGGCATATTCAAAGTATTATACCTTGTCAGTTGTTCTATATATATATATATATATATATATTAGGCCAAAACCTTGACAGGATAACCTCTTTCTCTTGGTTTATTAGACAAATAGTAAAGCAGTTATTTTTTAACATCTTTTTCAGTAGTATATAACTTTTTTTTGAAAGATCTTAGGTTTCAGTGACCAGTATTGAGTGTTCAATAAAATAAAACAAACTATTGATTTAGAAAACGAAAAAAATTAAATTAAATTCTTAATCAGTAAACGACTCATGAGAGAGTAAGGAGTGTGACTAGGTAATTATAATATCAAACCCCAAAATAGGGTAATATTATAATATATTACTGTGACTTGAACACCTAATTAACAGATTAAGTGCTAACTAGATATTAAGAAGATATATATATATATATATATATATAGTTATTCTCTCATCTTGATGTCCGCACGTTATTATCGTGCAGATGCCATTGTAAACAAGAAAGAAAGCAGGGAGGGGTACTAGAAAATATATGACGTCCGCATGATAATAATGTCCAAACGTCCGCATAGGAGAATTTCTGTGTGTATATATATATATATATATATATATATATATATAGAGAGAGAGAGAGAGAGAGAGAGAGCTTCCGTTGAGGGATCCCTCAAATAAGCTTATTTGAAGGACACCCTTCTAGGGCCCATTTTGCACTGTATTTCACTAATCCAAACTCAAAACTTGCTCAACCAAAGGGGCAAACTCTTCGTGGGAGGTCTAGAAATTAAAAATTTTGAAAGGTTTCTTCCCTGTGACCAACTTTTGCCCATATATTTTGTAGACATTAATTCAAAGATCATCTCTACAAAAATCACTTGAATCCGATATCATTTGACCACTCAATTAAATTATTGAAATTTAAGAACTTTCTTGAATCACCGTGTTCATTGATTTTGTTGGTATCAATTAGATGCCTATAGTGATTTTTAATTTGCATTGCATGATGTTTTGCAAGGATGATCTATGAATGAAAAAGTTAAAAATAGATGATTTGGATAATTGAAAAAAACATAGTAGGGATCCCTCAATAAAAGGGGACTATATATATTTCAATTATTCTTAATGGATTAGAGAGAGAAAAAAGGAAAAACCAAAAATAAACTGTTTTCAGTTGTTGCTGATCCACATGGTTTCTTAATTGTTAACAAATATGCTACACGCAATATCAATTTCCTGCAGCTATAAACATGATTTAAAAGATTTAAAACAAAAGAAGCTAGCAACAGAAATTAAAAGTGCAATTTGAAAAACTATAAATTTGAAAAGGAAATTGATCAACATGATGACCACACTCTCTTGAATTCGCTCTGTGAGTTTTACTCTACGTCCTCTGGTTCTTGGACGTGAAACGAATGACTAAGTAAAACAAAATCCTATATAGAACAGTCATGCCCAACATTATGAACACCTTCTCCCACTTCTTTGATCCAGAAAGAGTGTGGGGGGGTTTGCCATAATTGATGCGAAGACCTTCCAAGATGTTGAAACCAGTTATGTTGGTGCCATCGGTGTTGTTTCCGAACGTGTCGTTGGTTTGATATTGGTTGATAATAAGCCCTTCGTATGGATATGTCATGGTGGAGACATGGTTCATCCATTTCCAACCTTTAGGGATGTCATCGCTGTTCAAGAAGTAGCCACAGAACAAGAAGAAGAGGGCAGTGAAGGCAATGACTGCGGCGTAGCCCAATATGTAATTAGGCACAACTGAGCTAACAAACACCACAAATGAATTGGTGGAGAGAAGAGAGACATAGAGAACCACCAAGAAGTATAGGAAGGGTCCTCTAAGCCCCAAAGCAAACCAAACAATGCCTGCATAGACACTTGCTTGCAATGCAAGAAAGGGGAGGAATGTGATTAGGCCTGCAATTGTGTATGAGGAGGCTCTGTAGGCATTGTGGGCAGTCTCACGGACGAAGATGAAGCGCTCTTGGATGAAGGCGGGTACAGCATCATTGGATGAGAAGAAGAAGAGGCAGACAGTGAAGATGAAGAAACTGAGGCGATTAGTGATGCCTTGACTGCTTCGCGGTGGGTTTGTGAACATGGTGGCCATCAAGAAGCCCATGAATGTGAGGACCACTAGTCTTGAGAGGAAGAGCTCAGGCGTGCGCCTGATGTTGATGAAGTTTCGCCTCATTAGGATCCAAGTCTCGGGGAAGAAGGAGTTGGCGAATTTGGGGCCAAGGTGGTGGTATGATTTGGTGTTTGGACCAATATCTGGGGTCAGATAATCATTTTCATTCACCGTGTAGTCACTGCTGTGGGGTGTTGGTGTGCTTGGAAGAACCTCACTTGAATAGTTGTAGCCAGGGGATGCACTGCAAAAGAGTACCATGTCATTTTGTTTAATCGTAAGAGCTCTGATACCATGTTAGATAACTATCAGACCCCGAAACTCAATTTATCAGTTAAGGAATAAATCAAAAAATATATATAAAAAAATCATTGGATTATGATTATTATTTACCTCATGGGGCTTTGCATCTTTTGGTCTGCGGGTTGCCTTGAAGGGGTAAACCTGTGCATTTTTTGCATAAGTCCACTATGGGTAGGAGTCCATGACCTTGAATTAGTATTATAAGGACTTCTCACACTGTGATCAAAATCATTGGCTATATGTGTGCTGGTTTGTAAAGGCAAGCGCTTTCCAGACCTTCCTTTGTCCTCATGGCCTTCACCATGATGCCCATACCCACCATGGTGCGGTGGTGTGGGGGTTGGGAGAATAGTCGCAAATGAGACTTCCCCGTCAACTAAGAAAGGGGGTTTTATACCAGTACGTGCAAATTCGGCTAGTGCCTCGACCCCAAGTTCAGACTGATCATATTGCTGAATCACATCAATGAGGTACTCAATAGGACTCTCTTCCTTGTGTACTTTGCGCCCCATTCGACCAAGGTGGATAGCCACATCTTTTGGTGATCCTTGGTACATGAGCTGCCCTCGAGCTAGGATGATTAGATGGTCCAGAAGCAATTGAATTCTGGATGAGGGTTGGTGAATGGTGAGGATCACAGTGCTTCCAGAACGTGCAATGTGGTGTACCTTTTCAATGACACTATGAGCACTGGTGGAGTCTAGGCCGGATGTTGGTTCGTCAAGGAAGAGGAGTGATGGTCCATGGATGATGTCCACACCAATCGAAACTCTGCGACGCTCTCCACCGGACACTCCTCGGGTTCCCTCATCTCCTATGAAGGTGTTTCGAGCAGACTGCAAAAAACAGAATGAAAAAAATATATATCATATGTATTACTTTGTTTAGATTTTGCTAGTAAATTTTGTGCCTTGAATAAATTCATTGAAGAAATGGCCTTCAAGTTATTACTCTAGTAGATGGAAGTGGTCATTTGAAGGTAAAGAAATACATTCAAATTACATATGCGCAAAAATAATATGTAGAATTAAGGAAGTGTTCTCTTGTTAGACTGTGAATTTGAACTCTTAATTATGTTGATTCTTCACTGAACGGCATGTATGGCAAAAACACTTTACTTCGTAACATATATACATAACAGTCTCACATAATGTTACACCGTTAGATTGCCAATTCGAACTATTAATATTCAAGCGGATTCTTGTTAAAATATGCTATCTAGATTGACATAACAAGCCGGCAACAAAACATTACTAATACATAGTTCGTACAAATATATCCACATATATAGAACCAATATATATACATAGATAGAATATAAATCACTTACAGATAATCCAAGCTGTTGAATCAGCTTTTCGACTCGCTGCTTTTTATCAGTAACTGAAACTGGACCCAACCTCAAATCAGCAGCAAACATGAAAGTCTCATAAACTGTAAGAGTTGGAAACAGCCTATCATCCTGCATAATATAAGCTGAAGTCCTTTTAATCACGCTTGGGCTCATTTCCTTGCCATCCATGGACACTTTGCCCTGTAGACTCCCACTTGCTATTCTCCCTGCCAATCCATCCAAGAAGGTAGACTTCCCAGCTCCACTAGGACCCATCACTGCTGTGATGCACCCTTTTGGTGCAAACCCTGTGATCTTGTGCAATAAGTCCACCTCTTGCTTGAACCATTTCCCCTCCTCATTCTTGCTTTTCTTTGTCACAGTGTACGTAAGGGCTGAAAATTCAAGCCCCCCTGTGAAATTCGCCGGCTTCCCTATGTCAATCACGGTGTCACGCCGATGATCATTGCTAGGAGCCATACCAAAATATCAAAGTAACTAGTGATATGGGATGTTTGTCCCCAAAGTTGATGTGCGCATATAGAGGGAAAGGTTGGGGTACTTAAAGTTTTTCCTTTTTTGTTTTCTTTTTTATTCTGTTAGGGGTCTCCCAAGTTCAGGATAAAGTACAGAAGGGGAATTAAAAAGAGGCAAGAACTTGAACATAAAGGGCTCCTACAGCTGGTGTATGGCATATTAAGGAGTGAATTCCGAAGTTATGAGGAGGCTGTCCTCTTTGATAAATCCATTTTTACTCAGTTTCAATCGAAAAGTTGGAAGAAAATGCATTCCTTGCTTTTCATCGTTTGGTTTTGGCATTAGTGTTTGTAAAGTAATGCAAGTGTATGACAAAATTGAGCCTTGGTGTTTTGTCGATGTGTATTTTAGAAGAGGCTGTATTGTATGGTTAAATTCTCAAAGAAAACCAAACCATCTTCTTCCCAGCCTGCCGAATTAGAAATGATTTGAGAACCAAGGGTCAAGGTGGCCATATTTCCCACATTTCTTTTGGCCGTACATATCAAAACACTTGAGAATTTTTACGGCTGTTCCAAATTCTTTCTTAATGATAATATAGACTTTAGAATCCAACTGTTTTTCAACTTTTACACCTACAGTTAATACTCATATGGCATGATCGAAATCAAAATAAGGAGTTGGACTCCAATTACGAATTACTTGTGTGTTTACTTCACATCAAGAAATGAAGATGTAAATGGTTGACCACACAAAATCAAGAATTCAACTCCTGATTTTGGAGGAATTGGATTCTTCGATTAGAGGTGATATTATGATTCGTAGAAAACCAACTCATCAGGAATTCATATTTTTCTACCCATTGTATCCTCACCTACCCCAATTTCAAATACTTTTAATAGACAACTTCAATAAAATTCGGATTGTGACTCCTCCTCACTAGATTACGGATTACACATGTCAATAATGTTGTGAATATGCCCAAAAGCTCTTACTATTTGTCATATCTATAAAGAAAAAGAAAATTATAACATTACCATGAAAGGTGCGGTTTCCATGGGCATTCTTGTGGCGTGGAGGGCATGCTCATAGATGTATTGTATTGATGAAATACAAAGAAATAGCAACATTTGATTTTTTTAAACACTTGAGGGGTTTTGAACATTATTGGAGCGACTACTTGAGAGGGTTTGAGTACAACTTTAGGGTCGACGCAGCAACTCGAGTGGTTCTATTTCTAAATTATGAAGAAGAAGAAAAAGAATTAATGGTCTTTCTTTTTTGTCAAATGATAAGATATTTACACAACTTTGTTTACAACGAGATATTTACACAACTTTGTCAAACTCACCAAAACTATATATCCAATTCACTGTAAATACATATGGTTCATCCGTTTATGTGACTCGAAATTGAAAAATCTCTAACGAGTGGAAATAAGACTAAAAGCTAATTATAGTTAAAAGTCTTTAGTGTGTCAAAGAGTGTCCATATTTTCAGATTTTCCATTTTTCAATACACTAAAGATTTTTATATTTTTCCTTTTAAGATTTATAGCTCCTCAAATAATTCTCTCACCAAAAAATTAAAATTAAAATAAAAGCTCGTCAAATAATACTCAAACAGCCTGCTCAAACAGTCAAAATGTCCAAGATTTCTTGATTGTTAATTCTTCAGAATACCCCTTTTGAGTAGGGGAAAACGTCCGGAAGAAAAAGTATACCTTAGGAGAGGCCTCGTTAAATTCTTGTTGGGCTTGGGTTGCATGGGTAGATTTGGCAAATTTGCTGGGAGACCTATCCCTTGTGTTCTCATATAAGGGTTTTACTTTAGTAATGGCTAAAGGCATGCTCAAGTCAAGGATATTCTTTAGGGTCTTTCATTTCCAAGACTTGAGTTATGGATTTGTTACTGGTTCACCACATCAACATGTACTTGGGGTGTATCGTTCCACTTAAAGATCACCACATGTCCATTTTTTTAAAACTTTCCCTTCTCTCCAAACATGTCCTTTGTTCTCAAAGAAAAAAAAAAAAAAAAAAAAAAAAACCATGTCCTTCAAGATTTATTCTTTGAATCTTATTTGAGTTTTGTTATTTACAGCAAACATCCCAAAACATAGACAGATTTTCAGTACTTATCGCTTCGCCGGAGCTGACTGATGGTGGTGTAGGAACATGATACTCTGGAACAGGCATCTTTGGAGAAAGACTTGGGAATTCTGCCTCAAAGTTAAGAGTTTGAATTGATTGCCTTAGAGCAACTCCACCCATTTGCCATGGCGAAGGGCAAGGGGAGGCAAATGCTATTACTATTCATGTGAATAGTGGCAGCCCTTGCAAAAGGCTTGTGGTGTTTCCACCCATTGCCATGGCAATCACTATTCATATGAGATATGAGGAGAAGAATTTGTATAGAGTTTTGGTGTGGGAAGTGAAAAATATGACTAAGTATTTATTTTTAAAAAAATTCTGAAATTTGAAGTTTTTTTTTTAAAATTTTTTTTAGATTTTTTTAATTTTTTTTTGGTTGCTTAGGTCAACAAACCCAGACTATTGCAAGGGCTGGTTTTGCCTGAGGCCCAGCCTAGGCTTATGGAGCCCACACCCAGCCCGGGCAAAAAAGGCCCGCTGGAAACGAGATTTTCTTCTTGGGCTCCCTCTAGCCCCGGCCCTACACTACTAAAAAAAACCCCTTGCGCGACCAAACTTTGAGCGACGAAAAAAATTCGTCGCGCAAAATGACTTTGCGCGACAAATATTAACCATCGTCGCTCAAAGTCTTACGCGACTCAATTTTGCGCAACGAAAAAAAAATCGTCGCAAAAAGTCACTTTGCACGACAAAACTTTGCGCGACAACAAAGCATCGTCGCGAAAAGTAACTTTGCGCGACGAATACTAGAATTCGGTGCACACAGTTTTGCGCGACGAATAGTGATTCATCTCGCAAAGTATTTACAAAAATAAATAAATAAAAAATTATTTTTAAAAATTTTTGGATGCCTTTGCGCGACGAAATAATAATCTTCGTCTCGCAAAGTCTTTACTAAAATTAAAATTAAAAATTAAAAAAATTTTGGATGACTTTGCGCGACGAAATAATAATCTTCGTCTCGCAAAGTCTATACAAAAATAAATAAAATAAAAAAATTATTTTGTTAGAAAAATATACTATTGTAGTTCGGATTGGTTTTTTGTAGAAAATATATTTTTTAAATTGACGATCAAATTGGTTCATTGTATTCATATAGGGTCAAGGAATGTAGCTGTAAAAAATCATCAAAATCGAAATTGAAATAACCGTTAAATCGTGATTTTTCGTTTATAACCGTCGAAAAGTTTTGTCCTATTACTTGATCTCTGAATGTTTATTTTTTCCGATTTTTGGCGTATATGATCTCGAAGTATAAACAAACAAGTTTGACGGTTGGATCGTTGAAACTAGTTTCTTATAATGCGTATGCCATCAAAACAATATATTCATTAACAATTAAGAGTTTATAAACTTTCATTAAATACAATATAACATTTTGTAGTATCCACTAGTGTAAATATTTTCAATTGAAGATCAAATTGAGTCATTGTATTCATATAGGGTCAATGAGTGTAGCTATAAAAAATCATCAAAATCGGAGTTAAAATAACCGTTTAATCGTGATTTTTGTTTATAACCATCGAAAAGTTTTGTCCCATTACGTGATCTCTGAATGTTTATTTTTTCCGATTTTTGGGGTATACGATCTCGAAGTATAAACAAACAAGTTTAACGGTTGGATCATTGAAACTGGTTTCATAGAATACATATGCCATTAAAACAATATATTCACTAACAATTAAGAGTTTATTTATACTTTTGTTAAATATAACATAAGATTTTATGGTATCCACTAGTGTAAATATTTTAAATTGACGATCGAAGTGGCTCATTGTATTCATATAGGGTCAAGGAGTGTAGCTGTAAAAAATCATCAAAATCAGAGTTGAAATAACCGTTAAATCGTGATTTTTCGTTTATAACCGTCGAAAAGTTTTGTCCTATTACTTAACTCTGAATGTTTATTTTTTCCGATTTTTTGCGTATATGATCTCGAAGTGTAAACAAACAAATTTGACGGTTGGATCGTTGAAACTAGTTTCGTAGAATGCATATGCCATGAAAACAATATATTCACTAACAAATAAGAGTTTATTTATACTTTTATTAAATATAACATAAGATTTTGTGGTATCTACTAGTGTAAATATTTTAAATTGACGATCGAATGCAATCATTGTATTCATATAGGGTCAAGGAGTGTAGCTGTAAAAAATCATCAAAATCAGAGTTGAAATAACCGTTAAATCGTGATTTTTCGTTTATAACCGTCGAAAAGTTTTGTCCTATTACTTAATCTCTGAATGTTTATTTTTTCCGCTTTTTGGCGTATATGATCTCGAAGTGTAAACAAACAAATTTGACGGTTGGATCGTTGAAACTAGTTTTGTAAAATGCGTATGCCATGAAAACAATATATTCACTAACAAATAAGAGTTTATTTATACTTTTATTAAATATAACCTAAGATTTTGTCGTATCTACTAGTGTAAATATTTTAAATTGACGATCGAATGCAGTCATTGTATTCATATAGGGTCAAGGAGTGTAGCTGTAAAAAATCATCAAAATCAGGGTTGAAATAACCGTTAAATCATGATTTTTCGTTTATAACCGTCGAAATGTTTTGTCCCATAAATTGATCTCTTAATGTTTATTTTTTCTGAATTTTGGTGTATATGATCTCGAAGTATAAACAAACAAGTTTGATGGTTAGATCGTTGAGTAGCTTTAAATTTATTTATTTTGTATGTATAACACTTAAGAAATTGAATAGTATATGTATTTATTAGTAGCTTTAAATATTTTTTAACACTTTGCGCGCCCAATTTAGTATTTCGTCGCGCAAAGTATACTCTCAAAATTTGGGCATGTGCCAAAAATGGGAATTTAAAAATAAAATAAAAGATCGACTTGCGCGACCAATATATAATTATTCGTCGCGCAAAGTATATATTCTAAAAATTTTGGCATGTGCCAAAAATGGGAATTTTTTTTTTAAAAAAAAATTTCGACTTTGCGCGACCAATATATAATTTTTCGTTGCGCAAAGTATATATTCTAAAAATTTTGGCGGTTACCAAAAATGGGAATTTTTTTTATAAAAAAACATTTTCGACTTTGCGCGACCAATATATAATTTTTCGTCGCGCAAAGTATATATTCTAAAAATTTTGGCGGTTACCAAAAATGGGAATTTTTTATATAAAAAAACATTTTCGACTTTGCGCGACCAATATATAATTTTTCGTCGCGCAAAGTATATATTCTAAAAATTTTGGCGGTTACCAAAAATGGGAATTTTGAAAATAAAATTTCGACTTTGCGCGACCAATTTATAATTATTCGTCGCGCAAAGTATATACTCTAAAAATTTGGCGGGTACCAAAAATGGGATTTTTTTTTAAAAAAATTTCGACTTTGCGCGACCAATATATAAATATTCGTCGCGCAAAGTATACTCTAAAAATTCGGCGGGCACAAAAAATGGGACGCGGGAATATTTTGGTCCCGCAAAAGTTTGGGCGACCAGAAATTCGTCGCGCAAAACTGAAAAAATTTGGCGGGCACCGAAAATGGGAATTTTTTTTATAACTTTTTTTAAACACTTTGCGCGACCAATATATTGTTTCGTCGCGCAAAGTGATACGTTCTTTAAAAGCAAAATAACTCCTCCACCATTTTCTCAATGTCTTCTAAATCCTACCATTTCTCTCTTTCCCACTCCCCAAATCCTACCATTTCTCTCACACTCACTCCTCTCACTTAATCTCTCATCTCTCTCTTCACTATCTCTCTCTCTCTCACTCACTCTCTCATCTCTCTTTTCATCATCTCTCACTCACTCTCTCATCTCTCTCTCACTATCTTCTCTAATTCTCTCACACTCACTTCTCTGTATATTTTAAATTTTTTTCATTAATATGTATTTTTGGAGTTAGTTTTGAGTTTATGCCAATTATTTGTCATCATTTTATGTTATTGTTTTGTTATTTGACAATATTTGTTTGTTTTTTTTTTTTTTTTGTAGGGAATTGTTGAGGCTTTGATGGCTAAAGTTGAGGATTTGATATAAGAGGCTTGTTGATTTTATTATTGTACTTTGTTAATTTAAGTGTACATTTTGAATATTATGTATATTGGATAATTTGATCACTATTTTTCTTATGTAATTTTATTTTGAATATGTCAATTTAAATTAAAGTAATTAAGAAAAATAAAACCATACAATTAAATTAAATTTTAAAAAATTAATATAATGAAATTGATATAAGAGAAATAATAATAAAAAAAAGTCAAAAACCTTGCGCGACAAAATATTTCGTCGCGCAAACTATTAAATTAGTTTATTTTAGTTTAAAATTTTCAAAAAATGAATATTTCGTCGCGCAAACCTTTGAGCGACGTTAACATTCGTCGCGCAAAGTACACTTGCGTGACATTAACTTTCGTTGCGCAAAGGAGATATTATTCGTTGCGCAAAGTAGATAATATTCGTCGCGTAAAGTAATTAATATTCGTCGCGCAAAGTTTTCAGGATTCGTCGCGCGAAGTAACTAATATTCGTCGCGCAAAGTTGTTATTTTCGTCGCGCAAAGTCGTCATGATACGTCGCGCAAGTTGTTATCCTTCGTCACGCAAAGTGGCTTTGTGCGACGAAGAATGTTCACCGTCGCGCAAACCCTTTCTCCACGAGTTTTGCGCGACCAAAATTTCGTCGCTCAAACTTTGCGCGACGAAATTTTCCTTTGCGCGACCAAAAATCATTCGTCGCGCAAAGTGTTTTTTGTAGTAGTGCTAGGCAACTGATGGAACTGCTCTTATGGAAGGCCTCTGATTTTGATCCGGGTGAGCATGTGAAAACCAGAGAATGGTTTCAGTTCTTTTCATTCCTTTTTCACGTGTTACATAAATAGCTATTAAAGTAATAGCTGTACAATGGAATAGTTTACAAAAAAGAAATAATATTACAGCAGTCTTCATGATGATGTCTTCTCCTTTTATCTGGCAGCATCTTCTTTAACATATGGCATCTTCTTTATCTGACAGCATGTTGATTCCATCATGTTGTTTTCTTCATGGCAGACTAACCACGTGTCAACACTCCCCCTCAAGTTGGTGCATAGATGTTTCGAATGCCCAACTTGTCGAGGCATGAATGAAAACTTCTACTTGATACAGCTTTTGTCAAGATGTCGGCCAATTGATCTTCAGTTTTAACAAATGGAAAGTCAATAATTCCAGCATCCAGCTTCTCCTTAATAAAGTGTCTATCCACTTCAACGTGTTTAGTACGATCGTGTTGAACTGGATTGTGGGCAATGCTAATGGCAGCTTTGTTATCACAATATAAATTCATAGCCTTCTTGGATTTGCAACCCAAGTCTCTCAACAATTTTCGCAACCACATGAGTTCACACACACCATGAGACATGCCTCTGTATTCGGCTTCAGCGCTTGACCTAGATACCACCTTTTGTTTCTTGCTACGCCATGTAACCAAATTCCCCCCAACAAAGGTGAAGTATCCAGATGTGGATCTTCTATCAACAATGGACCCGGCATAATCAGCATCTGTATAGGCTTGAACATCTAGATGACCATGTTTAGTAAACATCAATCCTTTTCCTGGTGCTGACTTCAAGTATCTAAGTATTCGAAGAACAGCTTCCATATGACTCTCACTAGGGGCATGCATGAATTGACTAACCACACTAACAGCATAGGCTATATCAGGTCGTGTATGTGACAAGTAGATTAGTTTTCCAACCAACTTCTGATACCTTTCCTTATTTGTTGGAATCTGATCAAGGCTTTCTCCCAACTTATGATTTTGCTCCATTGGAGTGGCTGCTGGTTTGCAAGCAAGCATACCAGTCTCACTTAACAAATCTAGGATATACTTTCTTTGAGACAAAGAGATGCCATGCTTAGATCTTGCCACCTCAATTCCAAGAAAGTATTTTAGTACCCCAAGATTTTTCATCTCAAATTCTTGAGCCAAGTATTTCTGAAGTTCTGTGATTCCTTCTTCATCATTACCTGTAACAACCATATCATCCACATAAATAATCAAGGCTGTCACTTGTCCTTTCCTGTGTTTCAGAAACAGCGTATGATCAGAATTGCTCTGTTTGTACCCAAATCTTTTCATAGACAAACTGAATCTCCCAAACCAAGCCCTGGGTGACTGTTTCAGTCCATATAAAGATTTCCTCAGCTTGCACACCTTGCCAACATCTGTTTCCATAACAAACCCAGGTGGAAGATTCATATACACCTCATCTTTTAAATCACCATGTAGGAAAGCATTTTTCACATCAAATTGATGTAGCGGCCAGTCTAGGTTGGCAGCCAGAGATAAAAGGACTCGAATAGTGTTGATTTTAGCTACTGGCGCAAAAGTCTCTGAGTAATCAACACCATAAGTTTGAGTGTAGCCTTTTGCTACCAATCTTGCCTTGTATCTCTCTACTGATCCATCTGCTTTGTGTTTTACAGTAAACACCCATTTACAACCAACGGGTCTCTTGCCTTTAGGCAAGTCAACAAGTTCCCAGGTATAATTTTTTTTTAGTGCCTCCATCTCCTCAACCATAGCAATCTTCCATTTTGGGTCACCAAGAGCATCCTGTAAGCTACTAGGTGTAGACACAGAAGATATGTGGTTTGTAAAAGCAATATAAGAACTGGATAAACGATGGTTAGACACATAATCAGATATTGGATATTGAACAGTTTTTACTGTAGAGTAGCCAAACCTTTCTGGAGGTATTGTAGGAATTTCAAAACATTTTTCCAAAGTTCATTTGAATATTAAACATGCATTTAATCAAATTAATCGCAGCGGAAGTCTAAGGTGGTTGTTTAAATTCAAAAACAAAACTTCTTCCAAGTATCTTAAGCCATGAACATTGATATGTTTTTCATAAATGAAAATTCAAGAGAAAGGATAAGATCTAATTACCCTTGAAGCAATTATATGAACCAATTTGTGTTTGGTCTTCTCTTGATGATTTCCTCTTTGTTGATCTCCTCTTTGATCTTTGATCTTTGCTCCTTGATCTTTCTCCTCCATGTGAGCCACAAAAGTATATGGCCTCTAAGTCTCCACACCAATGGAACCTTGAGATGAGAATAAGTATCTTGAGAATACTTGGATGCTAGTGCAAGATTCTCAAGATTGGTTTCAATCTAAACCACTTTGAAAGATGAAAGTGTTTCACTCTTGAAAACTCTCTTTTTTCTCTCTTTGATCTTCCAAACCCATTTGGTTGATGTTGGATTGTGTTTGTGTGTTAATGAGCTTATGGAAACAATTCCCATACATATTCACTTAAGCATTTTCGGCCAAAACCCATTGGGCTTCCAAAATTGGGCCTTATGACACTTAAACCATAATATTTAGGTGTCTTAAGCCCTTGGGCTTGATACCCAACCATTTGGGCTTTCCGTTAACTATTACCGAGGCCCAAATGCGTTTTTACACGTAGTAAATCATCCACATCAAATCAATCAAATTGATTTCCTCATTCTCATTTGTATTACTCAAAGTTAACCATTTAAGGTGTGCGATCCATTAGGTTCTAATTAGCAAGGCAATGGGAAAATATAAGAACTCTTTCTAACCAACTGGAATTAAAACCCCTTTTTAATTCTTCCTTTATTTGGATCGATCACAATCAATCCTAGGACTTCCACAAGCCAAGAGTGACATCTAGCAATATATCAAGGCTACCCAAGCTAACCAGAATAGATGAAGAACCTATTCAGTTGGAATTGCAATGCAATACGGTCCTTCTCTTATACAATGTTTCAAATCATATTATTAGGGTACGGATTGATTATGTCAAACCCCTAATATGATTTACAACCTCATGTGATTCAAAAGAACGTGATTAAGAACAACTTTCTAAATCAAGCTCAAAATACTTTGGCCAAAGATTTACTGAATCACATCTTGAAACATTCTCCTTCTTTATCGAAAGTAGAGATTCCTTATTGTACATTCACATACCCCTATGATGAATTAAGAGATCCCAACAACACTTAAGACAAATCTTTTACGGCTTGCCTTTAAGAGCTATCAAAGATCAATAACGCATCACAGGACAACTATGATGCCTCAGGTCTAAGGACTAATTTGCATTATTGCAACTATGAGTTCTCATTTGACATGTAGACAAATACTCCATATGAGAACTACAGTTGATCGCGTTCAGTGTACTCATTCACTAATGAGCACCCACATACTTGTATTAGTGTCAACTACACAAATGGTTTGAGACTAACCATCCTCCCAATTGAGCATACATAATATGCGCTAATCTTGACGGTTTATCAATGCCCATTTGATAACCTATGATTAGGAACATTTTGGGATGCTACAGTTAGAGATTAAAGGTCTCCCGAATCTAATCTTCTTTAGATTACTTTGTCTCTTATTTAGCATACCCTGGACATTTGTTTCTTTACACGATGTAAAAGATAACAAATTAAGTTTGCCCTTTATATATCATATACGAAATGTATTCTAAGGAGATCACATCAAATGTATTGGCTCTTAGGGCACATTTCTAACAATCTCCCACTTGCACTAGAGCCATATAGCCATGTATCTCATACCCATTATCTCTGTATGTCTATCCAGTTGTGACTGTGACATAGGCTTAGTGCGTGGATCTGTTACGTTGTTTGCAGATGCCCCATCTAATGGTAATATTTTTCAATGTGTTTGGATCTCTGATGAGACCTAGGTTCCTTGGCTTGAGCTATCGCCCCATTGTCATCACACAGTAAAGGTACTTGTGACATTATGGTTAGAACCACATTTAGTTCGGTAATGAACCTTTTATCCAAACAGATTTTATTGTAGCTTCTAAAGCGACAATGTAATCAACTTCAGTTGTTCTCCAACTAACTACGTGTCCATTCAAAATGAAGACGTACCCTTAGGTGGATTTGCAATCATTGATAATAGATATATTATCCGAATCAGTAAATGCTTCCACTTGCTACTCTGATGTTCCTCCCAGATGAGGAACATGTCCTTAGTCCTTCTTAAGTATTTAAGAACATACTTGACTGCTCCCAATTGATCCAATCATGGGCTTGATTTATATCTTCTAGTTATACTCGTATAACCGATATCATGTCTTGTACATGCTATGGCATATATGAGAATCCCTATTGCATATGCATAAGAGATATTTACTCATCTACTGTATCTCATAATGAGTTTTTGGACACATTCTCTTAGAAAAGTGAAGTCCATGTCATACTGGAAGTAAACTTTTCTTAGACTGTTCCATATGAAATCTCCTTAGCATCTTATCAGCATACAAGGATTGAGATAATCCAATTATTCTCTTAGATCTATCAGGATAAATCTTTATCTCAAGTATGTAAGATGCTTCTTTAAAATCTTTCATTAAGAATGATTTTAATGAGTCACAGCTTCACTGAAGATATCATTCCTATATCATTTCCGATAAGTAGTATGTCATATACATACATTACTAGGAATACTACCAAACTCCCACTGACCTTTTTGTCCACTCATTGGTCATCCATGTTTTGTATGAAGTCAAACGATTTGACAACTTCATCAAATAGGATGTTTCAACTCCAAGAACCTTGCATCAACCCATAAATGGATCTATGTAGCTTGCATACCTTATGCTTATCAACTTTAGAAATGAAGCCTTCAAGTTGATCTATAAATAGTTCTTCCTGAAGGTGGCCATTCAGAAAAGCCGTCTTCACATCCATTTTGACAAATCTAATAATCATGGTATGCATCTATTGCAAGAAAAATCCGAATAAACTTTGTCATAGTGACAAGAGAGAAGGTTTCTTCATAGTCAATCCTTTCTCTCTGCTTGTAGCACTTTGCTACTAGCCTTGCTTTGTAGGTTTCTACTATCCCATCTGAGCCTATCTTCCTCTTAAAGATCCATTTATTCCCTATTGGTACAATACCAGGAGGAGGATCACTAGAGTCCAGACTTAGTTGGTATACATAGAATCCATTTCGGATTTCATGGGTCCAAGCCATTTCTATGAGTCAATGTCTGACATTGCCCCATTGTAGTTCGAAGGGTCTTCGATATCCTTACAGTCATTTAGGAGATTCAACTCTCCTTTGTTGTCAAGAAGGAAACCATAATACCTTTTAGGCATTCTGCTAACCCTACTTGAACTACGTGGAGTCTGTGTTACAACAGGTTGTGGATCTGGGATTGCATTTAGTTTATCCGCATCTTGCCTTTTGACATATGCTGGACAACCCCAAATCTTGATCTAATCAAGACTTGGTTTCTTCCCAAATCACATTTCAAATGGAGTTTGTGGAATGGATTTGGAAGGCACTCTATTTAGCAAATGAATTGCAGTTTCAAGTGCATATCCCTAAAAGGATATAAGTAAATCAGTACAGCTCATGGAACTCATTTTAGAAACTCTATTATGTTGTGGAATTCCTGGTGGAGTCCATCGTGATAAGATGCCATGTTCCTTAAGGTAATCAAGAAACTCTGTGCTTAAGTATTCATATCCTCGATCGAATCTAAGGATTTTAATACTCTTGCCTGTTTGGTTTTCAACTTCATTTCTGAATTCCTGAAATTTTTTAAAATTCAAATTTATGCTTCATTAAGTATAAATACCCAAACCGTGAATGATCATCGGTAAAGGTAATGAAGTATGAATAACCGCCCTCTGTGTTTGTATACAAAAATCCACAAACATCTTAGTGAATTAATCCCAACAGTTCTGTAACTCTTTCTCCTTTACCAGTGAAAGGAGACTTGGTCATTTTGCCATGTAGACAAGATTCACAAGTAGGCATAGGAACATGATCAAGTGATCCAAAAGGTTCCATCGTTTGCCATCCGGTGAATTCTATCTTGGCTAATGCCTCCAAGTTTAAGGTGTCACAATTTAGTTGATGTATCCACATCTCTAGGCCTCTCAGGTCTAGTTGTATCTTTATCCATATACAGTTAATGCTACCATTCATTTCTAAAATGAAAAGAGACCATCAATCAAAATTGCATAAGCAACGATTTGATTGATATGTGAAATAGAACAAAGCATTTTGTCAAACAAAACATCAAATCCATTTCTTAAAATATAGAGACGGATATTAAGTTCTTTACACATCCAGAAATGAAATAACAATTATTTCAAATTCAGGTCCTCTTCGGAGGGTAGTCTGAGATGTTAGGTGCCTATTGCATTGGCAACTACATTAGTGCTATTACCCACGGTTAGCACCATTTCTCATTTTCCAAGTCTTCTACTCCCACTAGTCCATGCACACAATTGCATATATGTTGACTAGCTCCTGAATCAACTATTCAGTTTAGAAGCTTTAACTGTAATTACTAATTTTAGAACAAGAGAGTGACCTTCTGAAGGTTTTTCTCTTGAGGCTTGCAAGACATCTCTTGCAATTTCTCTTCCAATGTCCATCCTTGCCACAGTGAAAACAAGTACCTTTCAATTACTTGTCTTTCTTTTGTATTCTTTCTTCCTTGGGTTTTTAGAAAACCTTTCTTCTTCTTTCCTTTATCCTTACATTCTGTTTGGATTCGGAAGAAGAAGAACCCTTCTAAAAATTGCAACTATCCTCTTAACCCTTTATCTTTTGAGATATTCATTTAAGCTACTATAGCTATATTGAGTAACTCATATAGGGTATCATTCATCTTTCCCATATTATAGTTCATAACATACTGGGATTAACTGATGATATGGATGAATGAAAGAATCTTGTTGAACTTCAACATCAAAGAAAAATCCATATTTTCCAATATCTTAAGTAATTATATTACTTTGAGATCATGTTGATTAACCGGGAACCCATTTACCATTCTTGTCAAAACAAGTTCACATATGGTAATGTAAGCTAGGAGTAGCTTCACCTTTTCATGGATGCCAACATGTAACTTTTACCTCGGTTGTCATCTGACACATGCTTCTTATAAGCCTTTGTCTCCTCCTCAATGGTATATGGACCAAGAGGGGTATGTGGTGGGGTTTTTATTATACACAACTAATCTCATCCAATTATAGGACAAGTTGGTGTTTATGCATCAAACCGGATAGTTCGTGTCATCTTGGACGTTTTAGTCAAGTATCTTTGAGATTGGGTTTGTGATGGTTAATTTGAAATTCTGCAAAACGTAAATAGATTTTAATTTAGATTAATCTTCTACCAAGGACTTAGGGTCTTTAAGTCATGATGGTAGCTCCCACTATTTTTGGCAAATTTCATATCCCTCCTGAAATCCGAGAGTTTCCGTTGAAACTCTTAGTGGGGATGGGAGTCTCACTTTCACATAGTTTTCCTCAACCTAACAGTTTGTTGGATTGCTATGATACTAATGAGAGGATACTCTTATCCAATCACATCATTAATGTGAATACCCATCACTATGGCCTCTAGAGAACTAGACCTCAACCTAACAGTTTGTTGGTTTCGTTCGTCTTAGTTAAGTTATTCCCACCATGCTTGTGGGTATAGGGTTTCAAGTATGACCTCAACCTAACAGTTTGTTGGCCACACTCGTTATCTATCCGCACTACATCAAGTATGTGTAATAGGCTTCCCTTGGATGGTTACAAGTACTGGATGTTGCCTCACTGAGGTACAACAAGGTGTAAATGTGCCACCCAATAAGAGACTACCACGGTGGAAGGCCACAAAATAGCATTCGAAGTGCCATTTCGCTTATCAACTTAATATTGCTTTGAGGGTAGTTAAATTGGTCTCATTTTAATCCAATTTTAATCCTGTTAAAATTACTTATCTAATCTCATTAAATGGTTCCCAGTGCAATATATTAGTAGCACACAATACTCCCACTAAATGTTTTAGAAACCATTTGCTTGAGATAGTGGAAATACATGATACTACTAATTGATTAATTATCATCATTACCGAACATTCCAATTGCATTGGGCTTGTAGGATGATTATGGACTTTCTTGTTGATCCAACACGAGCCACCATGTTGGATCATGGTCTTGGATGGTGATTCATTTTAATTACGCGTGCATAAAAATAAATTAGGCATGAAAGCCATTTCAATATTACAAAGCCAATCAAAATCGAATACATATCCAATAAGCGGCCAATCACATAGCTCAATTGTTTGGTCTAAGTCCATAACCATCCTTTAATTATTTAAACGCTTTAAACAATTAAACTAGCAATGTAAAAACATGCTCTTGGGTTGCATACATATATATGGGTTTAATTCAAGTGGTAACCATATTCAAATAAAATAAATTTACCATGGAGTGAAAACATTTTACTACAATAGTAAATGTAATTGGAGAAACCTTTTAGGCATAGTTACACTTATCATATATTGCAACTATATCCAAAACTATTCAACAATTAATAATGGATCCAAAGTTGATCCACTAGGGTGTGGGGTTAAAGCATGCATTTGTAAAATACAAAGTGGTGATCATGATTTTTCCAACAAGGTGAATAATCATGAATGTGACTAGGTAGGCCAACCACACTCACCAAAGTAATCAAAATTAATTTTAGTGTGGTAGGTAAATAATTAGTGATAGGAATAATTTGATCAACTTTTGCATTTTATATCAAATCACCATCATTTACATCTAGATAGTCCCCACACACTCACCAAAGTAATCTTATTAATTTTAGTGTGGTGGGTAAATGTTTATTGAGTGGAAACATTTTTGAAAAACTTTTAATTTTATAATAAAACACCATCATCATCTTTTGACCTATTTTGGTGGAAAATTCCACTAAACACAATCATCAAAATTAGCCACCTAACTTATGGATCAAAAAGATCCCATAACAAGAACATCAAGAACACCAAGAACATGCATATGAACTAATATGAATGTTCATGCTATTTCCGGAAAAATCCATATTCCATTTTAACTATCTCATGCTCTTAATATCATATATTTCATGAAGTTAAAATCATGTGAGTTTTAATGCAACTATGCTCTAATATTCATATACATATATGAACACAAAGAGAGCATCAATCATCAAAACACAAATCCGGAAATTCAAAATCCCAAACAACCCCTTTCACTCCATTTGATTTTTATTCAATCATATCAAAATAAATCAAGTATAACTATTATACTTTTAAATGAATTCACAACCCATATATGTATCTCTAAACCCCAAAAACATATCAAGTTCATGACCTATGGCTCTGATACCAATTGTAGGAATTTCAAAACATTTTTCCAAAGTTCATTTGAATATTAAACATGCATTTAATCAAATTAATCGCAGCGGAAGTCTAAGGTGGTTGTTTAAATTCAAAAACAAAACTTCTTCCAAGTATCTTAAGCCATGAACATTGATATGTTTTTCATAAATGAAAATTCAAGAGAAAGGATAAGATCTAATTACCCTTGAAGCAATTATATGAACCAATTTGTGTTTGGTCTTCTCTTGATGATTTCCTCTTTGTTGATCTCCTCTTTGATCTTTGATCTTTGCTCCTTGATCTTTCTCCTCCATGTGAGCCACAAAAGTATATGGCCTCTAAGTCTCCACACCAATGGAACCTTGAGATGAGAATAAGTATCTTGAGAATACTTGGATGCTAGTGCAAGATTCTCAAGATTGGTTTCAATCTAAACCACTTTGAAAGATGAAAGTGTTTCACTCTTGAAAACTCTCTTTTTTCTCTCTTTGATCTTCCAAACCCATTTGGTTGATGTTGGATTGTGTTTGTGTGTTAATGAGCTTATGGAAACAATTCCCATACATATTCACTTAAGCATTTTCGGCCAAAACCCATTGGGCTTCCAAAATTGGGCCTTATGACACTTAAACCATAATATTTAGGTGTCTTAAGCCCTTGGGCTTGATACCCAACCATTTGGGCTTTCCGTTAACTATTACCGAGGCCCAAATGCGTTTTTACACGTAGTAAATCATCCACATCAAATCAATCAAATTGATTTCCTCATTCTCATTTGTATTACTCAAAGTTAACCATTTAAGGTGTGCGATCCATTAGGTTCTAATTAGCAAGGCAATGGGAAAATATAAGAACTCTTTCTAACCAACTGGAATTAAAACCCCTTTTTAATTCTTCCTTTATTTGGATCGATCACAATCAATCCTAGGACTTCCACAAGCCAAGAGTGACATCTAGCAATATATCAAGGCTACCCAAGCTAACCAGAATAGATGAAGAACCTATTCAGTTGGAATTGCAATGCAATACGGTCCTTCTCTTATACAATGTTTCAAATCATATTATTAGGGTACGGATTGATTATGTCAAACCCCTAATATGATTTACAACCTCATGTGATTCAAAAGAACGTGATTAAGAACAACTTTCTAAATCAAGCTCAAAATACTTTGGCCAAAGATTTACTGAATCACATCTTGAAACATTCTCCTTCTTTATCGAAAGTAGAGATTCCTTATTGTACATTCACATACCCCTATGATGAATTAAGAGATCCCAACAACACTTAAGACAAATCTTTTACGGCTTGCCTTTAAGAGCTATCAAAGATCAATAACGCATCACAGGACAACTATGATGCCTCAGGTCTAAGGACTAATTTGCATTATTGCAACTATGAGTTCTCATTTGACATGTAGACAAATACTCCATATGAGAACTACAGTTGATCGCGTTCAGTGTACTCATTCACTAATGAGCACCCACATACTTGTATTAGTGTCAACTACACAAATGGTTTGAGACTAACCATCCTCCCAATTGAGCATACATAATATGCGCTAATCTTGACGGTTTATCAATGCCCATTTGATAACCTATGATTAGGAACATTTTGGGATGCTACAGTTAGAGATTAAAGGTCTCCCGAATCTAATCTTCTTTAGATTACTTTGTCTCTTATTTAGCATACCCTGGACATTTGTTTCTTTACACGATGTAAAAGATAACAAATTAAGTTTGCCCTTTATATATCATATACGAAATGTATTCTAAGGAGATCACATCAAATGTATTGGCTCTTAGGGCACATTTCTAACAGGTATCCCACGATTTTTACGAATTGGAAAACGAGGAGAATTAGAGACATCTATAGACTCATTTGAGTCATCTAGATTATCCCTAGCTGAAATATCATGGTTATCAACATTATCAGTATGTATGGAAGGTGGCGGGGATTGTGGAATTACCTCAGAATGATCTTCATGCAAAGCAGCAGGTTGATTTGGAACATGGTCAGGAAGTGGAAGATCTGTTACTACTTCATTTCTCTTCCTTCTTTGGTACACTTGCAACTCTTTTTCATGTGTATCATGTGTATCAGCAGTATTAGGTGATGGTACATATCCAATATCAGGGAACTGCTCTTCCTCTCCATCATTCTCCCCCTGAAGAGGAGTGACCGAAAAATAGGCCTCTTCTTCACAGAATGTAACATCCATAGAAATAAAAAAATTTCCTGATGGGGGATAGTAACACTTGTACCCCTTTTGTGAGACAGAATAACCGACAAACACACATTTGAGGGCACGAGGATCTAGTTTGTCACGATTGTGTTGGTGAACATGAACATAGCTAACACATCCAAACACTTTAGGTTGAATATGAAGAACTGAAGGAATAGAATGATACTGAGAAAGGGTCTGAATAGGTGTTTGGTACTGGAGAACCCGAGATGGTACACGATTTATAAGGTACACGGCTGTGCAAATGGCATCGCCCCAAAAACGTTTTGGAACATGCATTGCAAAGCATAAAGAACGAGCCACTTCTAAAAGATGACGATTTTTACGTTCTGCTATACCGTTCTGTTGAGGAGTATATGGACTGGAAGTTTGGTGTATGATGCCATTTTGCTCAAAAAAGGTTCTAAGTTCAGAATTCAAATACTCACCCCCATTGTCAGATCGGACTACTTGCACTGGTACATGAAACTGTGTTTGAATCATGTGATGAAATATAGGAAAAATGGATGAGACATCACTTTTATTTTTCAACAGATAAACCCAAGAGACACGAGTACAATCATCAATGAAGGAGACAAAGTACTTAGCACCAGTGTAAGTAGGAACATGAAACGGACCCCACACATCGGAGTGAATAAGAGAGAATGGAATATGACTTTTATTGGAGCTTACAGGGAATGAAACACGATGACCTTTTGCAAAAATACAAGTTTCGCAATGGAAGTCAGACACATGAACTTTAGCAAATAAAGAAGGAAATAGAAGTTGTAAATATTGAAAGGATGGGTGACCCAATCTTTTGTGCCACAACCAAATTTCGGCGTTAGCCTTTTCTGTACTAACTTGATAACCACTTCTTACTTGAGGATCAGGCAGTTTTGAGTCCAAGTAGTACAATCCTCCGCTTTCCTTACCATGACCAATCTGCTCCTTTGTCTGAAGATCCTGAAATAAACAAGAGGTAGGAGAAAAAATAGCCAAACAATTGAGATTTTTAGTAATTTGACTAATAGAAAGCAAATTGTGGGAGAGAGTAGGGACATGTAAAACAGAGGACAACGACAATGATGGAGTTAGGGAAACAGATCCTGCTCCTAAAACTGGAGTGGAAAAACCGTTAGCAACCTTAACAGTTTTTGTATGTGGATGACTGGGGGAAACAAACCAAGCAGTATTATTAGTCATATGATCGGAAGCTCCTGAATCAATGATCCAGAGTTTATCGCTAGCATTAAAGGGTGTGCTCACTGCTAAACCATAGTGACTTGTACCTGGATATGGTGAGGAAGTGGAAGTAGTGTTGGGGAAAACTCTGAGAGCAGACTGATCCATATGTGGTGAAGAACCATGAGGTAAAGGTTGTGAAGCCAAATTTGCAACACTTTTTTTCTTCTCTTTTCCCTTTTCTTGTTTGTCCACCCACCAATCTGGATATCCAACCAATTCGAAACAAGTTTCCCGAGTGTGTTTTTTCTTCCCACAGTGGGTACATTGGCGTGTGTCAAGCTCCTTTTGTCCCGGCTTTGGATGACCACTTCTAGGTACAGGGCGATGTAAAGTGGTTGTCATAGCTGACCCGTCAACATGTGAGCCAGCTAACATGGTTGCTTGCCTATTAGCTTCAGAGCACACCTGTGCATATGCGGCTTGCACACTCGGGAGAGGATCTTCGGCTAGAACTTGACCTCGAATTCTATCCAAATGATGGTCAAGTTCAGCCAAGAAGTCATATAATCGTTCGTTCGAAATTTCCGTTGTGCGGGCAGCAACATCATCTGAACACTTCATTTTGCTTGGTCGCAAGACATCGATTTCTTGCCAAATTAACTGTAATGTACCATAATAATCAGATAAAGACGTACCATTCTGACGAGTTGCGAGTGCCTTACACCGAAGCTCATATAATTTTGATGCGTCTTTACCAATAGAATAGGTCTGAGTAACAGCATCCCACACTTCTTTCGCAGTAGAAAGGCTAAGAAAAATAGCCCTTAAATTTCTGGTCATGGAATTGAGAAGCCAGCACTGAACCATGGCATTTTCTTCTTCCCAGGTAGAATACAAAACATCTGCTTCTGTTGGTGTCGCCTTTGTGCCAGTGATATATCCCCATTTTCCTCTTCCAAGAATATAAAGTTTGACACTACGGGACCAAGAAGAGTAATTGGAACCATCCAATTTATCCGGCGTGATCTGCAATGTCATGTCATTTTGGGTGACAGAACTGGAAGTCGATCCAGAGCTGGCCTTTTTTTCAGAATCACCCATGGGCTTCTTTTTTCTATTTTTCAGACTTCGTCAAGATAGTGAGGTGGCGATGAGTCTGAGAGTTCTGGGGAACAAATATCGATTTGAAGGGTAGAGCTGCTGAAACTGTCAGCAGTTTAGAGAAAGAAAAAAAAAAAAATTCACAGAGATCTTGAAGCTCTGATACCATGTGAAAACCAGAGAATGGTTTCAGTTCTTTTCATTCCTTTTTCACGTGTTACATAAATAGCTATTAAAGTAATAGCTGTACAATGGAATAGTTTACAAAAAAGAAATAATATTACAGCAGTCTTCATGATGATGTCTTCTCCTTTTATCTGGCAGCATCTTCTTTAACATATGGCATCTTCTTTATCTGACAGCATGTTGATTCCATCATGTTGTTTTCTTCATGGCAGACTAACCACGTGTCAACAGAGCACACCACAGTCCAACAATCATCAAACACTCTACTTGTTTCTCATCATGCTCCAAATCCAGCTTCTTATCCACAACCAATACAAGCATTCATTGTCCATAAAGATCCCAAACCCACTCTACCAATCCCAATTCAAAGTCCTTTCCAATAAAGTCCGTTAACTTTTTTCCAGTAGCAATTTCAAAGGCAACAACCCCAAAGCTATAAACATCTAACGCTTTACTGGCTCTGCCTGTGATTATATGCTCTGGAGCCAAGTAACCAAGTGTTCCAACCAATCCAATTGTTTGAGGACCTAGCTCATGGTCCATTAGTCGCGCTAACCCGAAGTCACCAAGCTTGACATTGAAGCTAGAATCTAGCATGACATTGCTTGATTTAACATCCCTGTGCACCACACATTGCTCCCACTCTTCATGAAGATAAAGCAAAGCATAAGCCAACCCTAGAGATATCTTGTATCTCACGGCCGAGGATAGTACAGCAGGCCTTTTTCCCAAAAAGATGAGAATCAAGGCTACCATTTGGGATGAACTCATAGACAAGTAGGAACTGACCTTCATCATGGCACCATCCTATGACTTGCACTAAATTTCGGTGTCTCAAGCTGCAAATGACCTTCACCTCTGTTATGTACTCCTTTCCTCCCTGCCTAGATTCACTTGAAATTTTCTTCACCGAGACTGCTATGGCTAAATCTGTTAGGTAACCCTTGTAAACAGCACCAAACCCTCCATCACCCAACTTCCTCTAACTAGAGAAATCGTTTGTCACCGTGACAAGGTCTTTATAAGAGAACCTTCTTGGTCCTACTCCTGTTTCAAGGTATTCATTGATTGATGTTAAATTTTCTGTCTTTGCCACTGTTTCCTTTTTCTTTTGCCTCCACAACACCACAAATGGTATAATCACCAAAGCTACTATCAGCACAACCCCTGAAACGATTAGGCGCACTATTAATCTTTGCTGCTTTGCATTATTTATACTAGTTTCTTTTATCTTCAAAGTTGAATTGAATTCCCACGATATAATCATATGTCTCTCCATAGCCAGGCCAGTAGCAGCTGAAAATCCAATTGTGATCCATTGAGGCAGAACTTTCATTAGGTTAATATGGTAATATAGACTAGTGTTCTCTTTAGGATTCGAGCTAGTTTCGCAGCTCCAATGGACACTTAGATTTGTAGTTGCAGCATTGTATGTTAAGAATATTTATTATTCTATTTATTATGTTTATGTCTATCTTGTTAAGTTGCGGAAGTCCTATTCTTTAGTGACTTGATTGTTTAGTTGCTAGTTAATAGGAGAGTCCATGTTGTCATGGAGTCATGGTTAGTGGCTGAATGTCATGGTTTAGTCGTGCATTAGTTGTTCCTATTATTTAGCTTAGTTGCTATTTAAATTGTATTCAGTATTCAAGTTTAATAAGAAGAGAAGTTTGAATTCAACAAATACGTTCTTGGTTCTTCACTTGTTTCCTTGTTTTCAACATTTGGTATTAGAGCCCCCACTGGGCCTAATGTATAAATCTCCAAAGAGTAGCAACTGCGTTTCTTGCAGCAGCAAGTGTCAAGGGTGTCTGACAGAGCACCTGAGAATTTCGTGCAGCCAACAATCCCTTGTTTCGATGGTCATTACAATCATTGGAGCATGCTCATGGAGAATTTTCTAAGATCCAAGGAATATTGGGATCTTGTGGAAACATGCATTGTCGAACTAGAAGGCGAGCTAACACAAGCACAACAAAAGAAGATAGATGATCTGAAGTTGAAAAATGACTTGTTTCAAGCCATTGATCGAGCAATTTTGGAGACCATTCTCCAAAAAGATACTTCAAAGCAAATTTGAACTCAATGAAGAGGAAGTTCCAAGGCTCAGCTAGAGTGAAGCGTGCATAGCTTTAAGCTTTGAGGAGGGATTTTGAGACCCTTCAAATGAAAAATGGAGAGTCTGTGATAGATTATTTTGCAAGAACCATGGGGATTGCAAATAAGATGCGAATTCATGGTGAAGCCATTGAAGATGTAGTCATTGTTGAGAAGATCCTATGTTCTCTGGCACTAAAATTTGACTATATTGTCTGCTCAATCAAAGAATCACATGACATAGATACTATGTCAATTGATGAGCTCCAGAGCTCTTTGCTGGTCCATGAACAGAAATTGAACAGAAGCCCGACAGAAGAACAGGCGTTGAAGGCGTCAACCCAAGCTACTGGGATGACCAATCATACTGAAACCGCAGGTTCAAGAGGAAGAGGTCGTGGCAAAGGCAGAGGATGAGGATATTGAGGCAACCGAGATGGAAACAAACAAAATAGAGCATATGTTGAGAAGTCTGATGATCAAGAATCCTCAAACTCCATAGTAGAGAAAAAGGACGCTGACAACAGAATGACAAGGCCAACGTTGAGAGTTTCCGGTGCCACAACTTTGGTCACTACCGTTCAGAATGTTATACAAGAATGCCAAGAGACAAAGAGAAGGGGGAGCAATCCAATTTTGCTGATAAAAAGGAAGAAGCTACACTTTTGATGGCATATCATGTAAAAGAGGAGAAGCCAACATCAAACCTTTAGTATCTAGACACGGGTTGCAGCAACCACATGTGTGGTAGTAAGTCATCTTTTTCCCAGATAAATAAAGTATTTCATACAACTATATCTTTTGGTGATAATTCCACAGTGAATGTCATGGAAAAATGTGATATTCAAATCAGTACTAAGGGTGGTAACATAGAGACTATCTCTAATGTTTTTTATGTTCCTGATTTGAAAACTAATCTGTTGAGTGTTGGCCAATTACAAGAGAAAGGTTATGTGATTACTATCAAGGATGGTGTGTGTCAGATTTATGATCCCGCAAGAGGTGTGATGGCACAGGTTGAGATGACAACTAACAGGTTGTTTCCGTTACAAATCAAGAATATCGAAGCTGGTTTGGTGGCCAAGGTGACTGATCCGACATGGCTTTGGCGCTTTCGCTATGGCCATTTAAATTTCAATGGGCTCAAGACACTTTATCAGAAGTAGATGGTGAATGGTCTACCTATGATCACTCCTCACTCCAAAGTTTGTGAAGAGTGTGTTGTTAGCAAAAAACATTGTGATCAATTTCCCAATGGCAAGGCATGGAGAGCTAAGAAGCCGTTGGAGTTGATACACTCTGATTTATGTGGTCCCATTAACCCAATATCTAATGGAAAAAAGAAATATTTTATTTCTTTTATTGATGATTTTAGTAGGAAAACATGGGTATATTTTTTGCAGGAGAAATCTGAGGCTTTTAAAGCATTTAAAAGTTTCAAGGCTCATGTTGAAAATGAAGTTGGGAGAGCCATTAAGATGTACAGATCGTGGAGGAGAGTTTTGTTCAAAAGAGTTTGAGGTTTTTTATGATGAGCAAGGCATTCGAAGGCAACTGACAGCAGCCTATACACCCCAACAAAATAGGGTGTTAGAGAGAAAAAACGGAACCATTCTCAATCTGGTGAGAAGCATGTTGGCAAAACGGAGAGTTCCAAAAAGTTTTTGGCCTAAAGCAGTGAGCTAAATTATTCATGTATTGAACAGAAGTCCCACTTTTTCTGTTCAAAATATGACACCAGAAAAAGCTTGGAATTAATGGATGAAGACCGTTTGTAGATCACTTCAAAAATTTTGGGTGCATTGCATATGCACATGTACCTAATGAGAAGAGGAATAAATTGGATGACAAGGGCGACAAATGTGTTTTTCTTGGTGTAAGTGACCATTCCAAAGCCTATAGGTTATTCAATCCAATCACCAAGAAGATTATCATCAGCCGAGATGTAATTTTTGATGAGGAGAATGCTAAAATATGAAACCTAATATGAGAATATTTGTTTGTGGGAATTTTATGTGTATTCTTCTCCTTGTAGGAGGTCATATTTATAATACAACGAAACCTGAATGGGCAAGTAAATAATAAATTTCTAAATCTATTTACAATAGGAAATTAGGAATTAAAGTAAATCAATTACAATTATAATAGGAATTCTTGGTGTGTAAGGAAAGTAAGTCAATAGTCCACAAGTCACACCAACACTCCCCCTCACGTTGGTGCATAGTTGTTGCCAATGACCAATTGGTCCTGTGAATTGTGGAACGCTTTACTGGAAATTGCCTTTGTCAAAATATCCGCCAATTGATCCTCTGACTTTACGAAAGGAAACTAAATCACTTTAGCTTCAAGCTTCTGTTTGATATAGTGTCGATCTACCTCAACATGTTTGGTGCGATCATGTTGAACTGGATTCTGTGCAATAGCTATTGCAGCCTTGTTGTCACAAAAGAGATTCATTACAGATGTAGGTCTATACCCAAGTTCAGTAAGCAACTTCTTTAACCAAATGGGTTCGCAAATTCCTTTGGTCATACCTCTGAACTCGGCTTCTACACTGGATAAGGCACCACCTTTTGTTTCTTGCTTCTCCATGTAACCAAATTACCTCCCACAAATGTGAAGTAACCGAATGTGGATTTCCTATCTGTTACACTTCTTGCCCAATTTGCATATGTGTAACCATCAATATTCAGATGACCATATTTTGAGAACATAAGTGCTTTTCCGAGTGCAGACTTCAAATATCTAAGTATCCAAATAACTGCATTCATGTGGTCTTCACTCAGAGAATGCATAAATTGATTGACGACGTTCACCACATAAGCAATGTTTGGCCTAGTATGAGACAAGTAGATCAATCCTCCCACTAACCTTTGGTATCTTTATTTGTTAGTTGGAACTTGATCCAGGTATTCTCCAAGATGATGATTCTGAACAATAGGAGTGTCTACAGGTTTGCAATCTAGCATTCTTATGTCTGTCAATAAGTCTAAGACATATTTCCTTTGAGAGAGAAATATGCCTCGTTGTGATCGGGCCACATCCCTAAGAAATATTTGAGTGCACCTAGATTCTTCATCTCAAATTCAGTAGCCAAATAGTCTTGTAGCTGAGATATTTCATGTTTATCATTCCCAGTAATAATCATGTCGTCAACATAGATTATTAAAGCTGTTACCTTCCCTTTATGATGTTTCAATAACAAAGTATGATCTGAGTTACTCTGTTTGAAACCATTGTTCTTCATTGCCATGGTGAACCGTCCAGACCATGCACGTGGTGACTATTTCAGTCCATACAACGCGTTTCATAATTTGCATACTGATCCAGTCTGAGTAGTGTTATATCCAGGAGGACTATCCATATACACCTCCTTCGTGAGTTCTCCATGTAGGAATGAATTCTTTACATCAAATTGGTGTAGTGGCCAGTCCAAATTAGTTGCAAGGGACAGTAAGACTTTGACTGTATTCAATTTTGCAACTGGTGCAAAGATTTCTTCATAATCTACACCATAAGTCTATGTGTACCCTTTTGCCATAAGTCTTGCCTTGTATCGCTCAATAGATCCATCAGCGTTGTGTTTTATGGTAAACACCCATCTACATCTGACAATCTTTTTTCCTCGTGGTAAAATTTCCAGTGTCCAAGTCTGATTCTTCTTGAGAGCTTTCACCTCTTCCTTTATAGATTGAACCCACTTAGGATCTTTAAATGCTTCAGCAACCCTTGGTTGGGATATGAATTGCAGACAACTGATGCACAAAGGCCTTGAGTGGTTCTGACAACTTCTCATGAGATTGGTCTGTTGGTATTGTTGAGTTAGAGGGGGGGTCTTCATCTTGTTGTTCTGTATTGTCTGTATGTGTAGAACTCGAATCAAAAACATCTTCGCAGGGATCAGGTGGATCAGGCGATTGATTGCTATGAATGGGAAATTGATCACTTTTCGGCAGAGAGTAATCTCATGCTTCAGACTCGGGATGATCGATCATTTCTGTACAGAGGAGAATTTCTTCGTTTTCCAAGTTGCTCCAATTATGCTCTTCACTTCGTATCTCTCCCTGAAACATATAATTGGATGATGGGTCATGGAAGAATAGCTCAGATTCCAAAAAGGTCATATCCAAAGTGACATAGGGATGTCAGGTAGCAGGGTAATAATAGCGGTAGCCTTTGGGTGAGTGACATAACCCACAAAAACACAACGAATGCACATGGATCAAATTTGCTATGTTGATTTTTGTGGAGATGAACGAAAGCCACACATCCAAAGATTCGGGGTGTGAGTACCAAAATAGAAGGCTGGGGCCCGTGTTGGGCAAGCACTTGTAAAGGAGTTTTAAAGGTCAATACACTAGAAGGCATGTGGTTGATCAGATGAACTGTTGTGACAATAGCATCATCCCAGTTATGGCGATGAATATGAGCACCAATCAGAAGTGCTCGGGCAGTTTCAAGAAGATGTCGATTCTTTCGTTCAGCAACACCATTTTGTTGTGGTGTCTGAGGACAAGTCATCTCATGATAATTCCATGTTGTTGGAAGTAAGTCTGAAAGTCATGATTGACAAATTCTCCACCAGTGTCTGAGCGAAGAATTTGTATTTGAGCATTGGACTGAGTTTTCATCTGTTTGTGGAAGAACTGAAAACGGGAAAACACTTCATTTTTATTCTTCAGCAAATAAAGTAATGTCATCCACGTATAATCATCTACGAATGTGACAAACCACCAAACGCCAAAAAGAGCAGTGATAGGTGAAGGTCCCTAGACATCAGAGTGAATTAACATAAACTGAGTAGTACACGTGGTCGTACTCAACGGATAGGGCACATGGTGACTCTTGGCCAAAATATAAGTGTCACATGTGAAGTCAGAGTCCTTGAAACCTGAAAATAAATCTGGTATAAGATGCTTCATATAACTAAAAGACGAATGTCCCAATCGACGGTGCCACAACCAAATTTGCTTTTGTTTGCTATCAAAGGGATGCGTCACACTATTAGCCATGTCGGGACTGAAGTCATCTACAGAATATAGCCCCTCTCTCTTAGTACCACGACCAAGAATCTCCTTAGTGTGAATATCCTGAAGCAAACAAAAACTCGGGTAAATCAGTACACAACAATTCAAGTGTTCAGTAAGCTGACTAACAGACATCAATTTATTAGATAAAGATGGAACAAGTAAAGTATTAGACAGTGAGAGAGAAGATGAGAGTGGAACAATGTCAGCCCCTGTCACAGGATAAGTAACTCCATTGGCGTTAGCAATACAAGTTCTTTGGGGTTGTGTAGTATTCAGAAAATCATCAGGATAAAACATCATATGATCAATTGCACCGGAATCAATTATCCAACTACTAGAATCAATCTTATCCGAAGTATGGAATCTATAACTAGCACCATTACTGGTCGTATCGCATTGTGTTCGAATTTTGAGAGTAGCCCACCATTCAAGGTAGCCATGCAATTTAAAACAAGTCTCACAAGTGTGTCTCGGATCACCACAATATGAGCAATCTCGTCCATGTGTCGGGGTCGTTAGTCGGGAAGTCATAATCTGTGCAGCGAAAGATGCTTAGGTTACAGTAGGAATCCGGATCAGGATCTGAGCCTAAGTCGGGGCTGGAGTCGGAGTCGGAGTCGGAGTCGGAGTCGGAGTCAAAGTCGGGATTTGGGTCTGAATCATAGACAAATTCGAGGTCGGGGTCATCATCGGAGTCAGGGTCGTGGTCATCAACGGAGTTATGGTCGGAGTCGGAGTCGGAGTCGGAGTCGTAGTAGGGGTTGGGGTCGGGGTCGTCAAAATAGGATCCTAATTAAGGATCGGGTTCGGGGTCAAAGGCTGCATCTATAGGAGCTGAGCCACTTGGGCACTTAACTCGGCTATTGTTGGTTGAGAAGGAGAGAATGAGTCGGTGGTGCTACCTCCATGAGGGTTGAAAAAATCATCAACCCCCATAGCAGCAGCTGGGGTTTGAAACTAGAGTCAGCAATTCCAAGATCACCGCTCTAATACCATGCTAAAATATGAAACCTAATATGAGAATATTTGTTTGCGGGAATTTTCTGTGTATTCTTCTCCTTTTAGGAGGTCATATTTATAATACAACGAAACCTGAATGGACAAGTAAATAATAAATTCCTAAATCTATTTACAGTAGGAAATTAGGAATTAAAGTAAATCAATTACAATTATAATAGGAATTCTTAGTGTGTAAGGAATGTAAGTCAATAGTCCACAAGTCACACCAACAGAGAACACGTGGAACTAGATTGAAAAAGCCTCAAAGCATCAACTCATTCCTGTAATTTTTGATGAAGAAGAAGGAAAAGAGGTTGACTCATCAGCTGTACAACATGACCAGTCAAACACGCAGTTGCAACAACTAGACCAGCAACAACAACAATCAATTATTTCCAGCGAAAATCAGCAAGGGGAGGAATCTAGCTTAAGGTCCCAACGCTTGAGGAAGAAGCCAACATGGATGATGGATTATGAGGTCAATGGTGTTTATCAATCTAATGATGATGATGATGATGACACAATTGCACATTTTGCCTTGTTTTCATATTGTAATCCAATAAGTTTTCAAGAAGCTGTGAAGGAACCAAAGTGGCAAAGATCCATGGATGCAGAAATTAGGGCCATTGAGAAAAATGACACATGGGTGCTGACAGACCTTTCAATTCGACAGAAAAATATTGAAGTGAAATGAGTTTTTAAAAGAAAGCTAAATGAGAAGGGTAAGATAGATAAGCACAAGGCTCGTTTGGTGGCAAAGGGCTACAAGCAGGAGTTTGGTGTTGACTATAAGGAGATGTTTGCACCAGTTGCAAGAATGGATACAATCCGGCTTGTTCTTTCCATGGCTGCTCAAAACTCATGGCCAATTTTTCAATTGGATGTAAAATCAATGTTTTTACATAGGGAGTTGAACGAAGAGGTGTATGTTGAGCAACCTCCTAGATATGTGCAATAGAGAAAGGAGAAAAAGGTACATAGATTAAACAAAGCACTCTATGGGCTAAAACGAGCACCTAGAGCTTCGTACAGCCGCATAGACACTTACTTTGCTAACCAAGGCTTTCACAAGTGTCCATATGAACATACTCTCTATATTAAAGTTGAAAAAAATGGAAAACTTCTTATTGTATGTTTATATGTTGATGATTTGATCTACATGGGGAGTGATAAGGCTATTGTTCGTACCACTTTTACAAAAATCAAAGGAGATAGTATCGTATAGTAGTGTAGCTCGGAAGTCCGAGTGTCGTATCCACAGAGAGCAGTGTAAAGAAAATAACAGAGATGAAAAAGAACAAGTGTGATTGAGAGGTAGAATTATGCAAGATTTGATTTGGAGAAAATTTAATTGATTAAAACACTAAGGCATTGGGTTTCCACTTTTAACATAAGCATGCAACTCTTAATAATTTGATCCACAAAATATTTTCCATTGTAGTTGTTCAAAATAATTAAAGCTCTTTTTAATTTCCTTTAGAAGTATTCTAAGCATAACTTGTACCATTGGCAACAAACTATCAAAAAAATAATCTTCATCAAAATTCTATTAATCTTTAGTAATTCTCTTCTCTTTTAAAAGCATGAAAGTTTTTACTACACTATGGGAAAAACATGATTGAACCCATGAAATAGATTATCAAACATTCATCAATTAATTAAAAAGAAAACTACAAATTCCATTTGAACAAAAACTACAAATTCACATTAAAGCTTAAGTTTGGATCAAACTAATAAAAATTACACACTTATATTAAAAGTTTCCTCCCTAGCCCTAGCTAGGGAGTTAGTTCCCCATAATAAAATAAAACTAAAAACAGAATTTAAGACTTAGAAATATGGAGGGAAAAGAGAAAAAGCTCAAGATTGTGGAGCTTGGTGTAGTTTTACAATGCCGTAGCTCCATCTATTTATAGGAGGATGGGAGCAATATTCATGATTTTAATATGTCTTCCACTTGCCATCAAACCAATTGCCAAGTTGCTTTCTTTAATTAATTCATTGTGATGATGACTCCTTATCTAAATTCTTCAAAACTTTCTTCCACTTGAACACTTTGTCATGCATTTCCATACTTTCCTTCTTCTCATTGTCGGGTATCACTCTTGAATTTCTCCACACCACTCTCCACTTGCTTCTTTACTCCAAGCTTTTATCATTTCAAATAAGTACCCATCATTTTCAAATATATTCCTTAATCTTGGCCTAGTTCCTTGACTTTGGTTTTCACAAAGATCTTTGAGTCTTCTTATCAATTGCTCCACTTGCTCATCTATCGTATCTTCTCATAAAAACTGCAGCAACTTTCCTCAAATTGTAGCTAGATAACAACTCAAGCATCATCATTCTTCTTTGCATTCATTGGTTGCAAGTAGTCAATTTGAACTTCTCCTTCATTGTTTATTCATTCTTTCTTTATTTCTTCAATGATGGAAGCTTTGCATGCATGTCCTAGAGTATATTCATGCAATTGATTGCTTCTTCTTTTCATTTGTTTTATCTTCAATTGCATTTGCTGCTGCACATATTTCTTCTCATCCTTTACTTTCTTCTTGCAACACATTACTTACTTCTTTTCCTCAACATGCTATTGGTGGAAGACACTTAATATCTACAAACAACCACTCATTAAATATAAAAACAAAGATTGGAAAGAAACAATAAAAATACTTTAATAGATTTATATAAAACAAAAGAAAATACTAACAAATATAAATTTAAGGATAAAACTTGTATTAATTTTGTGCTCATCAAATACCCCCAAACCTATATTTTGCTAGTCCTCGAGCAAAAGAAAATAAAAACTAAGTAGAAAAGAAAACTAAGCCACTTTCGCAGGGATCTCGATTGCATTTAGCATATGCAACAAGCCTTTAAACCCCTAGGTTACCCTAGTGGACGAGTATAGTCTCGTGAGGGCTTTCAGTGATGATACCCACAAACATCGAAATGAGAGTTTAAAAATTTATGCTACAACAAAATTTGAAAATTTAAACAAATGCTTAACCATCATCAAAAGCTATTTGGATTGAAAAATTCATGAACAATTTTTAAAAGAGCAAACATGCTTCAAATTAATCCCCACATAAAGTTTTGATCACTTATAATCATTTAGTAAATTTTTCATTTGTTTCCTTTGGTGTTTAAGTGAACCAACACATTTTAGAGACAAAAGTTAATTTCAATCATAGTAACCTCATTATTTCAATCATTATCAAAATTCAGTGCAAATAACTAACCAAAGCATATATATACAATTTTTTTTCTTTTTTCTTTTTTTTTTTTTTTTTTTTTTTTTGATTGTGACTGTGCAATGTTTAGTTCCATTAAGCTTTCTAATTAACCCATGTAGCGAGATTTAGGCCAACGACTCTCAAACCAAAGGTTTTAAGGCATTAGGTGTAGAAACACCCCTAAGGGCTTATTACTCGAGTTAAAAAGGCTACAGAACTAAACTAGTCACAAAATGTATTTACCCCAAAACTTTACCGTTTGACGCGAACACTCGCTGCTGTTTAGGCAAGAGGCCCGGTTACTAAGTAAAACTCTGGATAAATTAACATCATTATTATTATTTTATTTATTTACTTATTTGTTTTTTTACGCCAAGGTCAATCAAGAGCAATGTCTTCTAACTCTACTTAAAACAACAAAGTTAACTATAATTGATCTTTTCTTTCATTCTCACTAAAGTGTTGATGTGCATGTGAGAGTTCAAAGTATAACTCATGAATTATCCACTAAATAGAAATAAGTGAAAAAAAAAAAAAAAACTAAAATTATGGGTTTAAAATTTAATAATATGTTTCCAATCGTAAAAATCATTCATGAGTGTTAAATCTGATTTGATGATAGTAAGCATAAAAATCTAGAGATAACACCATTTTTATTTTTTAATTAATTTTTTTTTAATTTTTGGGTGAAATAAAATAATAAAACAAAACAAAACAAAACTTCTAAACCTTACCCCCAAACCTAAATCAATCATTGTCCTCAATGTTGAAGAATGTAGGTATCAACAAAGTTATAACAAGAAATGAAATGTAGTAAAGCAATTAAATAAAAGAACAAAAAAGAATTAAAATTATAATTTAGTTGCAAAAATAATAAAAAATAAAAATAAAAATAAAGGAAAACAAAAATAACCAAACAAAACAGTAAACCCTAACAAACAGTTCTACGCAAACCGAAACCCAAAAGACGAAGAAGTCCAGCCCATTGGAACCTCCAAATCAATTGAAAACCCAATCCAAACGAAAGCCCAAATTTTTTTTTTTTTTTTTTCGGAAAGAAAATAAACTAAGTTATAAAAGAAAAAGAAAAAGAAAAATAAACACATTTCCAAAATTTTAAAAATATATATATATATATAGAAAAATAAAAACAAAAACTGGAAAGGGAAGGTCACGGATAAAAGAAGGAAGGGATGTGTCGGCGTGCAGAGACAGCGTTCAATAATTAAGCAGAAAACACGGAAAGTGAAAGTGAAAGTAAAAGTGAAAGTGAAAGTAAAAAACATGAAGGTAAAAGAAAAAAAATTGTCTCCCCTCTAAAAACACGCGGCTGCAAAACGTTAGGGAATCCGAGAGAAACAAACGCAGAAGCCGAAGTCTATTTAACCCGTCTCTGTGGAGTTGAGCTTGCGTCTGTGTTTCATCCTGAAAACTCAGAGTAAAACATCAATAAGCAAGAAACACAAATCACAATGGCAACCTCACCCACTTCCCTCGATGATTTGAATCTAGAGTTGGCCCTTGCGCCATCAGTGGCTCAAGTAAGTGCTCCTCCTCAATCCGTCTTCCCAAACTCCACATATCATCATGGCTCGGCCTCAAACTTTGCTGAGGCAATGCCGAGAAGAGTAGTGCTGCCAGGAGGGATGACTGTTAGGAGACTCACACCGGCAGATCATCTGTACATGACACAGAGGTCAGACAAGGCCGCGGTGGAGGAGTCTCATGATTTAACTGTTCTCCACGCAACCTCCTCCACAAATCTGGGCATAAGATTACTGGCGAGGACGCGAGAGTGCGCAGTTCTGACCGAGGAAGTAGCCTCTTTGAAGGCTCAGGTGGCGGATTTGCAAAAGCGGCTCTACTGTGCCAACCAGCAAGTAGAAGCACTGTGGAAGAGAAACAATGATCATGCAGAGCTTTTGCAGATTCTACAAATAAGAGAAAATAGAGGCAATTAGTATGATGCCTCAGGTGGCTCAATATCTGGGAAGAAACATGTGATTTTTAAATATATGTATGCATTTTCACGTCTATGTATGTAATCACATGTTTATGAAATGAATAAGTATTCGAGCCAAATTTCCGTGTGTGCAATCAAGAAGCAATCTACTTCCCAAACTTAACAACAAATTAAATACATAAACAAGTAAAAGAAAGAAAGAAAGAATTACAGTAATAAAAGCAAAGAGAAACAAGAAATTCAGAATTGCCTTAGTTGGAGATCGGGTTCCGATCTGTTTATTTATTTATTTATTATTTTTATTTTTATTTTTTTTACAGTACTTAAATAGAAAGATAATACCTGGAAAATATGCGTGTCAATCCCTTTGGTATTTATCCCGTACAGAATGAAAGACAAAAATAATAAATAAATAAAATCCAAGCAAAAAGAAATAAAGACCAAAATAAAATAAAACACACAAAAAGAAAACTAAAATCTATACAAATACAAAATAAACAGTCATAAAAAAAAATACAAAAATAACCACACAAAGAAATAAGCAAAAATTATATTGTTTTTTTTTTTAAAATTATTTTTTTATTTTTAACACTTTGTAAAAAATAACTTATTTTAAAAACACAAATATACAAGCAACTCACGGATGACCAGTTAAGGGCCTCAGAAAACACAGCCAGGGGATCCGGGAAGGTTGGAGGGGTCACAATGGTCCCGCTTAAAACCCAAACTTCTTAAACACCAAAGGTGTCGCCTATAGAACTCCTAGACACTGTATTGACGAAGACACTCACTGGAGTTACCAAAAGTCAGCTCATATGAAAAATCTTTTTTTTTTTTTTTTTTTTTTTTTTTTTTTGTGTGTGTGGGTAATTTCTACAGCTTATGAATATCTAAAAAAACATAAATAGCACAAATAAATAATAAATACGAAACTAAAGATAGTCTGAGAATTCAATCCTGATAAACAGGATTCTCCAAGTGAATCGTGTCATCCTGCATAACAAAATTATCCAAAAATGGTTTAAGACGTTGACCATTAACTTTAAAAACATTACCATTTTTTGGATCCTCAATCTCCACTGCTCCAAAAGGAAAAACTCTTGTGACCACAAATGGACCTGTCCATCTGGAACGAAGTTTACCAGGAAAAATATGCAATCTCGAATTATATAAGAGAACTTTCTGTGATGGTTCAAAGTTTTTCCTCAAAATATTTCTATCATGAAAAACCTTCATTTTCTCTTTGTAAATTCGAGAGTTTTCGTAAGCATCATTCCTTAATTCTGCCAACTCACTCAACTGAAGCTTCCTATTTGAACTTGCATCATTTAAACCAAAATTAAACATTTTAATTGCCCAATATGCCTTATGTTCAAGTTCAACTGGTAAATGACAAGCCTTACCGTAGACAAGTCTGTAAGGTGACATCCCTAAGGGGGATTTGTATGCTGTACGGTATGCCCATAAAGCATCAATTAATCTCAAAGACCAATCTTTACGGTTAGGACTCACAGTTTTTTCCAAAATTTGTTTTATCTCCCGATTAGCAAGTTCAACTTGACCGCTTGTTTGTGGGTGATATGGGGTAGCGACTTTATGAGTGACACCATATTTTTTCATTAAAGCCTCAAAAGGTTTATTACAAAAGTGTTTTCCCCCATCACTTATAATAGCTCGAGGTGTTCCAAATCTTGCGAAAATATTTTCTTTTAAAAACCGCAAAACAGTTTTATGATCATTATGTCGACAAGGAACAGCCTCTACCCATTTAGAAACATAATCAATACCGACCAAGATATAAAGATATCCAAAAGAAATAGGGAAAGGACCCATAAAATCAATGCCCCAACAATCAAATATTTCAATTACCAAAATTGGGTTCAAAGGCATCATGTTTCTACGGGTAATTGCCCCCAACTTTTGACAACGGTCACAAGTTCGACAAAAAGAATTAGTGTCTTTAAAAAGCGTAGGCCAATAGAATCCACACTGCAAAATTTTTGCAGCGGTTTTCTTTACAGAAAAATGACCGCCACATGCTTCATTATGACAAAAAGAAATTACTGCATGGATTTCATTATCAGGTACACACCTTCTAATGATCTGATCAGGGCAATATTTAAACAGATAAGGGTCATCCCAAAAGAAATTTCGAACCTCTGTAAGAAATTTCCTCTTGTCTTGAGCAGTCCAATCAGATGGAATTTTACCTGTAGCAAGAAAATTAACAATGTTAGCAAACCAAGGTAATTCTGAAATAGCAAATAATTGCTCATCTGGAAAAGAATCATTAATTGGCAATGTTTCAATGATATCCTCAAAACTCAATCTAGACAAATGATCAGCCACTACATTTTCTACTCCCTTTTTATCTTTGATTGTGATGTCAAATTCTTGAAGTAGTAGGATCCACCTAATCAGTCGAGCTTTAGCATCTTTTTTTTCAAAAAGGTATTTTAAAGCTGCATGGTCAGTGAAAATAACAATAGGTGATCCAACTATATAAGAACGAAACTTATCCAAAGCAAATACCACAGCAAGGAGTTCTTTTTCAGTTGTAGAATAATTCATCTGAGCACTGTTCAAGGTTCTGCTTGCATAATGTATGACATGTGGCTTCTTATCCTTTCTTTGCCCCAAAACAGCTCCAACCGCGTAATCACTAGCATCACACATAATTTCAAAAGGTAAAGTCCAGTCAGGTGGTTGCATAATTGGAGCAGATGTGAGCATTTTAATTAATTTCTCAAAAGCCTTTTGACATGAATCAGACCACTCAAATTTACAATCTTTTAATAGGAGATTACACAAGGGTCTAGATATTGCACTAAAATTCTGAATAAATCTCCTATAAAAACCAGCATGACCTAAAAATGATCTGACATCTTTAACAGTTTTTGGAACTGGCAATTTTGAAATCAATTCAATTTTTGCTTTATCCACTGCAATTCCTTTAGATGAAACAATATGACCAAGAACAATTCCAGAAGAAACCATAAAATGACACTTCTCCCAATTTAAAACAAAGTTTTTCTCTTGGCATCGAACCAATACTTTTTCCAAATTACTCAAGCAATTATCAAAAGAATCACCAAAAACAGATATATCATCCATGAAAACTTCAAGAAATTGCTCAACCATATCACTGAAAATACTGATCATGCATCTTTGAAAAGTAGCTGGAGCATTACATAATCCGAAAGGCATTCTACGAAAAGCAAAAGTACCAAAAGGACATGTAAAAGTAGTTTTTTCTTGATCTTCAATGGCAATTTCAATTTGATAATAACCTGAGTATCCATCTAAGAAGCAATAAAATTCATGACCGGCTACCCTTTCTAAGATTTGATCAATAAAAGGTAAAGGGAAATGGTCTTTTCTAGTTGCAGAATTCAGCTTTCTATAATCAATGCACATACGCCAACTTGAAACCACTCTAGTAGGTATCAATTCATTTTTATCATTTTCAACCACAGTTATGCCAGATTTCTTAGGTACAACTTGAGTAGGACTTACCCATTTACTATCAGAGATGGAATAAATAATACCTGCATCTATTAATTTTAACACCTCAGTTTTAACAACATCTTTCATGATTGGGTTTAACCTACGTTGTGCCTCCCTAGAAGACTTGGCTTCATCCTCTAAAAATATTTTATGAGTACAAACAAGAGGACTAATTCCCTTAATGTCAGCAAGAGTCCAACCAATGGCAGATCTGTGAGAATTCAACACATTAAGTAACTTACCTTCTTGCAAAGAGTCAAGTTCAGAAGATATTACCACTGGAAAAGTGTTGTTGGACCCCAAGAAGGCATGTTTAAGTCCCATGGGTAAAGGCTTCAATTCTAGATTAGGAACTTCCACATTTGATGGCAATGTCTTTTCCTTTCGAGGTGGAAGCTTCTCAAACCTTGGAGTCCATTTATCAGCCTGTAAGGAATTAAACAACGAATTAAGATAAGCAATTTCTGGCTCCTCAAGTAATTCGGATTCTTTAGAATTCAATAAAAGAGTCTCAAAAGGTTCAGAAATACTAGTCTTCTCAAATTGATCCTGTACAAGAACTTCAATCAAGTTCACCACTCCACATTCATCATCTTCATAAGGTTTCCTGAAAACATTAAAAATGTTAATTTCCAATGTCATGTTACCAAAACTGAGTTTCATTATCCCACTCCTACAACTGATGTGTGCATCACATGTAGCAAGGAAGGGACGTCCTAAAATGACAGGAATTTCATTTTCAGAATGCAAAACAGGTTGTGTATCCAAAACAACAAAGTCAACAGGGTAGTAAAATTTGTCCACTTGGACCAATACATCCTCAATTACCCCTCTCGGCACTCGTACAGAACGATCAGCAAGTTGCAACTTCATTGTTGTGGGCTTCAATTCACCAAGACCTAACTGCAAATACACTGAATATGGCAACAAATTTACACTAGCCCCCAAATCAAGCAAAGCACAATTGATGTAATTTTTTCCAATTACACATGAAAGAGTGGGACTTCCTGGATCTTTGTATTTAGGAGGGACCTTATGTTGCAACAATGCACTCACATGTTCAGTCAAAAATGCATTTTTCTTCACCTGATGCTTTCTTTTAAATGTGCACAGATCTTTTAAAAATTTAGCATAAGAAGGAATCTGTTTAATAGCATCTAACAGAGGAATATTAACTTTGACTTCTTTAAAAACATCCAAAATTTCATGATTTTGATTCAATTTCTTTGGAGGATTTAAAGCTTGGGGAAAAGGAGCAGGAAAATTATTTTCATTTAATTCACTCAATTTGGACTTGTTTAGTTCATCATTATTCTTAGATTTTTCAACTTCCTTTGGTGAAGGTGTTGTATCAATTATTTTACCACTTTTAAGAGCAATGACAGACTTAGCATGTTCAATTGAGGTTTCACACAAATTAACATTTTTTGGATTTGGTTGAGTTTGAGAAGGAAATTTCCCTTTTTCATTTATTGCAAAAGAATTTGTCAATTTAGAAATTTGGCTTTTAATTTCTTTATTTTCATCAACCATTTGACCAAACAAGGTATCATACCTTTGATTTTGCTTCTGTTGTTCCTGCATAAATGCTTGAAGAGTATCGCTCAAAGATGGTCTAGCATTAAATGTATTAGTTGTAGGAAATTGATGATTGAAAGAATTTCTCTCACTTACCTGAGGTTGTGAATCATTGCTCCAAAGAAAATTTGGATGATTCCTTGTCGCTGGATTGTAAGTGTTGGAAAAAGGAGAATATTGTTGTTTGAAGTTTCCAACAGCAGCACAACGCTCCTCATAAGCTCCTTTCATTTCCTGAAAAATTGGGCAATTTTTAACAGTATGACCAATCTCATAACAAGAATCACATACTTGATTAACATCAGCTTGAAAAACAGGTTGAGGCAAATTTGATTTTTCCGTTTTCAAAGCAGCTATCTCTTTAGTCAAAACCTCAAATTTTAATTTCCAATCATCTTCTTCTTTTAATTGATAAATTCCTTTATTAGTAGAAGATGTGGCAATTCTTGACCGATCAGTGGTCTCAACTGGACTGGGGACAGTCCATTGATGAGCTTTTTCAGCAATTTCATCCAAAAATTCTAGGGCATCATCAGGGTCTTTTTGCATAAAATTTCCATTACACATTGACTCAACAAATTGGCGATCACGAGGGAGAAGTCCCTCATAGATATAACTAGCAAGACGCCAATTTTCAAAACCATGGTGTGGGCACAAATTCAAAAGCTCTTTAAATTTTTCCCAAGTTTGATACAAAGTTTCATTTTCCTTTTGAGAGAAATTTGAGATTCTTTTCTTAAGAGCAATCGTCTTGTGATTAGGAAAATACTTGTTAAAAAATGCTTGAGTCATTTCCCCCCAAGAACCTATGGATCTAGCCCTTAATGAATACAACCAACTTTTAGCCTTTTCTTTTAAGGAAAAAGGAAAAAATTTCAACCTTATGAAATTAAGCCTATCAAGTTGAACATTGTAAAAAGTGCCAATAGCCTCTTCAAATTCCCTAACATGCACATAAGGATTTTCACTTTCCATGCCATGAAAAATGGGAAGCAGTTGAATCATTCCAGGTTTGAAATCATAATTTGGCATGTTAGGTGGAAACATGATGCATGACGGATTTGGTGCACGAATAGGATGCAAAAATGTCTCTAAAGTTCTAGGTGCAACTACTTCTCTCATTTCATTATTCTCAATCTCATTATTTTCAATATGAGCATTAATTTCTTGTTCATTATTCGCAATTTCTTGTTCATCATTCACAATTGCTGCCATGCTTTCAGATTTGTTGGAATTTTCAGTTGAAGAAGTTGAAGCAGAATGTTCTAAATTAACAGTTTCAGACTTTTTGACAAACCTTCCTAGATGATCTCTAGGTCGCATAAAGAAAATAAATAGATAAACAAAAAATACAAATACAAATATATATTAACAACGAGATAAGTTTGGAAAGAGTGTACCAGATGTGAAGAATTTCACATAACCAGCAAACCTTTGACCAAGGGGATCTCTGCACTCTTTGACAAGCCGCTCCCCGGCAACGGCGCCAATTTGTTCGTACCACTTTTACAAAAATCAAAGGAGATAGTATCGTATAGTAGTGTAGCTCGGAAGTCCGAGTGTCGTATCCACAGAGAGCAGTGTAAAGAAAATAACAGAGATGAAAAAGAACAAGTGTGATTGAGAGGTAGAATTATGCAAGATTTGATTTGGAGAAAATTTAATTGATTAAAACACTAAGGCATTGGGTTTCCACTTTTAACATAAGCATGCAACTCTTAATAATTTGATCCACAAAATATTTTCCATTGTAGTTGTTCAAAATAATTAAAGCTCTTTTTAATTTCCTTTAGAAGTATTCTAAGCATAACTTGTACCATTGGCAACAAACTATCAAAAAAATAATCTTCATCAAAATTCTATTAATCTTTAGTAATTCTCTTCTCTTTTAAAAGCATGAAAGTTTTTACTACACTATGGGAAAAACATGATTGAACCCATGAAATAGATTATCAAACATTCATCAATTAATTAAAAAGAAAACTACAAATTCCATTTGAACAAAAACTACAAATTCACATTAAAGCTTAAGTTTGGATCAAACTAATAAAAATTACACACTTATATTAAAAGTTTCCTCCCTAGCCCTAGCTAGGGAGTTAGTTCCCCATAATAAAATAAAACTAAAAACAGAATTTAAGACTTAGAAATATGGAGGGAAAAGAGAAAAAGCTCAAGATTGTGGAGCTTGGTGTAGTTTTACAATGCCGTAGCTCCATCTATTTATAGGAGGATGGGAGCAATATTCATGATTTTAATATGTCTTCCACTTGCCATCAAACCAATTGCCAAGTTGCTTTCTTTAATTAATTCATTGTGATGATGACTCCTTATCTAAATTCTTCAAAACTTTCTTCCACTTGAACACTTTGTCATGCATTTCCATACTTTCCTTCTTCTCATTGTCGGGTATCACTCTTGAATTTCTCCACACCACTCTCCACTTGCTTCTTTACTCCAAGCTTTTATCATTTCAAATAAGTACCCATCATTTTCAAATATATTCCTTAATCTTGGCCTAGTTCCTTGACTTTGGTTTTCACAAAGATCTTTGAGTCTTCTTATCAATTGCTCCACTTGCTCATCTATCGTATCTTCTCATAAAAACTGCAGCAACTTTCCTCAAATTGTAGCTAGATAACAACTCAAGCATCATCATTCTTCTTTGCATTCATTGGTTGCAAGTAGTCAATTTGAACTTCTCCTTCATTGTTTATTCATTCTTTCTTTATTTCTTCAATGATGGAAGCTTTGCATGCATGTCCTAGAGTATATTCATGCAATTGATTGCTTCTTCTTTTCATTTGTTTTATCTTCAATTGCATTTGCTGCTGCACATATTTCTTCTCATCCTTTACTTTCTTCTTGCAACACATTACTTACTTCTTTTCCTCAACATGCTATTGGTGGAAGACACTTAATATCTACAAACAACCACTCATTAAATATAAAAACAAAGATTGGAAAGAAACAATAAAAATACTTTAATAGATTTATATAAAACAAAAGAAAATACTAACAAATATAAATTTAAGGATAAAACTTGTATTAATTTTGTGCTCATCAGCTATGTTTGGTGAGTTTAAAAATTCTATGATGATTGAGTTTGACATATCAAACCTTGGGTTAATGCATTATTTTTTGGGCATTGAAGTGAATCAATCCCCTGCTGGAATTTTTATCTCACAAAAGAAGTATGTTAGCCTTGGACAGGTTTCATATGAAGGATTGCAATCTAGTTGGAACTCCAACATCGTCTGATTTGAAGCTTGCGAAGAATTTGGATGGAAGAAAGGTTGATCCCACTCTTTATAAGCAAATTGTGAAAAGCCTTATGTATTTGACTTCAACCAGGGCGGATATTATGCATGATGTGAGTCTTATTAGTCGTTCTATGGAGAATCCTACAGAGCTTCGTCTTGCAGCAGAAAAAAGAATTTTTGTCTATTTAAAAGGTACGGTTGATTTAGGTGTTTTCTATAAGAAGGAAGCAAAGTCTGGTTGGTTTGGTTTTACAGACAGTGACTATGCAGGAGATCAAGATGATCGAAGGAGCACTTTAGGATATATGTTTATGATGGGTTCAGGGGCAATTGCCTGGTCATCTAAGAAGCAGCCGATTATGACTTTATCAACAACCGAAGCTGAATTTGTTGCAGCAGCATCCTGTGCATGCCAAGCCATTTGGCTGAGAAGGTAAATTGAAGCACTTCACCACATGCAGCAAGGTCCAACGTCAATCTATTGTGATAATGTTTCTGCTATTAAGCTTTCGAAAAATCCAGTTTTGCATGGAATAAGCAAACATATTGATGTGAGATATCATTTTCTTCGTGATCTCTGCAAGGATGATGTTATTGATCTGATTTTTTGTAAAAGTGAGGACCAAATTGCTGATATTTTTACCAAGCCTCTCAAGTTGCCTGTGTTCGTGAAATTGAGAAATTTGTTGGGAGTTAGTTCTTTGAAGGATGTTGCTTGTTGCCCTTGATGTTTGAAGAATTGAAGTTTTACCTTTAAATTGATTGTCTGTCGAACACTCAGTTTAAGGGAGGGTGTTAAGAATATTTATTGTTCTATTTATTATGTTTATGTTTATCTTGTTAAGTTGCAGAAGTCCTATTCTTTAGTGAGTTGGTTGTTTAGTTGCTAGGTAATAGGAGAGTCGAAGTTGTCTTGGAGTCATGGTTAGTGGCTGAATGTCATGGTTTAGTCGTGCATTAGTTGTTCCTATTATTTAGCTTAGTTGCTTTGTTATTTTGCTATTTAAGTTGTATTCAGTATTCAAGTTTAATAAGAAGAGAAGTTTGAATTCCACAAATACGTTCTTGGTTCTTCACCCTGTTTCCTTATTTTCAACATTGTAGGCAATCCATACATCAGCAATGTCTCCACTATGGAAGCTAGCATTCCAAGAGGTGCTCACAGCAGAAGCAATTGAGTTGTTATTAATCCCCACATGCTCATATCTAGGATCCCATTCGGGGTTTGCATAGGAGTCGAACTCAACTAGAACAATTTGGTTCCCGAAGAAGGCCATAGTTGTGGTGTTGAATAGGCCTAGAAAGCCACCAGCTGAGTTTGGTGGGATTTGGATTCCAAACAGGAGCAAGAAAGAATGCAAGTCCATTGCCATAAGATGCATAGGGAACACCTTTTGTGTCAACAATGAACTTGAAATGGGTTGTGAAGTCAGTGAGCTTCCCAGTATTATAGTCCCAGAGTGGCACTCTCTCAGCGTAGGTGGCCCATCCAACTCTGCATCAATAATCGGTTTTGTTGACCAATTCAATTTTTCCAGCAGAAGGTACTACATCTCCCTGGTAGAGTATGGTGGTGTCATTTGGATCGAAATGGGGAATTTGGAAATAAATTGAATGAGATAAAGGAAGAACAAAGAGGAAAAAGAGGATGCTGATAGGTAGAGGGGGTATGGCCATGTGAAGGAGATAGAGATGGAGAGCAGAGCAGTTAATTGAAGGCCAAATTCTTGGTAACTTACATTATGAATTTGTCAGGCCAACAATTGCTTATAATTTGGTGATGAAACTCTTATTAGGAAGGAGTTTATTCTTTCCCCAAATTGTAGAGATTGAATCCATTTGTATCCTGATGTAGAACAGCCCGTAGATTTAGAGTAAATACTTGAGTATTAGAACAGAGAAGAAATAAGGGATCGAGGAGAAGAATTAGAGATCGAAGAGACGAAGGGAAAGGGAAGAAATCAGAGAGTTTAAAGTAAGGAAGAACAGAAATCACATAGTTTTAAGAGAAGGTTTACTCAATATCCAAATCTGAATTTTAAAGAACTACATGGGGTTATTTATAGAAAACTAAAACCTAGACATAATAGGATAAAAATCCCTTGCTTAAACAGAAATCCTAACCCAAATAAAATAGGAAACTTAAAACTAGAAATCTGGAAATCTGGAAAAGTAGAAATCCTACTAGAATTAGGAAAACTAGAGAATCTAGGAAACTAACAAATACATTAGGAAACTAATAAATTTAGGTCATATGCGTTCTGCATCATATCCACTAAGGAAAGAAAAAATCTGTCGATACTACTAATTGATACATAGCTTTTGGAAATAAAAAGAACCACAAGATAGTCTTCTTGAACACGTTTCCCATGAGGGGCTCTACAAAGCAACTTTGTTATCAATGTTGAGAGCGAGATCGATGTGTTCTTGTTGGAAAATGTGTCTGATTCAGCACTAGGTTCCTTCGTCTTAAGTTAAGTTCAGTTTACGTTTTAGATTAGGTAGTAGTAGATCCAGCCATTATTATCAAAGCTATTGGACATCAATGGTAACGGACTTAGAAGGCAAGAGTTGATTTTCAATGAAAATTAATAGTGAAAAGAACATATAGAAAAAAGGGATGTCTGCATTTTCTGGTAGAATAGTGGGGGTGAAATGAAACTTTATTGCTGCATAATATGAGTTTGTTTGCATTTTGTGCAGATAAACTTTCATGCCACATAGTTTCCCTTATTTCTTTGCAATAGAATAGATCATCATACAAGGAAAGAAAAATGAACTACTTTTTGAGTAATTTCCAAGCTATTTATAGATGCAACCAGTCATGTCATGGAAAGCACTAAGAATGACTTTATATACAAAGTTACAAACTGAGATTGTGTGTAGAGCTCAACGACCTTCTTGAGTGCTTGTGGTTATTAATGGATCACCGGACCTGAATGATGGTGTAGGTACATCATACACTGGAACAGGCATCTTTGAGGGAAGATTTGGCAATGCTGCCTCAAAGTTCAGAACTTGATTTGCTTGCCTTATCGACGGCCTTAAACTTTTATCAGGGTGAGCACACCACAGTCCCACAATCATTAAACACTCTACTTGTTTCTCTTCTTCCAAATGCAGCCTCTCATCCATTGCTAAGAGAAGCTTTCCTTTTCCATAAAGGTCCCAAACCCACTCTATCAGCCCCATTTCGAAATCCTTTCCCATACGATCCATTGACCTTTTTCCAGTAGCGATTTCTAAGGCGACCACACCAAAGCTATAAACATCAGACTCTTTACTAGCTCTACCTGTGCTAATATACTCTGGAGCCAAGTAACCAATTGTTCCAACCAATCCAGTTGTTTGAGGGCCAAGCTCATGGTCCATTAGTCGCGCTAACCCGAAGTCACCAAGCTTGACGTTGAAGTTAGAATCTAGCATGACATTGCTTGATTTTACATCCCTGTGCACCACACATTGCTCCCACCCTTCATGAAGATAAAGCAATGCAGAGGCCAACCCCAGAGATATCTTGTATCTCACAGCCCAAGATAGTAAAGCAGACCTCTTCCCAAAGAGGTGAATGTCAAGGCTACCATTTGGCATGAACTCATAGACAAGAAGGAACTGACCTCCGTCATGGCACCATCCTATGAGTTGCACTAGATTTCGGTGTCTCAAGCTGCTAATAACCTTCACCTCTGTTATGTACTCCTTTCTTCCCTGCCTAGACCCGCTTGAAATTTTCTTCACCGCAACTGCTATGTCTAAATCGGTTAGGTAGCCTTTGTATACAGCCCCGAATCCTCCTTCGCCCAACTTCCTCTCATTAGAGAAATTGTTGGTGGCTGTAACAAGATCGCTATAAGAGAACCTTCTTGGTCCTGCTCCTCTTTCAAGGTCTTCGTTGATTGATGTTAAGTTTACTGTCTCTGGTGTTTCCCTTTGCTTTTGCTTCCACCTCCAAGTCCTCACAATTAATGCTATAAACACCCCAGCTATCAGAACACCGCCAGAAACTGTTAAACCCACTACTACTATTTTCTTCTTTGCATTGTTTCCACTAGTTTCTTTTCTTTCCAAAGTTGAATTGAATTCCCACGATACAATCATATTCCGCTCCCCATGTTGACTAGTACCTGCTGAAAATCCAATTGTGACCCACTCAGGCAGAATTTCCTTCAGATCAATCTGGTAATAGAGACTAGTGCTTTCGTTAGGATTCGAAGTAGTTTGGTAGCTCCAATGAACACTTAAATTTTTAGGTAGGCAATCCATACATCAGTAGTGTCTCCGCTATGTACGCTAGCATTCCAACGGGTGGTCACAGCAGAAGCAATTGAGTTGTTGTTAATCCCGACATGCTCATATTCGGGATCCCATTCAGGGTTTACGTATGTATCAAACTCAACAAGAACAATCTGGTTTCCAGAAAAGTCACTGGTTGTGGTGTTGAATAGGCCTAGAAAGCCACCAGCTGAGTTTGGTGGGATTTGAAATCCAACAGGAGCAAGAAAGAACGCAATCCCATGGCCGTAAGGGTTTTCACCTGTTGTGTCAATGATGAATGAGAAATGTGTGCTGAAGTCTGTGAGCTTCCCAGTATCAGAGTCCCAGATAGGCACTCTCTTAGCATAAGTGGCCCAGCCAACACGGCATACATAAGTACGCCTACTAATCAGTTCAACTGCGCCAACAGAAGCCACTGCATCTCCCTGATAGACTATGTTGTCTGCACTCGATTCGAAGCGGTTTATTTGGAAATTAATCGAACAAGCATAAGGAAGAAGCAAAAGGAAAATGAAGCTATTGATAGGTAGAGATGATAGGTTGTTGAAAGAGATGGCCATGGCCTGGAGAATAGACTGAGACAAAGAAGGAAACAGAGAAAAGAGACAGAGAAGTAAACAGAGACAAAGAGACAGAGGAAGAGAAGTTGGAGACCAATTGCTTGGAAGCTTACATGATTGTGAGGCAACAATTTCTAGAGAAAAATTTGCTGCAGCTTTAGTGTAAATTGTCAACTCTTAAAATGCATATACAATTCAGAATTATGGTACTCATCTCTTGAATGATTGATTAATATTTAATATCTCATCTTTTCCATACTAGGGTTCATACGTATACTACAACTGCATTACGACAACCATCATTCTGTGCGCAATATATATATATCCTTGTTGAAGTTAATTAATGAAATTCAACGATGTGTTAGTTAAGATGGACAGTCGTGATGTGAGTGAAGGTTAAATAATGGGGTCTCTGCAAGAAAGTATGTTTAAAGCATATTATCTCTTAATAATAATCAGCCATGGAGTTGACCTTCGACAGGAACAGGAAGGCACCTGAAAAAGAGAGGCAACTGTTGGCTACTAAACAAAGAATGGAACATTAATATACGTACTTCACTTGAAACATGGCTGTGTTCACATTGTCTCTGCCATCGCACAGCTCCTATACAGGAAATATGAGAGAAAACCTCAAAGTTTATTGACTATTAATAAGACTAACAACCCTAAGGCCACCTTAAGGTGGGGAGGGCTATATTTAGCGGTATACATTTAGCCTTCTAACAAATAATTTTATAAGGTATTATGAGGTTACATTTTAACCGTTTCCAGGAGCAAAGGGCTAAATTTAAGATTTTAATAGTTTTTAGTATATTATGTAAATTTATTAGTTAATTTAATTAAACTACTATTTATATCCTATTTAAAATACATTTTAGAAGAGAAAAATATTTTGGGATAGGATTTTTGACATCCACATGTCGATACTTGATTAGCCCTATAGATTTATGATTATATTTTTTCTTGTTCTCAAAACAACTTAAAAATTAATTTAAATGGAAAAAGATGAAGGATAGTTTGTAAAAGAATGAAGAGATTGTGAGAAATTGTGTAAAATGATGAAATTGAGGAAGGATAATATGTAAAATGATGAAGATGTTATGATAAATTATGTAAGAAGAGGTAGGAATTCATACAAAAAATTTAGAAATTTTTTAGAAATTCTTTTTAATAAAAACAAAATCATTTTTTGATTTTTTTTATTAATAAAAAAAACTAGATGACATCACTTGACGGCTAGGTTACGTTAGCTAGGCCACATCCAATTATTTAGCCCAAGCGATATTTGGGGGGGGGGGGGAGGGAGGAATAGAAGGGGGGGGGGGGGGGGGAGGGAGGAATAGAAGGGTGCAGAGGTAAATGTTCTTAACTGTTGAAGAATATAAGTCCTACATTGGAAACTTGACTAAATAAAATACAAGATATAATGAATCCCACACCTATTAGGCTTCTTTAGGTGGTTAAGTTTGGGACAATATCTGTGTTGCTAGTAGTGGACGGCTGGCCCGTCTCTTTGAAATTTAACATGGTATCAAAGCGGGACCCCGATCTAGACCCAGACCCACACTCCGAACTAGACCAGCCACACCTTGATTCAGTGTGGCCATCGCCCCGACCGACCGAACCCGACTCAGACTATAACCTATGAATCTTTCGTTGCACATAGACCCATATGATTAACTCCGATGTGGACTTGGTTCCACGTGTGGCCTACTATGTGGTGGTCCCACGTGAAGGGACGTGTTGAAGAATATAAGTCCCACATCGGAAACTTGACTAAATAAAATACAAGATATAATGAATGGTTCCCCTACTAATATCACCGAGGCCTTTTGTGATAAAACCCCACACCTACTGGGCTTTGTAGATGGTTAAGTTGGAGATAATATCGGTGTTGCTAGTAGTGGACCGCTGGCTCATCTCTCTAAAATTTAACATTAACCACTTGAGCTATAAGCCCTTGCCACAGTTAAGTTATTATGTGAAAAAATATTATCACACAGCCATATCAGCATATTCAGCACCTGGTGTTCAAATACACTACTAATCAAGAGAGGTACAGCAACGGTATAATAAAACCACAAAAAAAGAGACTAATAATAAATCCTAGTCCATATTAATTTACTAATATAAGAAGATACTAATAATCAATAGGTAGTATGATTGGTTTTCCACTCTTAATTGCACCGAGTTCTCCTTGTGCATCTCACATGAAGATATAGCAAACCTCTCTCTCAGCTTTGAGTGTTTTTTCTCCCAACCCTAGCCCCCCTCTCTTCTTGTGCCGCGCGCTAGGGGAGGAAGTGGTCACTGACCCTCCTCCCCTCCCCTCCTTTCACCCCCTCTTTCCCTCTCCTCCTTCCTCCCTCTTTATCTTCTATTTTTGTGGTTTTTTCCTTCCTCCTCTTCCTCTTTTCTTTCTTTTCTAGTTCCCTCTCCCCCTTCCTCCCTCGTTCCCGACCTCTCCTCCCTCTTTCCCTTTTTCTGTTCTCTCCCTCCACTTTTTTCGAGTCTTTTTCTCTTTCTTTCCAACTCTCCCTTTTTCTTGTTTTCTCCCTCATCCCCCTTTTCCGACCATTTCCTTTCTCTTCCACCTCTTGGGGGGTTTTGCTATGTTTTTGCAGAGTGATTCTCAGTTTTTCTGGTGTTTTTTCGGTTTGAGCCTGTTTGGCTATGCTCGTGGCTCTCTCTGAGAGTTGGGTGCTTTTCCCTACTGTAGTGATTGCTTGAGCCTTGTGCTATGTATTGAGATTAAATGTCTCAAGCCGTTGTGTCCCCCGTTTTTCGCCAATCTACCCCAACATCTCGTTCTCTTTTTGCCTGCTCTTCTGTTCGAATATGGACTCTCCATTGGAATACAACAATTATATCTATAAGCGCTTTGCCATGCTATTATCGGAGTGTATTTAGAGCTTTTGCTACGATTCTTGCTCTCGTGCTTGCACCAATACTCTCCAATCTCGTGGTGTCTATATTTTGGTATGTACCTTGGTGTTGTGATTGGTTCTTGATTTCTCTTAGGTGCAATGTCGGATTCGAGTGTGATGGAGAAGGCGATCTATGGAGGAATGTTTTAGTGCTGATGTGTTTATGCCTTTTAGGGAATTTCTCTTCTTAGCTGAAGATCGGTGGGTCTCTATGTACAACAGTGTTGACCTGTGTGGTGGGTGTGTATCCCCTTTGTGGCCATGATGGTGCGGTTCTCGTCCCCTATGCGGTAACAGTGGCTTTATGTTGTATTTTGTTTTGAATTTGTGATGGGGAAGATTATTATACTAGACTGTACTGGTTCTAGTCTAATCTTCCATGTGTTTGTGGGGCTTTGTTTGTTCCTGGCCTTTTCGGCTTTTGTTTTCTCTGTTTGTTTGCTTCATTGCCCAATTGAGACGAATCTTATTGTGAAATAAATGAGAATCGAGGTCATTTCGCATGAACTTGTAGATAAGAAAGAACCCACCTTCACCCCACTCTCTCTTAAGAGACAAGTTGTTGATATTTTATTCATTTAGCAATGAGAAACGGGGATGGTGAAGGAGAAATGGGTGTCGAAATCAGTGAGCTTTCCTGTTTCATTGTCCCATAGAAGCACCCTTTCACCATACGTGACCCATCCGACACGCCATAAATAATTCACTTTGTTAAACTCGACAACATCATCTAAAGCCATTGCATCACCATGATAGTATATGTTGGCTGTATTAGGAACAAAGGTAGATATATCAAAAGAAAGTGAACAAGCAAAGGGAAGAAAATGAGAGAAAAAGAAGAGTGGCAGCACTGGTAATCTGTAGAAAGAGGTCACCATTGGTGAGGGTGGGTTGACAGAGAGAGAGAGAGAGAGAGTTGTGACAAGTTTGAGAGACTTGACTTTATATCTCAAGACTGATAGGGTCTTATAATGATACAAATGTGTTGAATCAGAATCTCATAAATACAGAAAAAGACTTTATGCAAATTCATTGGCATATTAATTATCTGCATCTTTTCTACAGTCTCACTATCTAATATTTATGTGACATATATTTATATATCAACTTGGTTCATGGTTCATTACTATAATCACCACAAGATTGCCAATGATAGCCACTTCCACCAACAGGGTTCTTGGAAAGTGTTTAAATGAGAAGGATTGACAACAAGCCAATAAGAAAAAAGATGTTTTCGAAGATTACCTTAGAATCTGCTTAGAGTTGACCTTGAATAGTTTTACATCCTTGAGTAGTTTCAGAGATATGTGTTTTGCATTAATTCTATCGTAATAGCGGCGAGACCGCCTTTTTTTCTGCCAATCTGCTAGGGCTTATAGACAAATCCTGTGGAACCATATAAATTAGAAAATGCAGAAACTCTTCTACATAGTGGTTACACTAAAACCATGATCAAGAAATTAACAACTTGTTTTGAATTAATCCCAAGAGACTTAATTGTGATTAGCAAAGAACTCAACTGCTAGAGAGTTGCTTCGGTACCTGGAAATTCTCAACATTCCACTTCTTTTTTACTCAGCCTAATTGCACGCTGGATGAAAATTTTCATTCTGATTTCAAGGCCAGGCAATCATTGGCCGACGGAGGGAGGGCAATTGGGGTTTATCAGCCCCACTGAACAAAATAGTCTCTATTATTTTGTCCTAACAACTCGGTTTATCCATTGATATGTTTCTTAAGGTGCAAGTAAATGCCCAAAATATTCATGCCTCTATTTCTCATCTAGATTTAGCCACCATGAAATCAGATGTTCACCTAAGCAAATTATAATTTCATGATCAAATAGAGACAAGCTAAAAATTTTAAATGATGTTGGCACATTGATTCCCCGTCATTTTAGTCAACAAAATTAATAACATGAACGTAGACATCCTAGACCTTGAGACTTTGACCAGTTCCATATCCATAGTATGGAACAGGTTTCTTTCCTACTAGGACAAAAGGCGACCAGCGAGGGAAAAGAAATTCAAAAGAAATTGAAACCTCTGGTAACAAAAGTACTAACCATCTCATTTGGAAGTTAAAATCTACCATGTCTTCAAACGTGGAAAGTAAAGCAAACCCAGCTGAAGAACAAGACGAAATCAATGCAAGTGTGGGGAGAAATTTACCTTAAGGCTTAAGCCCAACTTGGTTCATTACACTAGGCCCAAGATTCATTGCAAGTTAAGCCGGGGGGTGGGGGAGGAGAAATGTGTCATTTGTGTTTGAACTTGAGACAATTGAATTACAGTCAAATGTTTTTACCACTGAGCTATGGACTCGTTTGGCAAGGTAGTTGGTATTTTAGCATCACACATTTTGATAAGATACTTACTGATAATATTGCATGTTTGGTTAGCTTGACAAGATTCATAATCTTAGTTAAATGTTTAGCGACTTAAAAACAACTTGAATTGGATTCTACTAGGTCATGTAATAGCATATTTCAGTTCATTCACCTATTTTAATCATATGTAGTACGAAACACATTATCGGATTAATGTTATTGTCTCCAATCCAATTTAATCCAATGCGATCCAATTCTACCCCATAATTCAATCTAATCTAAATCTCCATCACCAAACATGACCACTAAGAAAACGAAGAAAGACATGATCTAATAAAGAGCTAGGTTAAAGTGTCAAGGACCAACAGGGAAAGAACAAAAGCACAAAATAATTCACCCCCTTCGAGTTTCCACCCTAATATATTTCCATTTCCAGTTCCAGTTCCAGTGTAAAACTTCCACACTCTTCTCGAGTCTTGAAGGTCTCCTGTCAGAAATTACCTGAAGTGAAAAAGAATTAGTGTTTTCAATCCACCGAGCAAGTGGGCTTTAGAGAATCAAAAGGGACATACCTCTCCTCCGATAAAAAGGAGCCACATCTGACTTTCATTGGGCGGAGAAAATTGAAAGTTATGATAAAGTTTCATGTGCTTCTCTTATTAGTTTATGTTTGCTGTAAACATCGCAAGACTGAAAAGCAGTCATATATTGAGTATTGAATGGTGTGATGACTCGGTAAAGCAACATTTTCCTTTGTTGGGATGGTAGACTAGTGCCAAATGTCCACAAAATTGCCTTTTTTCTCTTGGTCTATGAACCTATATCATTTGTTGATGATTGACACCTGGCTAAGCTGCTAGTTGATGTCATAAAGTTGTGCTTAAATTAACCTAATCTTCGATTTGGGGTTCCTAAATCCCAGGGCCCCAATAGGATTTACAGCAAGATCGAATCTTATTGGTCTAACAAATCAAATTCACGTGGGGTTTAGCCAATGGGAATTTGTGTTTAGAGACAGGTCACCAAACCATAATGATTAACGTGGCCTTAGCCACACCACATCCTAATTATAATATATATAATTACCCACCTAAAAGAAAAAGTTTAAAAATATATATCATTAGAGAGCTTCCATTAAGGGACACCCTCATAAAGCCCACTCTGTATTATATGTTACTAATTCAAACTGAAATGTCAAATGTCATATTATTTTATTATATTTTTAAAAATAAATGGGACCCATATAATGTATAAAGTTTTAAAAGAGAATAAATGATAATGAGGTCCATAACTAAAAAAACATTAAAATAATATTTGACATCAAGTTTTTTGATATGTTATTTTTGACATATCTCTTCCAGCTTTCAAATTTATGTAAGATTTGACTACTCAGTTAGAGCAACTTTAACCCTCAATTTTTGTCATTTCTTGTCTATGTAGCAATTTGACATATCAATTGAAAATGCTCTAATAAAGAGTTTAAGAGTTGTTTAATTACAATTTACAATTAGTTAAGCTCGAGATAGAGGCATGCGAAGAAAAACACTCAAAAGTTGGCGGATGCTAATTTTAGCCTTTCGCATGTGACTTGGTATCTGAAACTTGCTGCAGGATTTCAACGCTTCAGAGAATTTCTCGTACTCTCGAAGTCCGTAATTATATATATTATATAACGCTAAATAATCCAACTCAAACTACTTTTCCTAGCTTTTTGAGTTCAATGAACTAAAAAAAATGAACTCATTTATTTTTGAGTTCACAGCCTACCAAAAAGGTGTATACAGGTGCCTTTGGCAGCCCCAACTACCAAATATTACAAGTGTTTAGATGCAATATATTAATTAGATTGCATTTTGTTGCTTTTCTGGATTGGCATGGATATATTTTAACCAGTGTTTTGAATAGCGTTTGCATAGCGCGAGCTATGCTATCGCGCTGATCATTTGCAAAGTGCACAAATAGCGTACGCCATATTAGCGAAATGCTCAAATTTGAGAAACGCTATATTAGTCTTTTAGCGATGTCTCATTGATCATTCGCGAAATGTGCTCCTCAGTTTGTATTTTATTTTTTTCTTTTAAAGTTTTCGTTTCAGTCCCATATCATCAAAAACCTACCAAAGTCACATAACCCACTCTGAAACACGCCTTAAATCATGAGCATATCACCTCTGAAAAATGCCTCTAGCCCTAACCCCCAAATTCTCCACATAATCCAGCAACCCACGAAATTGGAGGCCATTTTCGGAAAAGATTCAAGCTATATATTGGGCTGTGTTGTAGCACTAATTGAGTAGAAATTGGTGAATGATCTTCGTAAAGATCAACATTTGGATGATTATTTTCTTAATGTTGAGGAGGATTCTAGGGGAAGAAGATGATCTTTTATGTGATTGTTTTTGGTGTATTGTGAATTATCTTTGTAAGATCATATGTTTCTTTGGATTTGATGATCTTGTTGAACAATCCTTTTCTTAAATGCTTGATCATTTCTTTCATAATAATATTTATATTCTCAAAAGCTTATGAGCTTACGCGATATTATATGGGCATAAATTGCGACACGTTATACTGATAGGGATTCACAAACAATAAAACCAATGCCTCTCTCTCTCTCTCCAAATTTACCAGCTCTAGATACAACCAAAATCACACACTCATATGTGTCGAGAGACCATGACGAAGAGGGAATATGCTACAAGTAGAGGGAGAGAATATTTTGGCAAAGGTAACAAGGCGCTCAATTATCCATATATAGCCTATTACTATGTTTCAAGATGAGGATGAATATATAAACTGATCATTTCATCATTTAGTGGAGGAAAATGCTAAAAGCATCGCATTCTGACCACATAATTAGTTGTTTATATGAAGTAAATATATGTGGTTATTACAACAATATTAAAAGCCGACTATTGATTAACGCATTAATTAGCAAATCATATGGTCAGGTGATGTAATGAGATTTTGTGATCCTTTTAGCAATTACCCCTTAAACAAACATGATATGATTTATGTAAATAAACAAACAGGAAAACCAGAAGAGTATGGAAAAAATTAAGTTTCCAAATGCGCACTAACAAAACATATATATGTGTGGATGTGATAATTCACATGCATGTGTCGCTGACTTATAAGACAGATCACACCATCAAAATACTCGCAATATAAAGGATATGTATAGTTTCTATATATAGTATATCTACAAATAATATTATATAATTCATTCTTGAGTACTTCAATATACAAAGTACAGACCACTAATACAAGTTTAATCTACTCAAAACCCATTTCCCATTGAAAAATGGGTCTTACTTTCATCCCTAAACCACTTTTTGGCTATAAAGCTCTTATCATGGATGAAAATGTAACACAAGCTTCTTACAACCCACAGATTTGATCAATACCGTAAGTGTTCTTATGGGCTAGCTCCACCTATATCATGCTTTCTTCTTAATCCTCTTAATCCTCTTAATCCTTACGCTAACAATATTGAGATTATTCATCAATACTTTTTATTGCAGAAAACCTTAAGACAAAAAGGAGCTAGCTTAAGGGTTATGGGGAGGGGTAAGATTGTGATCCGGCGGATCGATAATTCGACAAGTAGGCAAGTGACTTTCTCAAAGCGTAGAAAGGGTTTGATTAAGAAGGCAAAGGAGTTGGCAATTTTGTGTGATGCAGAAGTAGGACTTATGATCTTCTCAAGCACCGGAAAGCTATTTGAATTTTCAAGCAACAGGTTTGACCAGTATTCTTTCTTTCTCCATATATGTGTTGATCCCGTGGTTCTAGCTTACTCTGTGTTCCTCTCTGGATCCTTTGAACCAACAGAAAATGACCACTCACACTTGAATACATATTTACAGATTCTTTATATATCTTACTGTTTGTGGTAAAACTTAGGTTAATTCATTAATTCAATGTTATATACGGTTTTATGTATATCTATTTACTGCAACCTAGTTTGCATGGCCTAGTGATAGAAATGCATGTATCTGCATCTAAATAACTTGTTGATGATTAGGGGTTATGAATAAATATATATATGTTATTAATTTTTATTTTTGAAATATATGTAGCTGATCTCTTAGGATGTCTAGTTTGCCGCTTTGAAGTTATGAAGAGATTCACAAAAATTGGAGCTGAACTAGAGCTTAGACTACAATGCAAGCAGTTATATAGTACCACCATTTTGTCACAGTCAAACATATTTATATAGCTCAGAATTTTGTCATGAGCTGTCATGGCTTGTATCTAGCCACCTACACCAACAAGGTGAACTTTGAATATCATCCTTGGCTGCTTAGAGTTAAGATATAATAAGAGTAGGCCAAAAAGTAACTCCTAAAAGCTAGAAAGATAATCGAAAGAACAATATTGACCAGAATATAGTTAAATGTTGTTGAAGTCCCTTAATTATAATAAGCTTACCAACTTTGAGAGCATTTATATAACTTTGTTATCTCTTCCCCCAGCCCATCCACTGCAGACCTGAACCGTTGGTTCTGGCGCCCTTCATTCTTCACTTTATAGTTGGGTTTTCTTACTTTCATTCAAATATATAACCGAAGATTCATTATCCCATTCAATGATGACTTCTTAACTCAACTCCGGGCAACTTACCAAAGACTTGTCAATGAAAAGCGTCTTCTATAGTTGGGGGTGGCAATTTTGGTAACATGATAACACTACTACTCGAAAATAATATGAAACATTCATGTTCAAGTTGATGATAATCGTGTTGTCAATCCATTTAGTGTGTATCATGTTCTTGTCATAACCGTGTTGACCTGCCTAACTCGACAATGACACGAAGACATTTGGTAATAGATCGTTATGTTAGGCTTGGCAACTTGCTTTGTTTAATCGTGTTCGTGTCATGTCAAATGAAATTATCATAAACTCAAACCAACCCTGTTAACTTATTGTGTCAAAATATATACATTCAATTTCATTTGCAAATTTATTGTGTCATGTCTGTCTGTTCATCTTTCTCTTGTTTATAAAATATAAAAAAATTGCAAATAAGATGAAGTATAACATAAATAAATAAATAAATTATAATACAATTAAAAACTTATATATCTACGGCATTGTACAACAAATAAAAGAAGCTAAAATTCTTTAGGGAGTCATAAATGAAGTTGAAATTTTAGGAGCCATAAATGCTATAATTATATATCTGCGGCATTATATGAAGTTGAAATTTTATCTACGGCTTCTAAACTTATATATCTATAGCTCCTAAATTTATATATCTAGTGTAGGGAGTCATAAATACTATAATTCTTTTTTAGTTCAATATAAATCAAAGAAGTAATATATAAAATAATATATAAATAAGAATTAAAAGAAGTAATATATAAAATAGGCAATATTAATTAAAAGTTTAAATTATTCATTAAATAAGACAACATTAAATTATAGGGAGCCACTAGCAGTCCATTCTCTCTCCTCAGATTTAGGAGCTTCTAAAGGTCTTCCTATTTTAGTAGATGGATAGAGAGCATGGTTGGAGGTGGGTATTCTCACTTTCTTCCTAAATTTTATCTAAAAATGTGGTTTAGGGTGTCCATTGCGGATGCTCTTAAAAATTAAATTTTAATATTACTTATGATCTTTTTTTTTCTTTTTTTTTTTTAAATCTTTATACAAGAGATAAGGGGGGAGGGGGTTTCCTTACAAATACTGTCAAGGTGCCATAGAGGTTCGAACCTGAGGCCACTAATATGCAAATCAAAGCCATTTTAACTAGGCTAGACCTCATTGGTCTTTTCTTCTCTTTATAAAAAAATATTACTACTTGTGGCCTTTCGATTTACTATAAAGGTTAGGTAAAACTTACTCATCATGTTAGGTTTCAAACAGGTTAACCATGACAACCAAAATGTGATTTAATTTTACCTAGTCATAAATGGGTACGTAGGTGTGTCATCTCATGCTACACGTGTAATAAATCCCGCCGTGTTTATGTTGACCCTAATTATATTGTGTATACGCTCTTCACGACATAAACACAATATACAAACATGAATTGCCAACCATGTATAGAAAGCACCCTTTCTGTTAGTGCTTTTTGTTGAAAGCACATAAAATGTTTATATAAATCTAAATACATCCTATAAATGCACTTGGAAGTGCTTCTTAGAGCATCTCCAAGGGAGATGTCAAATACCAAACATCAAATTTAAATTTGATGGCTGATGTGGCAATTTGACATCTTACACAGCTTTACACTCCACCTGATATGTCAAATTAAATTATTATTTTATTACATTTTAGTGTTGATTTATTTTTAATTAAAAAGAATAGAAAAGAAAAAATAATAAAATATTCATTTGACATCTTGCTTTTGGGATGTCAAAAATAACATCTCAATCTTCAACCTTCATTCCACATCAGCTTTGACACATCGGTTGGAATGTGTGAGATGTTATTTCTAGCTGTTAAATGTCTATGTGGCACTTTTGACATATCGGTTGGAGATGCTCTAAGAATGCTTCTATAGTGTTTCTTTATAAAGCACTAAAAAGTGGTTCTATAACTGAAGAAACACTTTTAGCTAGCTAGCTAATTCTGCCGAATACAATGAAAAGTGTACTTTTGGACATTTGAATTAATGCACTTTTAGATTACTAATTATCAAAGCATTCTCAAGCATACGTGGATTAGGCCAGTTGGTCAGAATAGTGAGTTCGCCCACTTGCACTCAAATTCGAATCCCCCTCCTCATAAGCAATTTTAAACTATTTGTATCACATTTACTGATCATAGTATAGACATGAAGTAGATGTGACCAATTTGTATAGATGGGTGTCATGCAAGTAAAACTCACCTCTATAAAACATATATATTGTAGCAGTGAATTACTTCATTTAAATTCAAAGCCATTTGTTTTCTCTCATCATGACTCAATGTTGCAAAATAGAATTTGCGAATTGAGGCATCATTTAAGTTCATTTTTATTGTGCTGCCTATACAGAACTTCAAGGGCATTAATTGTCTTTCTCATAGAGTGTTATTCTTTATGGCTTTGACGACCATTATATCCTCTTTTTCAAAAAGTCCTCATCAGGACAATCTGACCACTTCATGTCTTTCCCCCAGCATGAAATCAGTGATAGAGAGATACAACAAATCAAAGGAGGGGCATCAACAACTGCTTAACTCAGCATCAGAAATGAAGGTCTTTCCATCTACCTCTCCCTAATTTAATTCTTCTGCATTATTCAAGCATATTGTTGTTTACATTGAAGTTTATTGTTTCATCATGTTTGACCTTGAAATAAAACAATAGTAATGCTAATAATTCCACATTGCAAGAGTCAGATTTCTTTTTCTTTCTTCCCAGCTTTATTTGAGTATAAAATAGATATCAGGGTAAGCTTTATTTGAAAAGACCTGACAGTTTTGAGCAAAGAACACACATAGTCCAAGTTTATAACATACCATTATGCAAAGATTGCAGTTCTGCTTCGAATTCAGGGTTTACGGCTATAGTATCCGCATACAAATGAAACGCGTGTACGTATAGTATCTGTTTCAACATGTAGAAAGTATCACTCTGCAATATAAACAATAAACCTCTTATGTTTCCAAGAAGAAGAAAAAAAAAACTAATACATCTTTGTCTTATACCTTCTAGGCACTCAGTTATCATCTCTACTCAAGTATTGTTAGGTTTTAATGCAAAAGATATCCAACTCCCAAACAGTTGCTTGTATTGCTACCAATAAGAACGTAACTAACAAAGAAAAAGTATTACAATATTCTGTGGTCCTGCAGCCTGCTTTTTCAAGTCAAACGAACTATTTTTTAATGGAATTATGCCAATATGTGGATATTGAGAGGCTATAGTTTTGTCTTGATATATATATTCAATTCCTTTATGCTACCAATTCTACATAAGAAAAGCTTACTTTCACACCACCATCAGGCGAAGCTAATTAAACATTACTGATCAACTTCCTTGGCACTGATCAAGTATAGTTGTTAGTTAAACCAGGTTGTGATCAAGTAAATTCTCCTGGTGGCTATCTTCCAAGAATAAACTTTGTTAATATTTTCCATTATCGCCTGAATTGGGAAATATAATGATGAAGATGATGATGATGATGTATAAGATTTTACCAGATAAAACGTCACGAAAGCATTCACACCAACCTCAGAGGGATGAGATTGAGCCTTAGTTTTACCAGTACTGGTATTCCAAATAAAATTTAGTCACTACATTTTCAGCTGCCAAGGATGTGAACAACATGTAATCTTCTAAACAAAGTCCTGATGGTGGTATGAATCGTTGACATAATAACTCCATTATAAGATGGTTCGTTTGTCTTGACTAAGAAGTGCTACTAGAATATGTTGAACTAAACAAAATTGTACACATGCTGCAAGAAACTAATTTTCTTGACAAACTTGCAGCATGTGATAAATCACTCAAGGGAAAAAGGTTTAAAAACTCTGACAAATTGAAAGATTTCGATGAACATTGCTAGACAAATTTATGATGCTATGCAACCAGAGGGAGTTGGATATGAAGTACACTACATTACTACCTACCCCAAATACAATCAGATTAGTAGATATCGAAAATTCAACCACCTCATGTATTTCTATAATGACATGTTTCTGACAGATTATTGAAAGATCTTTGTCTCTGTTTGATCATATGGACTGATGCAATTCTCCGAAGTTGCATGCATTTTATTTTTGTGTTATTTTACTTGCTAGTTTTGGCAAAGGGAGGTAGCCAACTTAAGGCAACAACTGCAGAGCTTGAAAGAACATCATCGGTACAATCTTTCTCCTGCAGTTTTAAATTGAACAATTTTGTTTGAGCACACAAACATTCAAATAATGATGGCTGCAAGTAATGTACCGTTTAATGGATGGTAGTGCTCATAATATGCTTCATAGAATCCTTTACAATGTCCAAACAGGTATGATGTCTAATTATATGTATCTACCATATATAATCCAAACTGTATATATAGCAAAGGTAAGCAAATCAGAAATGGGAGAACGCGACACTAATAGTAATAGACATTAGATTGTGAAAATATATCAAACACCTGATGATAATCTGCATTCTGGTATGACAGGCAGTTCATGGGAGAACAGCTTTATGGCTTGAGTGTCAAAGAACTGAAGGGTCTAGAAAGTCAATTAGAAATGAGTCTGCAGGTTATTCGTATGCAAAAGGTCAGATCAAATGCTTTAATTTGTGTATAATCTCATTTCCTGCTGATATCTATTGATTTTGGTAGAAGTTTGACAAATAACAAGCATTGAAATTGCAGGAACAAATATTAACTGATGAAATAGAAGAGCTCAATGAAAAGGTCTTTCCAGAAACACATAATTACTCATTCCTTGTTACACATTCCACCTAAGAGTTAATTCAATTTCAACCATCATAGCATTTTCTTATTTCTCTGATCCATGCAGAGCAATCTTGTTCATCAACAAAACATGGAACTCTTTAAGAAGGTAAATCTCATTTTTCAAGAAAAAATGGAATTGCTCAAGCAGGTATTCTGATCTATATAACTACAACATGTAATACAACATCATAAAAACATCACTAATTGACTTCATGTATCAGGTTTATGGCACAACTGCTGTGAATTCAGATAGCAGAAATGCCTGCATTCCCTATGGCATGAGCACAAGTGATGATTCGCATGTCCCGAACCAGCTTCAGCTGCGCCGGCCCAACCAACAAACTTAACATACACCACAAAGAGCAATCAAAATGGGTAAAATTCTCATTCACATTCTTTAATTGAGAAAAATAAACCAACACTGTGTAACATTTTCATCTAAAATGTGCTGATCAAAATGCAGCAGCAGTCTATATATCAAAGAAGTACCTGAGGATCGTGGACAAATGTTAGCTGACTTGCCCTAAACAAAATACCTTACAACCCAAGTATATAATGCAAAACTTTTTTTTTCTTTTCGCTGGAGAGCATAGATTGTTAAAGTTCTAGCTAAGTTGCCTTTGTGCCCTGGTGGGATTGTCTTGTTTTTTTTCCTTCTTCTTTTTATCGGCCTGTTGGGCTTGCCTGTTATGGCAGTTGTAATTGTTGGGTTTCTCGTCCCTGGGGTTTTTTTGTGCTCTTCATGGCCTTTGATGGCCCTGTAAAAACTTTCCTTTGTCTAATAAAATTTCTATTTATTTGCAATCCAAAATACAAAAAAATAAAAATAAAAATTGATTACCGAAAAAGAAGTTATCAGCAATTGAGGTTAGAGTCGCAGACAACAAAAATATTTAAATAGATATTTTGTTCATGAATATTCTTAGCTCTCGATGATATTTCAAGATGAGGGACAACAGTTGTAGGGGATTTCACTAAATTTGTCCTCTAATTTCCAACATCAAGCAATAATTGCAGGGGTCTATAGCTCAAGTGGTTAAGAGTATTTATCTCTGCACTCGAGGTTTTAGGTTCGATTACCCCTCTCTAATATCGCTTGTATAAAAAAAGAAAAAAAAAAAGATCAACAAAGAGCACACACAAAAAGGAAAATTAATATTAAATCCAGATCATTTAATTTTAAAACTGATAACACTCTTTTTTTTTTTTTTACTAACACTTTTAAATTAGTAGAAACACCAATGTGACATGTATGGAACAGAGCCAATGTGACATAAATGTAAAATTAGATTTTTTTTTTTTTTTTCTCAGCTTTGTTTTTTTTTCTCAGCTGCTGCTCCCATCTCATTTGAGGGATTCCTTCGAGCCTTTATTGTGTAGGCCCAGGTGGTCGGATTGGGGTCGTTATGTCGTCGATACGTCGTACGACATCAAACCCTCGTGGTTTTCATTAGTCCTTTTAAATTGGTCTATATTGAGTCCACGTAAGTATAAAATATTTTATCATTTAACAAACATATTAACATATTCTTTTATGTATGTGCTTATGTGTAGATTTTTCATCAATTTACCAATTTAAATTGATCTCAAAGTTTGAGGGGTTCTATATAATTAACCTTTTTCTCGATGAAATTGCTCTATTTAGAAATCTTAATTTTTTTACATTCATACATAAAACTTACTTAGAAATGTGATTAATTAACCAAAATAGGGTTTATCCATGGAAGTGAATTAGACCCTTTAACTTAATTCTAACACATTTCTCCGCTCACCCAACCCTTGCAATTTTATTTCCACCCCTATGGGTAAGGATAAGGGCAATTACTATGCACTTTTATTTATTTTCTATTTTTTTATACTTAAACTTTAAAAATTAATTTTATTATTTAAACTTCATAGAAAAAAATTTCAAAATTTTTTGGTATTTTTTTCGATTTTATCGTTGGATTGCAGTGGAAAATTTGATTGGACGCCCTAGGTGCTGCCACGTGTCTTGTAGCAGTGGAAAACAAATTTGAAAAGCGCGCTGACGCCAGCCTAGCATCAGCAAACCCAGGCAACAGCACGGGCTGGATCTACCTTTGGGCTTGCCCAAGTTGGTGGCCCCCACCCCATCACGTCTTGCTCGGGCTGCTTTGTGCACGCTGGAGTTATCTTGCGGACCTAGGGCCCCCTCTTGCCTGGCTAAACCCTTGCGGTGGAAGTGCTCTTAAGCTAACCGCAATGACTTAACAAACATAAGAAATTAATGTTGTAATAAGCAAATATTTTACTTCAAAAACTTGGGAATTTCTCAAACCATATCCTTCTTTTTGTTCTTTGTGGGGTTTCTCTTGCTTCAATTTATGATCATTGTGTGGAACATTGTTACTTATTGTGTAAAAGCCGTGCATTGTTGAAGTAACATATATACTAAGGTAGATCCAGTTTAACACAAATAATAAGACTTCTTTCTGATCTTAGAATTTGTAATGAATCTCAATAGAGCTACCTACCATGTGTTCAAAATACATAACTAATTTTTAGAAGATCCATATTAAAGCTATGCATTTGTCTTCTTATTGAAATTTTGTTACGAGATTAATACGGGATACGAGTACCGTTAGAACAGTGTACAGACGCCACTCACATCCCGAATTAATCTCACAACATACATCCATCCCGCATTACAGAAAACCTCCTCACGATTGAGCATCAGAAATTGAAAAAGGAAACAGAAGATTCAAATTTGCATATATATATATGCTTACACATATAGATCTGAAATCTTGTAAATACAATGATTAATAATAAATAAATAAATAATCTATATTCTATACTTACTTACACATCTAGCTAGTGCAGCTAGACACAACAACATCACTCATGTGAGCCATCCCATCTCACATCATGAAACATGGCTTGAATATGTCTATTTACTTGTTCCTGCAAGTGACACCCCTCATCAAAATTCTGGGAATAGCTGACTGCATCATACTGAAACGACATAGTTTTGGACCCGTACATGTTTCTGCTTCTGCCCCTATCACTCAACAACCTCCGCAGCAAGTTTCGCCATCGCCGGCTTCTCTTGCTGCCGCCGCAGCTGTGGAGGCGAGTGTACTCCTTTTCCCCCTGCACTGGAAAGCATGAAGGAGACATCATGCACCTGGAAAGGTTAGGGGATCTCCTGTGATGTTCAATAACATCATCTCTCTCCATTATTAACACTAAGGCAAGGATATGTTGGCTCTCTCTCTCTCTCTCTCTTTATAGGTACTAATAATAATAAGCATGGTGGATGCAGAATTGTATTCTTATTGTAATTGCACCAGTCTTGTGGGCCTCAAGCATGGTTTCAGATTGAAAATGATGGCACAGACAAAAATCACATGCACGCAAAGCATATTTTCACACCAACTCTCTCCTTCCTGGCTACAGAATATATCGTTTGTTGATTGGTTATTTTAAGCATATTATATGTGTTTGTAAAGAGTAGGGGTTGTTTTGTTTGTTACTAATATCAACCAAAATTTTCAGCCCTTTCGAATTGGAGTTTTATCATCTTAAAGAACCTTCCAAAAACTTCGAGGCGCTATTAGATAAGTCCGGATATCTTTCCTTTTGAGTTGTTCAGTTAGATCTATCGAAATGTTTAGGCTCATTTTATACATCAATTGTTCCTAATTTTAATTTTAATGGAAACAAATTGAAACTCTCTCCCATTTTATGCATCATTTGCTCCTAATTGTAAATTGGATGGAACCAAATTAAAAGATATGCAAACAGTACGTATGAAAACTACAAGACAGCCCCAAATCATGAGATAAAACAAAAAAAGACCATACTCATAAGTCAGGTATCTAAACCAATATTCCGCTTTTACAAGTTCTATTATTTTTTAATTAATTGGGGAGGGGAGGGGAGGGGAGGCAGAGTTTTGCAAGGGTGAGAAGAGATGGTGGGATCCATTATTTATAGGCCACGAACACTCTTTATCATGGCAGAAAATTAATGGCAACACCTACTTCGACCACAGTCACGTGATCTGTATCCAATTCGTGATCAACACTCGTTGGCCATGGATATAGTTTGCGGCGAACACGAATACATGCCGCCAGTGTATCCGTGGCATATAATAAAGTTTTCTAGTAGTGATTAGTCTTACAAGCATCCTATTTGTGTGATTATTGTTATTATTCTTGTATAGGAACTTCTGTGGTTGTTTATTGTATAACATTAAAGATGAAGAGAATCTCCACCACTGATTTTGATTGATTGAAACAGCTTGGTTGTTAACTTGATCCTGTTATAATATGTTAAAGCCCTTATAACAAAATGCTTGACACATATTTTATGCATTTGAAAGATTCTTAACTGTAAAGAACAAGGCACACAGGCTAATAAACTTATGTACATTTGATAATATAGGGGGATGGGTGGGGGGCTCCCGGAAGAGTAGTTCCCTTCTCCTTCAAGATGGTGGATACTCGCATCTTATGACCTTCATTGAAGAACTAATCTCGCCTAATCCTCTATTATTTAAAAATAAAAATAAAAATAAAAATTTATGTACATTTGAACATTGAAATCTCATTTAGTAAATTTCATAGGGTGTAAAGTTGCTATGCAAACAGGAGTTTCTATAAATCAAGGGTATCAAGGGATGTAATGAGAGCAAATGTTAGTAGAAGAAAAATAAACAGCAAGAGCCAAGAAAGCACATAATTGATTTTCTCCAATGATTAATTCGTAGACATGTTGAATGAAATGCCATGAACTAAAATGATGCAAAAAAATTTTTTAATGGGAATTCCTGACAGCCATGAAAATGTTGTAAGATAAACAAAAGAGAAATAATTATCCAACTCGATTTAAGCATGTGATTGCGGGACAAGACAACAACACATCAACCAGCCACACCCCCCACCAAAACTTGTGGGGACTTGGTAATTGTCGTGTTTCTGTAATTTGTGTGGGGGAGAGATAAACTGATGATGAAGATATAAGCCGAGGACAGTAGTGTCATGTAGGCAAATACTACAGTCTCTGGGATATAGTGTTCCCTGTTTTTTTCTTAATCTCTCTTGTTCTTTTCCCCTCCTTGGATTCCTTTATATTTTATCACTCAAGCTTGAACAATGTGATAGTTATTTACTTCCACGTATTTATCAAGTAGCTATTCAGAAATACACTTAGAAATAGTCATTATACATTGACTTGAGTAATTGTCATGTCAGTTATTCATGCACTCGAGATCTTGTGTTCAAATTTCTCGTCTCTAATATCGCTTGTATAAAAAATTAAACTTGACTATTTTGTCAAACAAATCAAATATTTGAGGCCAAGATCTAGAGCGCACATGTCGTGAAAAGTATGGACCCAGACAAGGATAATGCTTGTACTGTTGTTGCAGATGGACAGGATTGAATTGAGTATAGAAGCAGCAATTGTCCCACTCCAAAACACACATAATTGTATCATCAAACAATTATATATGTGTAAAATGGCTCGTATTACAACAAGCTGGAATAGCTCAGTTGGCTAGAGCGTGTGGCTGTTAACCACAAGGTCGGAGGTTCGAGCCCTCCTTCTAGCGATTTTCTGTTTTTATTTTCCATCATTATTTTGGTCTTGGGTCAAGCCCAAGCCCACCCCATTCTGTTTTGGGTCTGAATTACTTAAAATTTTATTTATTTATTGGAGACTCTTTTTTGGTCGAAATATTTATTGGAGAATTGAAGTGTGATTTTGTGGAACTCATATTTCATTCTTTTAATTACAAAGTATATCCCTTTTGTAAAATGATTTTTTTTTTTTTTTAAACTACATGATCTCTAGAAAAATTTACGAATTTGTTTGGACAACCACACCTCACACTAACAACACCAGCACCTTCTCTGATTCCCTCAACCTTTAATCATACTACACCATCAGCACCCATCACTTCTCTAAGAGCACTTCTGCCCATTTGCCATGACAAAGGGCAATGGCAAGGCAAAGACTGTTACTATTCATGTGAATAGTGGCAGCCCTTGCAAAAGGCTTGTTGTGTTTCCACCTATTATTGTGGCAAATGGCAAATACTATTCACTTTTATTTATTTATTACTTAAACGATTAATTTGGAAAAGATTTTTGGTTGCCACGTGTCAATATTTATTATAAAATTCACATCTCATTTCGAATACAATTTTTGGATAAGATTTTCGGTTGCCACATATCCATATTTATTATAAAATTCACATCTCAAATTCCATATGAGATTTTCGGATAAGATTCTTAGTTGCCACGTGTCGATATTTATTATAAAATACAAATCTCAAATTTCAAATAAGATTTTCATCCTCTAAAATTGTGCCACGTGTCATCTCTATCTTCTAAATCCCTTTATAAAACCACAGCCTCAACTCAGACCTCTCACACCATATCCTCTCTATCCTTTCATTTATCATATTTTAGATTTCATAGTCCACTCTCAATGTTTTACATGAAGAGGTGCTTGGAGACGCAAGAGCGAGAAATGAAAGAAAGAAGACACAAACGAGTTGAAGAAGAAAGGGAGAAGGAAGAAGATGATGAACAAGTTGTCATAGCAGTGGATATGCTTGGTCTATCAAGCCAAGGTTGCCACATTGGTTCACAAGTCGGTCGTGGCCTGAACGTGAACAGACGTAGGCATTCTCGGGGTAAGAATCTTTTGGAAGATTACTTTATCTCAAATTCGTTGTACTCTACTGTTTATTTTTTAGGGCAATATAGAATGCAGCCTTATTTGTTTAATAAAATCATGCATAATGTTTGCAATTACGATGCATACTTCGTTTAGAAGTGTGATGCTACTGGAGTTTTGGGGCTTCTTGTGGAGCAAAAACTTACAGCTTCTTTACGGATGCTGGCGTTTGGTGCATCTGTAGACTAAATGGATGAGATTGCTAAGATGGGGAAATCCACTATCCTAGAGAGCTTCATCAAATTCTATGATGCAGTCGAAACTCTCTACACTAGGGATTACCTTCGCAAACCTACTCCTAGGGACCTTTAAAGGCTTCTACAAAAAGCCGAGGCTTGAGGTTTCCAAGGCATGATTGGAAGCATTGACTGGATGCACTGGCAATGGAAGAATTGCCCAACTACCTAACAAGGAGATTATGGGAATAGAAATGGCCAAAAAAGTATCATTCTGGAAACCGTTGCATCATTCAATACATGGGTTTGACATGCCTTTTTCAGAGTTGCGGAATCTCAAAACGACCTCAATGTGCTCGGTCAATCTCCAGTGTTCAACGATGTGTTGAGAGGTCAAGCCCTTCAGATCACCTATAAAATCAACAATACCATCTACTTGGGTGGGTACTACCTAACCAACGGAATCTACCTGAGGTGGACGACATTCGTCAAAACAATTATGCATTCCCAATTGGAGAAGGAAAAATCATTTGTTGCCTATCAAGAGGGTTATAGAAAAGATGTGGAAATGTGTTTTGGTATCCTCCAAGCTCAATGGACAATCATTAGGGGGGGCTGCTCGTATGTTTGATGAAAATGTGCTTCAGAGCATTATGATGACGTGTATCATCCTCCATAACATGATTGTGGAGGATAAGTATGATTATGGAGGATAAGTATGATTATGATTGTGGAGGATAAGTATGATTATGGAGGATAAGTATGATTATGATGCTCCAAATGTGTTCAAACCTTATCCCATGAAGATGGCATTGACAAGAATTTATGGACGGCCCGTGGGAGCAAATGGGCAACCACTGGAGCATAAACCGTTGGTTAAGGACGGTCGTTACAACAACCGTATAATTGATTGTTATATGAAGATCCAATCTTCTTATATTCATGAATGACGTCAAGTTGACTTGATGGAGCACTTATGGGTGGTGAGAGGCAATGACGGTCAATGAAGTCAAGTGAAGATGCTTAGTTTTTAATTATGCTTTGTGTTTATGTATGCGTTGTTTGAATTATGTTTTGTTTGTGTTTTGTTTTGAATTATGCTTTGGTTGTGTTTTGTTTTGAATTATGCTTTGGTTGTGTTTTGTAATGAATTATGCTTTCTTTGTGTTTTGAATCGAATTATGCTTTGTTTTGATGTATGCAATGTGTTAAGTAAATAGCTATATTATTGAATGCTTTCTTTATTCAATAAAAAAAAAAGCAATACAATTAATTAAATAAAAGACAAGAAATACAACTCATTAAATAAAAGACAAGCAATACAACTAATTAAATAAAAGATAAGGAATACAACTAATTAAATAAAAGACAAGCAATACAACCTAATAGTTTTCATCAATTAACCAATTGGTGTTGATAAGTTCATCGTCACGGAAAAACATTTTTCTTATAACATCTCTTAGTTCTAGCTTCCAAAATGACGTTGTTTCAGGGGACATATGGCTCGTATCCATGGCCATGGTTTCTCAATCCTTCTTCTTCATGTCTTGTTTGAGTGCATACTCCATTTCTCTTGCAAATTCTTCATACATTGCCTTCTCATCCGCACCTCTTTTAATGTCTCTCTCAATTCTCATTGTGCCGTTCAGAGCAATTTGCTCCAAAATTTTTGTTGTATCATTGGTGGAATTACTCCCTCTCTTGGCCTTCGCCGCCTTTCTCCCAATAGGCCTCGGCTCCTTTTGGATTGTTGAGTCTTGATTCATTGGGAAATCCAAAAGTGAATCCGATGTCGTTGAATCGTAGAGCAGCATCTCATTCAACACAATGGTCGGACCCGTGGGCATAATTTTGAATCTCAAAAAAATTTTCACCACCTCCCAACATTGGTGATTGTTAAAAGATTGTTTGCCTTGGCCAATGGCACCAAACCACATTTGTGCTTGCATAATCTATTTTAAAAAATGGAAATATAAGAAAAATTGAAGAAAATATGATATTAAATTTAATAAAACGACAATTACAAATAATTTACCTCGTTACCAAGATTTTCGCCACTTTGAAAGTTGTCCCTCACTTTTGCCAATGCATCTCTCCATTTCCCTAACTCTTTATTCAAAAATTTCCACCTACTAGTGAAGGCCATTTCCGTACGAGCGGAACCCGACCTTTCACAAAATTCGGCATGAATTTTTCTCCACATATGAGAGTACTTTATCTCATTGACCGTGATCGGGCAATGACCAACTTGGACCCAACACTCACACAACAAAACATCTTCCATAGTTGTCCACGCCCCTCCAGCTTCAATGGAAGATGCAATTTGTATTTCAACACAAATGAAATTTGGAAAGTGAAGAAAATTTGGTGTGGAAAGTGAATAATATTGGAAGGAGAAGAAAATGTATGAAGATTTGGTGTGGAAAGTGAAGAATATTGGTTGGTATTTATAGAAAAAAAAAATCAGAAATTTTTTGGTATTTTTTTTACAATTTGTTTAACAAAAAAAATGGCAGCTATTGGATTGAAGGACAAATAACAATTGGACAACCCATGTCAAGCCACATGGCTTCTAGCTGTTGGCAGAAATCAAGGCTGACGTCAGGTGCATGTACCCCACATGCCAAAGGTAAAAAAATTTAAAACCCAGGGGCTGGCGTCAGTTGCCCCCAAGCACAAGCTCGGGCTCGTTTTGCCTTTGGGCTTGCCCAGTTTGCTGGGACCCACCTCTTGCCCGGGCTGTTGAAGCTCATTGGAAGAGCGACATGAGGCTTGGCCCCCTCATGCTCGAGCCAAACTGCAGCGGTGGATGTGCTTTAACCCTTCATTTGGATGACAGAAAACAACTCGAAATTTAGCTAAAAGTTTGAAATTTAAAAGGAGAAATTGACAATTCCCTTGTTTGGCAAGTTAAGCGCATAATTTATTAAATGACGTGTGGAAAAAATCGTGGAAATTGGAGCATCAAATTCCTGAGTTTAATTTCCATCAAAATAGGTGTCATTTCACAATTTTTATAGTGTCATTTACAAAATTCAACATACATAAATCCAAACACTGAAATCTTCAATTTCCAGAAATTTTCTGTCATTTTAGAATTGGAGGCTACTCCTAAATAAATTACAATCAATGCATAAAAAAAAACAAATAACTTTCTAATTTCCAACACATAACATGCACTTTAGAGACTCATTGTACAAATATGACTGGAGAACCAAAATTGCATATTCACAAGACAAACTTTTCACACAAACTACCACTTGATCACCCAAAAACCACTCAAATAAGCCCCATTTGATATCAAACACCCACAAATCTCACAAACATCATAGCCCTAAACGAACCCATAAGCCCCATTTTACATTAAGCACCCACAAGCATGCGTCAATGCCTTACATTTCTTCCTTTCTCAGTTCAATCAAGTGAAACCAAGCTATGTGAGATTGCCATTGGTTTTGTTGATGATAATCACTATGTCCAGGTATGAATTTATTTGTTTATGCTACATAGTTAAATTTTATATGCTATAAGTATATTAATGAATTTTTGTTTTGTAGGTTCATGTGTCTCCAGATCATCCTATTCCTTTTTTTGGTGGGACAAACTTCATAAGGGTCAGAATGAGTTCTAAAGTTCTAAAGTTCCAAAGTTACTTGAGTTCTAATACAAACATGCAATAACTAATCAAAACAACAAAAGTTCTATGAGTTCTAATAAACGCATGCTAGTAAGTCAGTTAACCATGATGACGTTGATAAGTCATGGTAGACCGTATGTTTGTACCCTCCAACATCTGCTTGATAAACTTGGGAAGGTCGTGTACAAAATGCAACTGTTTCCTCTAATGCCACGAGCGGCCTAGTAAATGACAACATACGCTCGTCACGCTCCTGTAATGAATTTGAATTCATAATATTTGCTTTGTATTGAGGCAAATAGGTCAAATGCAGCTCCAGAATTAAGATTCTGAAGCCTCAGTAGTACCTCTGCTAGTCCTCTTCATATCTAAAAAATAATATTAAGTACAAACTCAATAACAAATTTGGTAGATGATCACTTAAACAAGAAACGAATTCACTGAAAGAAGAAACGAATTCAATAAATTACCAGTGAAAAACATAAACAAATTCGGTGGACTACCACTAAAACAAGGTAACGATTTCGGTGGTAACCCATCGAAAGTAACATATATTTTTGTAAAAACCAAGTTCAAATTCGGTCGACTACCATTGAAACAATGCAACGATTTCGGTGGTAACTCAACGAAAGTAACATCTATTTTCGTAAAACCAGGTTCGAACGATACATCCACAAAGTTAAAATCAAACCTTGGCTTAATCAACACTCAGAAACATAAATATAGAAATCAAAATTGAAATCAAACCTTGGCTTTTCGGAGGATTTTAAGGTCAGATGGGTTTGTGATGGGGGTGAGATCGCTTGGTTGCGATGAGGTGAGGCTATTGGGGTTAGGGTGTGCAATTGGGGTTGTGGTTTGCCATGAAGTCTATTGCAAATTGGATGGGGTGTGCAATGGGGTGTGTCTGCAAGAAAAAGGAGTTTTCGATGGGGTGGGGTTTGATATGAGATGAGATTTACACAGGTAAGTTAAGGAATGGGGTTCATGAGGGCAATTTAGGAAGAAAAATTGGATGTAGTGAGTAATTTTAAATTTTACTAAAATTCAGTGGGGTGCAAGGAGCAAATTTTGGGGTGCCAATAAAATCACACTATAAGAAAATAACTTTGGCAAAATAATATGAGAGATTCAATATTATACCCAATATAGGAGCTTAAATTATAAAAAAAATATATATTAAATGGACTTTAGAAACACACCCAAAGCGCAGTTTTGATTTCTTAAAACAAACCTAATCCCAAAATCTCATTAAAAAAAAGCCCAAAACACTCAATAGGGCATCAAAGTAATTTAATAATCAAAATTAAATTCAATAGGGCCAGCTGTCATTTTTTGGATATTTTTTGGGTTTGTTTATAGAAATTAAATGGTGTAGGGTTTATTTATATTATTAGTGCTAAGAATGGGTATATGCCTAAATATCTTAAATAGTATTTACTCTCGCAAGTTTACCTCAACCTATACTAGTCTCTCCACATGCGCCTGCGAGAGGCTCTCTTTTTATAAAAAAAAATTATATTTATTTTAGAATTAAAAAAGATAATGACATTTGAGTTGGTGAAGTGCTCTCTCTCCTGTAGTAACAATTCAAAAGCTTCGGTGGCCAAATTTGTCTCACAAAATACACAAAACCCGATCAGGCCATATCTGCGAGAGTCCCTTTGTGGCTGAGAAATGAGAACTTTGGATAGGCCTTTCATGGATGGCTTTGGTCTCATATCTCTCTCTCATACACCAATTCATTTTCCCACACAATTGAGTTACAAGTTTACAAAAGCACCAATCTTTGTAGTTGATAATGAAATCTCAACTCTGAAGCTATAGACAAAACAGGTGTCGAACTGAGCAACCAACCATGAATAAGCCCACTTAGGAGAGCAAGGACAAAACCCACCATAATTCATAAACCACAAAGGGAAAAATCACTACCACCAAAACCTCACCCACCCAACTGAACCCAGAAGCCAAAGAGTGAGAGAAAACTCAGCATGGCAATGGCATTGGCGCTTCGCAGGCTTTCCTCTTCTGGGGACAAGCCCATTCGCCCTCTCTTCAATGCCACCTCTCATTATTACATGGTTCTTTCTACTTTTTCTCTTGTTTTGTGTTGTTGGCTTCTTTGCTGTCATTGAATGCCGTTAATTTTACCACTTTCCCACTTACTTGTTTTCATTTTACAGTCATCTTTGCCCAATGAAGCTGTCTACGACAAGGAGAAGCCCGGTGTCACAGTAAGTTCCCATTATAACCAGTTTTAAATCTGACTTGGGTTTTTTGCTTTGTGTTTTTGCGTTTTGATGTGGTTTGTTTCTAAATAGTAAAGCATGAACTTTATATCTTACAGTGGCCTAAGCAACTGAATGCTCCACTGGAGGCTGTGGATCCCGAAATTGCAGACATCATTGAACACGAGAAAACCAGGCAATGGAAGGTATGCTGTTACTCTGTAATCAAAATCAAGACTTTGGTATGAACAATGATTGTTAGAATGGACAATGATGTGGTTTGATGCCTATTTTTCAGTGAACAATTATACTTGTGAATAGTGCTTTCTTTTAGTAGTCTATGTTGAAAATTTTATCTAGGCCACAATTGAGAAAATTTTATCTCTTTCCATTTTCTATGATTTTGTGGTGGGAATTTAAATGATGGAAACAAGTTTCTCTTTAGCATGATATCAAGTTTTGGTATGTTGTTTAACTTCATCTCTTATTAGAATTCTTTGTTGTATTTCTGAAGGGGCTAGAGCTGATACCCTCAGAGAACTTCACATCGCTGTCTGTGATGCAAGCAGTTGGGTCAGTGATGACCAACAAATACAGTGAAGGATACCCCGGTGCTAGATACTATGGAGGAAATGAGTATGTGAAATCTTCCCAACTATTCCCTTTGATTGAAAGCAGGGTGTTTACATAGTCAACTCTTTATGTTTTATTTTGGGCTAGAAACTAATTAAGAAATAACTCTTCAAATTCTCAGGTTCATTGACATGGCAGAATCTTTATGCCAGAAGCGTGCTTTGGAAGCATTTCGGTTAGATCCAGCAAAATGGGGAGGTAAATTCATATGGCATAACTCATGAACAGCCTCCAGCTATTTGTTACAATGTCCAAACATAAGCATACGGGCAGTATGCATCTCAACTTTCACCAGGACCATATTTTCACATTCACAGGCCACTTTTCAAACATCTAATATATGAGTCAGCATGACATCTATATGAACAGCCTCCAGCTATTTGTTACTATATGAGTCCAAAATTAGGCCTGGGATGTCTTGGAAGATCAATGGAGTTGGTTTCAGAAGATAAAACTTACACCAAAAACTTCCTACCATCATCTCCAAATTGCATCTTAGCCCTCAACACAACTTCTAGCTTTATCTTCCTATCACATATCTTCTATGACTATTTTTAGCAACTGTGTGAAAGAACTTACCATTCTTATCACCTTCCTGGAGCCACCGAATGTATCAGTTGCAAGAAGTTAGTGCTGGAGAATACTATAATGTAGGTAGTAATTGGAGATGAGTGCTAGCTTGGGGTTGAAGATTCGATGGCTTATGTTTTGCTAATATACAGTTGCCTGTGCTAAGTGTGTGAAAATAGAAATTTGTTTCTGTCTAATTTTACAGAAACAAGACTAGCAATATTCTACAGACTCGGATTAGGTAGAGGATTAAAGGTTAAGTGACAAAAGAAGAAGAGGAAGAGGAAGAGGAAGAGGATTGTGTAGCCATAAGAAACTGAGAAGATGATGGAGAGGTAGGAGGTGTGAGAAGAAAAGAGGCAGAGAGCAAAAAACATGAATGAAAAAGATATATGGAGTAGGGTTAGCCTCTGTATTTATAATCAGTATTGTCTTGCTGTACTAGAGTCTGATGTATTAAATAAGTTGAGCACAAACCAAGTCCCCTAACTCAAGTCAATCGAATTCCTGAATAGTAGGTTTAGCAGTATCTAATATATGTTAACTGCATAGAAGCTTTCTTTTTTACATGATGTCATCTTCCTATATTGCAGTCAACGTGCAGCCTTTATCAGGGTCTCCAGCTAATTTCCAGGTTTACACTGCATTGTTAAAACCTCATGATAGAATCATGGCACTTGATCTTCCTCATGGTGGACATCTTTCTCATGGCTATCAGGTAATTACAACTTCCGGTGATCAGTTTCTGCTGTGATGAAATGTCTAATCAGTCTATGATCAGTGTTCATCTGTTTTGATTCTAAACCTAAGGGTGTACTTGAAAATATTTCCTCTGTTCTGTTGTAACATCTGCAGATTCTTTTTTCTCTAGAAACTTGAAATAGCTGCACTAGAATAGTATCACTGTTCTTGTAACATCTATTGACTTTGAAGAAAGTTGAACCTCGTGCCGTTTATAATTTTTCAATTTTTGTTACTTCAATAATTGATAGTAACTACATTCCTTCTTTTAAATTTCTTGTTTTTTTTTGGTAATGTGCAGACTGACACTAAAAAGATATCTGCTGTGTCGATCTTTTTTGAAACAATGCCGTACAGATTGAATGAGAGCACTGGCTATATTGACTACGACCAGGTAGCTTAGAAGTTTTCTTGTTATGGTGATTCTTGGGGTACAACTCATTTTTTCAATGTTACTTTGTTGCCAAGTTCCTACTTCAAAATTGCCTTAAACTACCTTTCTTTTTTCGGCCTTGGCATGACAGAGGAATTTATGAAGATCAATAAAGACCAAATAATAACACAGTGCAAATTCAAACCTAGTTCAACCTTTAGGCTGTAGGATTAGTAAACTGTCAGCTGTTAATACATTATCAAAAGACCAAAAAAGATATTATCAAAAACTTATTGCTGAAATAGTGTGATGGATGATTTAAATCACAACATTCTGTTGAAAGGTTACCAAGATGAAATCTATCTTATTCTTATTATTCTTGCTCGTCATATAGAAAATTTATGTTTAAATTTATCTACCTGTGCCAGTAGAAGCTTCATCTGACAAGAGTAACCATGATTTGCAGTTGGAGAAAAGTGCCAAGCTATTTCGGCCAAAATTAATAGTTGCTGGTGCTAGTGCCTATGCACGTCTGTATGACTATGCACATATTCGCAAGGTAAACTTGTTTGGATTTGAATAATAATAATAGAAAGAAAAAAAACTCAAAAGAAAACCCTTACACATCTTTTCTTGAGAAAACTAGAACTAGGAATTTGATTTCATGTGATGGTGGAAAAGTCCAAGATTTACCTTTTAAGTACTTGACAGGTATGCAACAATCAGAAAGCAATATTGTTGGCAGATATGGCGCACATCAGTGGGTTGGTTGCAGCTGGTGTCATCCCATCACCTTTCGAGTATGCGGATGTAGTGACCACCACAACGCACAAGTCACTTCGTGGCCCTCGTGGAGCCATGATTTTCTTCAGGAAGGGGGTAAAAGAGATTAACAAACAAGGGAAAGAGGTGAGTTTTCAAAGATCACAGTTCGAACTTATTTATTTTTACCTTTTAAGCTGCAGTTTACTAAACTCACCCAATGTTTATACTTTCCTGAAGGTGCTGTATGACTACGAAGACAAAATCAATCAAGCTGTCTTTCCTGGGCTTCAAGGTGGCCCGCACAACCACACAATTACTGGTTTGGCAGTTGCATTGAAACAGGTGTACCTGCTGATTATGATAACCAGGAATTTAATTTTTATTTTCTTTGTAGAAGTTAATTCCATTGTTAATGCGGTATATTTAATTATTTATGGCCATAAATGATCTGTAGTAGTTATTGTTGATGTTGAGAAGAGGGGTTTCTTGTGCAACTTTAGTTGAGTCTCAGCTCACCACCCATGCAAATATCTTATGGAACTCAGGTGGCCAAGACAGTATTTATCTATACAGATCAGAAACTGAAATACCTTATATTGTCTTATGGAACTGACACATACTGGAGTCTAACTGCAAATTTTGTTTGAAGTACTTGCTTTACTTTTCTGTGACCACTGAATTAGAAAAAAAATGTGGAAGTTCCTATTTGCAAATGGTCCGATGTAAGATATGCCTGGTTTATGACCAGTACATCCAAAGCAATTTTAAGGAAGTATTAACTCTCTTGGCCTTTAACATCCATGGCCAATTCAGACCTTACCCTTTTACCCTCACACTCTCCTTCCCGCAGTTCTTTCATAAAATTACCAATGATACTTGAGAATTTTACTTTTCAAGTTCTGTTGAAATCTTATTGGTCATATTTTCTGATTCTTGTTTAAATGTAGGCTACTACACCAGAGTACAAAGCTTATCAAGAGCAAGTTCTCAGCAATTGCTCAAGATTTGCACAGGTATCATATTCTGAGATGCAATATATATATATATATACAGTTATTCTCTTATCCGGATGTCCGCACATTATTATTGTGCGGATGCTATTGTAAATAGGCAGGAAAGCAGGGAGGGTTAGTACAAAATACATGGCGTCCGGATGTCCGCATAGGAGAATTTCTGTATATTAATTATTCTCTTATCTGGATATCCGCACATTATTATTGTGCGGATGCTATTGTAAACAAGTATGAAAGTTGGGAGGGGTAGTACAAAATACATGGTGTCTGCACGATAATAACGTCCTGATGTCCGCATATGAGAATTTCTATATATATTTCAAAAGGAAAAGAGATGGAGAGAGATAACAGCTTCAGACATTTCCTTTTGTTCACCTATGCTAGAATTTTCCTTCATATAATGTTCTCTTTTTAAGACATAGGTCTATAATTCACTTCCAGAATTCTAATAGCTAAAAATTGGAAAAAAATATGCAGTCTTTGGTTGAGAAGGGCTACGAACTTGTCTCTGGCGGTACTGAGAACCATTTAGTTTTGGTGAATTTGAAGAACAAGGTAACAGAAATTTTCTTTTTTTGTAATACTTTATAGAGAAGCTTCTGGGTTTCAAAAATTTGTTTGTGCAATCATCTAAGTCTACCACTTAGTTGTGCTTTATAGTCAGAGAAATTTTGAAACTACCAATCTGAGCTGTTGACTCCATGTAATGGTGTACCATATTGTTTTTCTATCATGAAAGATGCAGTGACAGCACTGTCTGTTTGTGAAAACCTCATTTTCCAGGGTATTGACGGCTCCAGGGTTGAAAAGGTGTTAGAAGCTGTTCACATTGCAGCCAACAAGAACACTGTTCCTGGAGATGTGTCTGCCATGGTTCCTGGTGGCATCAGGATGGGTAAAGGCTTCTCATAATTTTGGTTCTTCTTACACTCTTTTTCTTTCATAAAATTTCAGTAACCTTACTTGGTGATTTTTCTGAAACTTCAGGAACCCCGGCTCTTACTTCTAGGGGATTTGTTGAGGAGGATTTCGCTAAAGTTGCAGATTTTTTTGATGCTGCTGTGAAGTTGGCGGTGAAGATCAAGGGGGAAGCCCAAGGTTCCTAAACTATTTGATATCATAAATTTCATGCTCACCAAGCTTTTGTTTGTCCAGTTGTCATTCATATACAAATGGTATCTAATAGTTGGCTGTTGATAATCCTGGTGTTTGCATGGATTAATATGGAACTGCATTTCCTTAATTTCTGTATACCAGGAACAAAGTTGAAGGACTTTGTGGCCGCACTGCCCGCCCCTCACTTCCAATCTGAAATTGCAAAGCTCCGACATGATGTTGAGGAGTATGCTAAGCAATTTCCCACAATTGGGTTTGAGAAGGAAACCTTGAAGTACAAGAACTGAAGAACAATGTTAGGTATGAGATTACCTGAATACTATTCAAGTCATATATATTTGCAGATTACGCTTTGTGCTTTAATTCAAGCCACTAACTTGAAACATTGAGCCACAACTTTGCACTTTAATTGAAGTAACTCCACAGGCATGTCTTGTGTTTTAATTTATCTTTGTGGAACAGGCACGCTAAGCAGTCATCAACGGACTTTTCTTGGTTGAGAAAGCAGAAGGATCGTATGTCAAGATGAAGAGTTATACTGTATTTAAATTCAGCAAACCTTGATTCGGATCCTGGTGAATGTATATAGATGTATTAGTTGAAACTTTGTAATGCAATAAACCTGCCTTGATTTAATACCCAAAAAAATAAAGGTTATCACCATGAGGTGATCTCACAACCCAAAAGATGATAATCAACTAAAGTAAACAAGTTTTACAGATAATGAACTGTTTAGTTAACTTCATTTTTACATTATCAAAAGCATCTTGGCCAATAATATGTTAAGCTCACATTTCCAATGAAAAACCATTAGTTTGCTGATGTGGAATATATGTGGAGCTCACATCTTCAATAATATAGTGTCATGTGTATTTAAAATACAATATATATTTTAAAATAATTTAAAATTCATAAAATTTTAAAAAGAAAACAAAAATTTTATGAATTTTGAATGAAAAAAAATCAAAGTTCTTCTCAGGGACCATTTGTGATAGGTGCGTGAACTTTAGGGATGTTTTGTGATATACATATATATATGACACGTTAGCAAACTAACGGAGTTTTTGACGGAACCTAATGACAGGGACTATTTGTGAGCACACATACTAACCTTGAGAACCACGAATGACACAAAAAAATAATAAGAATGCAATTCGATAGCTTCGTAAACTTTAGGGACATTTTGCGATATTAAGCCTTTTTTATTTATGAATCCTAAAAGTGTATATTGCAAGTCAAAAGATCCTCAGTTATATTTCCAATGAGACTACCTAAACAATGAAATGTAAAAACACATATCATATACATTTGAACAATAACAATTTCAAAGAATAAATCTGAAATGTCGGTATAGTAATACTTAGTAGTTAAAATAAGTATAGAATACATGATGAACTTTGGGAGGTTCCTCTTATTTCAAACATAAAAGATTCATCAAATTTCTTTCCTTGGTTAGTCCAACACCGTATTCATGAGCTCTTATCACTAAACTATGGACTGTTGACACAATTCCCATTCTAATTAAAGTGTCCCCAATTAAAAACTTTTCAGTCAGAATCCGAATTTACAATGCAACTTCCATTAGTTTTTAATTATGGTGTGCCATTTTTCCACATAAAAAAACAAAATGAAGCATATCTTAAACCTCAAATGCACAAAACGAAAGAGATAAAAAAACAGAAATGAGGCATATCTTGAAGCTCCACGTACGAAAGAGAGCCCTGTTGGCTTCTCTTCTTATATTCAACATGCTCATGGCTACTCGCGTCATTCTCTCTCGTTCAGTCCACCCTCTCCTCCTAAAGCGCACTCCTTTACCCCATTTTGCCCCTAAACATCTACCCAAATCCCAGTCTTGTCCCCTCTGGTCTTCATCCTTCTCCTTCTGCCTGAGTCTCCACAAATCCGCCACTACCAATCCTTCACTCTCTTCTCGCCCTTGTTCTTCCCTATCTGCAACTGCAATGGCCTCCTCTGCTTCTGTAGACGAAGCTCTCGAAGCCAATCCTCTTCTCCAAGACTTTGACTTCCCTCCCTTCGATGTCGTCGATGCCAAGCACGTGCGACCTGGGATTCGCGCTCTCTTGAAGAAACTGGTACGATTTTCATTCCAGTTTCGAAAATTTTCATCTTCTTTATTTTTATTTTTATCGTATTTGAGTTTCTGGGATTTTATGATTTTCTTAGTTTTTCTGTATTTTGGCTATTTGTTTTGTTTTGTATTGGTTTCTGGGTTCTTCGTGTTTTTTCTAATTGGGTTCTGGGTTTGGATTTGATGGTTTCTATGGTGGGGTTTAAAGGAGGGTGATTTGGAGGAATTAGAGCGTACGGTGGAGCCCACCTGGCCGAAGCTGGTCGTGCCGCTGGAGAAAATCATTGACCGATTAAGTGTGGTTTGGGGGTTAGTCAACCACCTCAAGTCTGTTAAGGACTCCTCGGAGCTTCGTTCTGCTATTGAAGAAGTCCAGGTATGGATTTTGTTTTCAGAAATTTTGCTTCTGTGCCTCGTCTGTTTTTGAAGTTCCATTTTTGTTTTAATTTTGAATCACTTTTTATTTCAAAGAGGGCCATATGAGATGATATTCACTTGACTGTGAAAGCTGTCCTTTTAACTCCCTCTAACTAATTATTACATTTGTGGTCCGTGAATTAGCCTCTTTGTTTTGATTTTGCTTTGGGTTCTTGTTCGGTGGTGCTCTGCAGCCAGAGAAAGTTAAGTTTCAGCTTAGGTTGGGGCAAAGTAAACCAATTTACAACGCATTTAAAGCTATTCGAGAATCTCCTGATTGGCAGACGCTGACTGAGGCCCGCAAACGTATAGTTGAAAGTGAGTATTCATATATTTTGCACCATGTAAAAGTTGAATCTATAAGGCATACGGTGGGTTCATGACCTTTTCATTGGTTTTTCTATTCTAAAGTAATTGTGATGTTTGATGAACTATACCTGTACCACTGAGCCTTGCTATATTTTACACTAGAAAAAGGATGACTTGCAATTGGTGCTTGAACCGGACACAGGACTGGGAGCCGTGTGCAAAACTTGTTTTTTCTGCAATGCATGTTTTGTAGAAGGCTTATTTACAATTTTACGAGCTAACAAAATTAACGTCTTGGCATCCTGCTTAAACATTATCCATGCAAAGTGTGGTTTTCCTTTTACCTTTACATTTTTGTCTATGCTTGTCTTGTCTGACGTTTCTCTTATTGTAATTGTGCAGGCCAAATAAGGGAGGCAGTTTTGAGTGGTGTTTCTCTAGAGGATGATAAAAGAGACAATTTTAACAAAATTGAACAGGTGTGCTTTAATAAATTTATTAAGCTAGTACTGTAGGAGTCTTTTTGAACGTCATTCTCCGTTGTGTCTTTGAATTCTTGTTTTTTATTTTTTATCTTGGAAGAAGGTTGTCATCCATTTATGGTAACTCGGGTTTTGGCATCACTATATACATGAGTTGCTACCGCTACAGCCACATGCTAACTTATGCCATGTTATTCATATCGGCTTGTATGAACATTGCTTATTGATATTACCCCTTTCTTATATATTTGGAGGGGGAGGAGGGGGTTGGAGGCAATAGTTTGACTTAATCTATATTAGAAAACTTCTGTGCTGCCTTTTCTTCGTATTTTTTATTTGTAGTTTATTTATTTATTTAATTTTTTTGGGCCTTTCCCTTCAATTTGGAAATATCGGATATGAGTTAATATCAATTCGAGTAAGACTAACAAATAGGTTTCGATGATGATATTCTCATTTTAGTTTGGTGTTACCATTACTTGATTTTGGCAGGAACTAGAAAGACTGTCTCACAAATTTGAAGAGAATGTTTTGGATGCCACAAAGAAGTTTGAAAAGCTAGTTACTGATAAGAATGAAATTGAAGGATTGCCAGCCACTGCTCTGGGAATGGCAGCACAAACAGCGCTGTCAAAGGTATTCCAATTGTACCCTGACGAGGTTTCTTTAGACTTGTTATTTTTCTTAGTATCATCTGTTGCATCTGTGTATCTCATCAGGGGCATGAAAATGCAACTGCTGAGAATGGGCCTTGGATAATTACATTGGATGGCCCAAGTTTTCTCTCTGTTATGCAACATGCACAAAACCGGTCTTTGCGTGAGGAAATATACCGTGCTTATGTAACTCGTGCATCCAGTGGAGATTTGGATAATACTGCTATCATTGACTCAATTTTGAAGCATAGGTTGGAAAAGGCCAAGCTTCTGAATTACAATAACTATGCTGAGGTGCGTCTATTCATTTTAAACATACTTTCTTATGATAGGTTTGCTGAGATATAATGTATCAGGTAAGCATGGCCACCAAAATGGCTACTGTTGCAAAAGCAGAAGAGCTCCTAGAAAAGCTTCGAAGTGCTTCCTGGAATGCTGCAGTTCAAGGTAGGTTATTGACAGCTCCTACTTTATGGAAAGTTATTTCTATGATTTTTAAATAGAGTTTATCATTCTTTGTTAGCTTTCCAAAAATAAAAAAGGGAGGAAAATGAAGATAATTTTTAATGAAACTATATTCAGCAAAAAGTCTTTTATGTTAGAAAATATACTGACCTTTTTATTTATTTATATCCTTGTAGATATGGAAGACCTTAAGAATTTCTCCAAAAGTAAAGATGCTCCAGAAGCTGATGATTTGATTCACTGGGACACCAGCTTTTGGAGTGAGAGGCTTCGTGAGTCTAAATTTGACATCAATGAGGTTCTCTCTCTCTCTTTGCTCGTATGTGTGTTATGTGCAACTTCTAATCTTCATCTGTTTGGAATTACATGTGTAACATCAAATGGTGTAATTAGTACCTACTACTCTCATTCACTTCATTAAATCTTGTGTCACTTTTGTGTGATAACATATATTAATGAAACATAATTGGAGATTGTCGAACTCTTTCTTTCTTGTTATAAATTTTTGTGTGCTATCATTTTCCCATTCATTTAAGGCCGCCGTTTTTGTTCGCAAGACTTATATTCCTGCCTTTGTATTCTACAGGAAGATTTGCGTCCATATTTCTCCTTGCCCAAGGTCATGGATGGCCTATTTAACCTAGCAAATATGCTTTTTGGAATTAATATTGAACCAGCTGATGGTCTTGCTCCGGTATGTATGCCTTTTGGAATTGCTATATTTTGGTTCATTTAATGAAGATATGAATTTGCATCCTGTACTCATATACATATATATACACACACGTCTTTCAGGTTTGGAACAAAGATGTTAGATTCTATCGCATCAAAGATTCTTCTGGGAGTCCCATTGCATACTTTTATTTCGATCCATATACTCGTCCATCAGAGAAAAGGGGAGGTGCATGGATGGATGAAGTTCTTGCTAGGAGTCATGTATTGTCACGTGATGGTGCCTCTGCGAGGTTGCCTGTGGCACACATGGTGTGCAATCAAACACCACCAGTAGGAAACAAGCCCAGCCTTATGACCTTCCGCGAGGTAAATTGAATTACTTTCAATTTTAGCTTACTGGCCATGACCAAAAGCTAGAGTTATTAGAAGGGGAGCAAAAGTTAAGGGGTTCAAGGGATGGTTAAGTGGGAATGGAAAAGGAATGTGCCTACTTTTGAGGCCCATCATATTTTTTTATGAGGAGATCAAGCCCATCATTTCACTTCCTCCTTTATCGCAGCTATATGAAAGTTTGATGATATAGATTACAGAAAGTGTGTTTCATAGATCCAAGGATGTATTACGGATCCCTCATTCAGATTGAGATGCACTGATCAGAGTCCATCCATGTAGTGGTTGGAGTGACTTTATTAATTCCGGTTCAGCATGAGTAAGTGTCGATTGGTTTATGTAAGGCCTTGGTATCCAATCAACACATGCCCAATTTTAAATAATATTTTCAGAAACACTTTTACTATTGATGTTGTGAGTGGTTTGGTCTGAGGAATGCATGCAAGTATTGCCAAGCCTAGGCTTGTGCTATTGCTGGTAACAAGTCCTATTCTTCTACTTGTAGAATGTCAATGAGTATTTTTTTAAGTTGATATAATCAACTATTAAGAAGGCTCTGAATTTCTTTATAGAAAGAAAATCTGGGAAATTTTGGGTGGGACACTGGATGCAACAATTTTGTATATTTTTGTCTTACACAGTTATGAAACACTGATTATTTTTGCAGGTAGAGACTGTCTTCCATGAATTTGGTCATGCACTTCAGCATATGCTGACTAAGCAGGATGAAGGTCTAGTTGCTGGTATTCGGGGAATAGAATGGGATGCTGTTGAATTACCCTCTCAGTTCATGGAAAACTGGTGTTACCATAGGTAATCTTGTCTGCTAAAATCCTTTGAACTATTATGCTTCGAATCTTCTAGATTTACTTCTCAAATGACAGGCGTTTATACTGATTGTGTCAAAGAGGGAGATGGGGAAAGGGATACATGTATGAAATATATAATTGCTCTATCATCTCATCACACACTTGCCCTTTGTTTCTCAAATTACTTACCTTTATACTGATTGTGTCAAATATGCGTGTGATGCTTTAAAACTTTATATATGTGGGAATTCTGTACTAAAACCTAGAGCCGATTTCCCTTCCATGCTGTATCAAGTGAAAGTAGGATCCTATGTTCTTTGTCACAGTATTAATGATTTATTTCTTGAATTGGTGCTGTAGAGACACTTTAATGAGCATTGCAAAACATTATGAAACTGGGGAGACTCTTCCAGAAGAAACATATAAAAAGCTTCTCTCAGCTAGGACTTTCCGTGCGGGATCCCTAAGCCTTCGGCAGGTCAGTTTAGTATCTGGGTGTTACTTTTTCCAGACATCATCTTGGCTTTTTATATTGTTCTGTATCTTCTTGCACTATTGATTTAAATATTACTTGGTTTTACTTTTGTTGAGGATGCAAATCTGGATTCTTTGTTGCGTTTTGTCTTGCTTATCATTGTGCTATACGGAAGTATTATTTGTTCTCCATGAAGGATGTCTTTCTTGTGGTGTTATACTGGGATTATGTCAACTTTGCGCATTCTGGCATCTGGAAGACATTATGACAAACATCTTGTCAAATGTTTGAATCCGACATGCTTGTGCAACTTTATTATAACTATAGAATGTTCCAATTTTTTAGTAAAATGTACCTGTAAATTTCGGTCAAACCAAACTAAGATAGGCAAGAGACAATCAAAGAGATGAAGAATTGCATTTATTGATATACAATTTATGTGCAAAAGTAAGAGAAAAAAAAAAGAAGCTGAACACTTAAATTCAGAGAAAAACCTAATAAAGGGAATACAAATTCTAAATTATCTGTAGTGAAATAAGAAAACGCCTAATAGAAGTTCTTTATTGTAGATAAGATTCATAGCATTTATGCTCTTTATTGTATATTAATTTTTGAATGATTTTCACTAAATATATTTTTGTTTTTTATTGTACTAATTTGCTTGTATTATCCATAGTTTCAGGAAGTCAACTGTATTCATATACATGACAGATTTTGTCTTTGATTTGCATATTGCAGATAAGATTTGCAAGTGTAGATCTGAAGTTGCACACAGATTACATACCTGGTGGATCAGAATCCATCTTCGATGTTGATCAGAGGGTTTGTGAACGAACACAAGCGATCCCTCCACTTCCAGAAGACAGGTTCCTTTGTGGTTTCAGCCATATATTTGCAGGTTTGCTTCTACTTTCTGACTTTCAACTTCTCAGCAGTGTTCTAATTTTCTTACTCCATCTGACCTTAAATGTTTATCTGTATTTTGCTTTTTCTGTGAATATTAGGTGGATATGCAGCTGGGTACTACAGTTATAAGGTATTTCTTATTCTTTCTCTTAAGATAACCTGTGTTCAACTTTCCGAACCAAAAAAAAAAAAAACTCTAGTACCTTATAATGATGTCTTCAAGTCAGTCCCTGGCTTGAGTTTATTGACTGATCAAAGTATTTGTAATATTTTATCATATCCCTGTGATTTGTGGCCTTGCTTTGTATTTTTAGTTGTCCATTTCCTATGGAATTTTATTTTGAGAGTAAATTGCTCTATTTTTCAGTGGGCTGAGGTGTTGTCTGCTGATGCTTTCTCTGCATTTGAGGATGCTGGATTGGATAACAGCAAGGTAAGCTGGAAACAGCTGTGCATAAGAACTGGACAAGTTTTGCAACTTACATTGTGTAACAGGGAGTAAAAATTCATGAATAGATTATGCATCATCTCCACATAGCTCCTTGTTGATTTTTTATATTTAATATTTATCGTATCCCGACAAAGTCGTGCAGCTTTGCTCACCTCATGGGTTTTTTTATATGCTTGAACACACTATGACATTGGACTTGGCTCATCAAACATGTCAAGCCATCTGCCTACTTTTCACGTTTGATCTATTCACATGATGTTTAATCTTGCAACAGGCTGTTAAAGAAACTGGACACAAGTTCAGAGAAACCATCCTTGCTCTAGGAGGCGGGAAAGCACCACTAGAGGTTAGACAAACTATATTCCTTACGGGCATGCATACCTTTTCATGATTTCCTTATATTTTTTTCCCCACAATTTGTTTGTGGGAAAAGCTTTATTTGGTTTCAACCATCTCTGCTTTGTAGTGAAATAATATATGGCTTTCTCCATAATTGTTCTAGTGCTTAACCAAGCTTTGGATCCGTTCATTGTCGTTCTTTTCTGTCAATAATTATAAGTGCTCGTAAAGAGCATACTGATTTAGATTTCTTTAATCTTATATCCAATACCCCCCTAAGTTTCTTGCTGAATGTTTTGATTGTTTGTTTCCAGGTTTTCGTGGAATTCCGGGGTCGCGAACCTTCACCAGAGCCACTGCTCAGGCACAATGGACTATTAGGCACGGCTTCTGCATGAACTAAGATGAATTACGATGAGTTATAATGTTTACTTGGCCTTCGATTTATTTTTGGCTCTGCTTGGAGGAGTTGAAATGAGTTGAAATGTTTCAATGTCCCAAACCCATTTGAAGGGGTCTTGTGCGTCAATGACTAAATGATGTTGTATGAAGCGTCATTCGTCTCAATAAGATTGCTTGTCCAAGAACTCGAAAATAACACCCCAAAAAAAAAATTGCAACAGTGGAATGAGGGTCGTCCTCTTGCAATTTCATTTTATTTTTTGGCTCAAGTCATTTTATCGTCTTTTTCGTTTGTTTCTTCCTGACATGCATACCTTCCAAAGAATTTGCCATGGTGGGAACTAAAAAAATAACTATATTAACCACACAAAAAAAAAAAAAAAAAAAGTTGCAATCAATGTATTCAGTTAATACTTTTGATGTAAGGGATATTGTTTGGGCTCCTGGCAAATTGTGGGGAAGTGGGCTAGTAATTTTAGTGCGGTTTTTGTCCGCATTAGTTTTGCTTGTAGCATGTTAGTTTGTTGTTCTTTTGGGATTGGTAGTTTAGATGTATTGTTGATATCTTTGATTGTATTATTGAAGTTTATTAAATGAAGTTTCTATTTGATCAAAAAAATAAAAGTGAGAGAGAAATCAAATTTAGGATCTCTGATGTAAGAGTAAATATTCATAAGCACTTGAGCTATAAGCTCCTTGCGAAAGAAGAATAATTGCCTTTTGCACCCAACACATTATAACGTGTTTACTTTGTCAGGGTAACTATTATTCAAACTCCCAGTCTCTCATCTTACGCTTCAAACTTAATGTGAGCAGTGAGAAGGTCCATAAAAAGAAATTGCAAGGCAAAGGTCCTATAAAAAATTGAGCACATTATAAAATAATTATTAAAAAAAACTAAATAAAAAGAGAACAAAATAATGGAGGGTTTGCCTTGGAAGGTAAGACTCACAAATCATAAGACAAAAGGTCATTACGCAATCCAATACCAATCTATCTATGATGTGAAAGTTGATATAGCAAGAAGCAACCCACCTCACCTCAAACTTCAAACCCTTCCACTCATTTTTTCCAAACTCCAAATAAATAAATAAATAAGACAAAAAACACAGGAAGAAATAAAGGAAGGAAACCTGCCATCTTCACACCACCGTATCATACAAAGGCATTAAAAATCAATTTGCTCCATTCTATAAAAAAGTTAAAAAAATTCAACTTACTCCAATCAAAGGCCAACAACAACAAAATAATGAAGGATGTATGTACCCACCTGAGTTGATCCTTTCCTTTGATTGCCTTTATAGTAGATTTGCTGGGTGAGCACCAAGTAGACAGATCAAGATGGCTCGGGCAGGTGGAATAACAAACGCAGTGAACGTTGGAATAGCGGTCCAAGCTGATTGGGAAAACCGCGAGTTCATCTCCCACATTTCTCTCAATGTTCGCCGCCTCTTCGATTTCCTTGTCCAATTCGGTACGTCCTTTTCCAACCTATATTCTCGGTTTTGGTTTTGGTTTTTCTGTTTGTCCTAGTTTGTTTCTAGTCTTTTGCTGATTTGGGTATGTCTCAAAATCTTGTTTGTATTGTTGACTTGCTTCAGTTGGTTTCATGGTTCTTGCTGATTTTGGTGCTGACCCAACTGAGATTTGGACCAATTTCTCTAAGTTGCTGATAGTTTTAGTGAGTTTGCTGATTTGGGCGTCTCTCATTTTGAGATTTGAGTGGATTTTAGACTTGGTATATGCCTCCCTTGAGGGTACTAGACCATTAAAGATATGTCTAATTTATTTTCATTGCATATTAGCCTGAAACTTAGCACCTTACCCAAAATTCCACCTTGTTCTGCCCAAAGATTTTTGGTTCTAATTTATCTACTTTAAATGGGAGTGCACATATATTTGGTTGAATTTCGTGACCCGAAACAACGAATTTAGGATAGTTAATCATCATCTTGTTCAAGCACCAAGCTTTCTCTTGACTGAACTCTTCTTGCAGCCCTAGTTTGAATCTTTCTATAGGTGCATAGTTGGAATGACTACTTTGCCCAGCTTCAGCACAATCCGTTATTCTGTAATAATTTAGTTTGATGGAGTCCTTGCATCTGGTTTTGAATCTGATTTTTCCTTTTAGGATGGTGGTTTGTTTTAATTTGATCTACTTGTTAGACAAATTGGAAATTTCTCTTCCTTTTGGAATTTAATTAATGTTACACACTCTTGGGCTAATTTTTGTTTTTCTTGTTATTGAAGAGGCTACAACAAAGAGCAAATTGGCATCACTGAATGAGAAGCTTGATGTATTGGAACGAAAGCTAGAACTTCTTGAAGTTCAAGTGGGTACTGCATCAGCCAACCCTTCTCTTTTTGCTCGTGATGCTTAGCAGATCATGCCATTCTTATTAGATTATAATATACAGCTTTACTGTAAGCATCCTCTTGTCTATAGTGTGGACGTGAACTTATTTCTTGGTCTTGTAGCCCAGTTCAAAAAGTAATCTATCCATTTTTCTGCGTATATGTTGAGTAATAGAAGTAATTTGTTTGTCATGAGGTTATTTTGCGGGTATACACTTCAAACAGAGCATGCTCTGTTTAAAGTCTTTTATTTTCTCTTAGATACGTATGCATTGGATGCATTTTCACGAATGGAAGAGGATCGCACAAGCGAATCAGACGGTGCAGGCAATTCTTGATATAGTGGAAAAAAGACAATGTATGTCTCTGATTAACAAGGCCTTGCCCCTGTCAGATACAGCTATGTAGAACCCTAGTTGAAATTTTGCCAGTTGTGGTATTTTCCTTTAGTTAGTCATTCTTTGTGGTCATCTTTTCCTTCATTAAAATCAATTGCTCATTCTTTGTAGTCATTCTGGTTGAATTGCATGTGTTCTCGCATCTTCTTCTTGCTGCTCCCATAGCTCAGTCCAGTGCATTTAGTATAAGCTCAGTCTTCATCTCATCTGCAAACAAGTTACTATGGTCAAGAAGACGAGCAGCTATACGCTCTTATGTTACAATGTTTTCAATTGGTTAATCTTAGAGATTTCGGACCTGTTGGTCTGCATAACAATGGGGATTTTTGTCTCGGTGGTGCTTGCTACTTATAGTTTTCAAGATTGACTTTGGATCCTTTTTATTACAAGAATCAATGAATTTATACCCCCTCACTTCCTATCTGTTTTGCTTACACAACTTACCTTCGTAATTTGATCAGACGTGTTCAGGCTAACTCCTTTCCTCAGTATACATCCCCATCTTGCAAATTAATTAACAAGTGAAAATTGGGGTGACGGCTTTAAATCCAAGATCTATTACAACCGGAGCTCTGTTACTGTGTTAGAAATTCACTAGACCCGTTTGGGACTGCTTATATTAAAAAGAACTTATACTCTAGAGAACTTTTGCTAGAAGTGCTTTTATTACAAGTACAGGGACATGTTTTTTAACAAATCCAAGTACTTTTGGAGAAGCACTTGCACTTTAAAGATTTTCTAACACTTCCAGAAGTGCTATGATGTTAATTTTCGTGGAGCATAATTTGGTACAATTATGAATTCTCAGTGACACATTTAAGAAGTCTAACGTTGAGACCCTATGATGCCTGCATATATTGCATTGGTTTTGGTAGGCTGTTCTCATCATTTATTAAAAGGGTCAAACAATGCAAAAGAAAGCCCACACCGTTCTTCAGAACTAGCGTTAAGTAGATTCCTTCACTGTAAGAAAAATATATTACACAAGGCGCATAAATTCAAAAAGAGCATTTGGAAATTATCCTAATTTTCTCCTTTATCACTTATGCGAAGCAACAAAACAATCATTCACGAAGTGATGAAAAATCTCATAAAACCATTCACTACCTTGGCTCCGGAGGAGCCATTTGTGACAAAATAGGTGAAGGTTCTGAAGGAGAGGGTGGTGGAATCCTTCTCTCCATGACCACAGAAAAGCGATTAGATCCAAAGCTCTCTATGGATCTCATGTATTCTGATGCGTTGTTCTCTATAATCAAAGCATCTTCCAGCTCCCGTACAATTTCAACCATGTTTGGTCGGGAAGCTGCGAAGGGCTCGATACATGACACTGCCACCTCCACCACTCTCCACATAGCCTCTGCATGGTACGCTCCTTTTATGTTTGGATCAACAATTTCATCAATCTTTGATTCCCTTACATAGGATTTGGCCTGCATGCAAAGGTGTCTTTTTGTTAGTTTGCACTTATTGGATAATTACGCTATGCTTATTCACAATGATTTGAATCTTTGAGGGGGAAAAAGAATAGGAAAAAGTTTCCGGCCAGTCTATCAAAATGCAGTGTCACGTAAGAGGTCATTGATCTTTACATAAAACTTAGAGACAATATATGTATCAACATTCCGTGGACTCTGAACATGATCAAACATACCCATTCAACCAAGCTCCACTCAGGACGTGGCCTGTGTATGTTCAGAGGTTCCCGGCCGCTTACAATTTCAAGCAGAACAACGCCAAAGCTAAATACATCACTTTTAGCTGATAAATGATGGGTCATGTAGTACCTGAACAATACCAGATTGAGATTATCAGGTTCAGGTAAATGTTTTCTACAGTTTATGCTTTTTGCACTAGCTGAAAACTTCAAGATGCCAAAAATAGGAGATATTTTTAGCTTGTCCTGAATTTGTCCATGTCCATGTACCTAGTGGATCCATGTCCATGTACATTCATCAAGGGTATGGTGACAGATTGACGTTGTATGTAGATGCAAGTTTAAACGTTATTTATTTTATTTAAATTGGCAGAGTGTTCTTGTAGTCCGACATCTCTACAGTCTACCAGTTGTGATTTAAACTAAAATAAGAAACTACAAAACCCAAAAACAATTCAAACCGAACAACTTAAGCTCAAGAAACAATCTTACTCTGGATCCAAGTATCCAGCTGTCCCTCTTACTTCCAGAGAAGCACAACTGTCACCTTCTTGGGGAGCATATTTTGAAAAACCAAAGTCTGCCACCTTGGCAGACATGCTATGATCCAGAAGAATGTTACTTGATTTCACATCCCTATGTATAATGCAACGCCCAGCAAAAGTGTGAAGATGCGTCAAACCTGAACAGTGAAAGTACTCTTCAAACCTTCTGATATTCAAAATGTTAATGGGAAAAGACAGTGAACATCCAGTCCACGAAAATAATATTGAATACTATATATAACTTGCCTCGAGCAGCACCAAGAGCAATTGACAGTCTGGTTGGCCAGTCCAGAATTTTTCTTTTTGCTGCTTCCCCTGTTAATTTATTTGATTTCAGTAACAATGAAAATCAAAAGGTATGAGTCCAGAGAAACAGTGAGGTGACCAGTACCATAGAGGCGATCTTGTAGAGAGCCATTGGACATAAATGGATAAACTAGAATTTCTTGGTCATTTTCACAGCAATAACCAAGAAGAGGCACGAGGTTCTCATGGCGAATGGCTGAAAGAAGATTTAGCTGTAAAGTACATTAAAAGAATCGTCATTTCGCTTTTAAGGTATGTCAAAACATAACATGATAGTTCATCCACCAGTTAAGGAAAAAAAAATTCATTTCTTGATATGAGATAAATAGACAAAAGTTAAAGATGGAAGAATGATAAGTAATGATTTCCTACATTAACATGAATTGTCATATATTATAGTAGTTATCAGTAGTTAATTACAATTTAAACCTCTACTAAAATCGCCTAAAAGGACAAACTTGAAATGAAGAAAAACTATGATTGTTATGGCACCCCAGCCAAGGAGCATTTTCCCTAGAAATGCTTGAACCATGTAGGGGTTGCCTCTGGGGTGCGCAACACCCCAGCTGGGCCCTGCCCATGGGGGCATTGACATGGGCAGTGACCATGGCTACCACCACCATTCGAAGCAACCCAAAATAAAGTAGGTTAGGATATAGGGGTAATCGGGAATATTCTTGGGTGGGGTGAGTAATGAACACAGAGAAGTAAAAAATTGTAGGGGGTGGGAAAAGCAAATGTGAAAATAGAAAGATATTAAGTAATCTAGAATGCACAGCAAGCGTTATATTTGATCTAATGGTAGCTAACTACAAATTTCCCTGCTCCACAAGGAGTGGGAGAGTAGGAGTGATATTTCAAGTTCTATGAGTCATATAAAATAGCTAAATCACATTAGATGATAACTGTAGGACTGTTGCATAAAGTTATCAAAAGCTATGACCAAAAGTGCTCAAAAATGATAATTGAATCTCCAACCTCATTCTCGAATTCCCGAGTTCCTTGGGTTGATGTTGCTGATCGAACCTTCACTGCCACTTCCTGACCATCAATTAAAGTTCCACGGTAAACAGACCCGAAACCTCCTTCACCTATCAATGTTTTATACCTTTGGGTCGCAGCCTCTATGTACTCAAGAGTAAATGTTTCTATGGATATTGACTTTAAAACCAGATCATCCATGCTGGGTAATGAGAAGATTAAATCTGCAGTTCAAGGATATCTTTATTCAGAGGCTATGTATTTTAGAAAAGCAAACTATATAATCTGCAAAACTTCCTCAATTAGCCTGACAATGTAAACACTTCGTAGATCATACGCACACCCAACAATTTTGTTTATTGAATGTACAAGGGTATAATTGACATATATTTGTCTTTCATTCATCCCTACAGATATTGGATGCGAACTCAAAATTCTAATTCATGGTCACACCTTCTATTTTATGCTAAGTTGCACATTTTCAAACACCACGGTGACATGATGATGCTAAAGTACTTACACAAAAATTACATCCAAGTGTGATATATCCAGTAATTACTCTGCAAACTATAGCAGAAAAGCTGTAACTACACATTATGTAATTGTATTGTGCCAATTTTACTTTCTTTTTATTTTTCCTAATTCAAGTGTGGTGCCAAATTAACTTGCAAAATCATGTCCTAAAACAAGCCAGCAAATATTTGCATACTTCTGGCAAGCTTATATTAGACCGCATGTGGTATAAACTGAATATAATAACTTATTAATAATAGGTGTAATATATTTTGATTTTTACTAAAAATGATTGTATAAGAAAATTAAGGTAGGATGCTTTGTCTCAAGATCTGTATGAAATTCCACAATTGTAATACAATTGAATATTTCATACCATGTATAGTTTATAGCATTAATTTTAATTTGATTCATTTCTTTTTTTTTTTATTCACAATTTTTTTACATACTAGGTATTTAGTACTCTATAATCTGTGTAATGTGTGTTAGTATAATAATCTTGAAAATTGCAGGAATGGACATGAAACAAGAATCTGTGATGTCTTTTATTGTTGTGGGGGCTACATTTCCAGATTGGCAACCAACAAATGGAATTTGTATTTCTTACCGTTGAAGTCAAAAACCAAAATGAACTAACTGTTCCTAGAATCTTAGAAGTATGAGTGGAATACCAGGAACAATATAACATGTAGTGCACTCACTCTTTGCCATAGGAAGATGTCTTTTCGCATCAAATTTTCCTTGAGGCATAAATTTTTGTCTCCAAGTGCAAAAAATTATCCCAGCTATAATGGTTAGTAGTACAGACCCAGATGCAGCAGCGCCAATGATGATTCGTTGTTTAGAAGATTCTAGAACACTGCAACTTCCATGGCTGTAACATAGACATACACATTTCAGATTTTTTTAATACTTTTAGTTATTCTTCAATTCACTAATTTTGTTTGAATTCATAGAGAATAAATACATACTCTGTGGTAAATTTTGAGCCATTGAAGCTGGAGGGAATATTTTTTGCAACATGAGGGTTGCAGCCAAAATATCTGTGGATCAACCACATGCACATGAATATATGGTGGCATGTTTAATGCTATGTCACTAATTTCGCACGTGAAAATGAATATCGAAGTAAAAACTTACAGTGTTTCCAAATGGGGCAGTGAGATAAGAGATACTGGAATTGACCCCGAAAGATCATTGCTGCTCAGATCCCTGACAATATGAAGCAAACCAATCAAGAAGAAAGAAAAAAAACTCGCAAAAGAGTCATACAACACTCTCACCGGAATGCTCAGAATACATAGAACTGAGGAGTACACAAAGAAAAGAATATGTGAAACCTTTAAAAAAGAAAAAATTTAAGCCTCTAGTTTTTAACAACTTTTTTTTGTTGAACTATAGAATCAGAACATCAAAGTACAATCATTATATATCCAGTAAATCAGACTAACTCCAATGGGTAGTTCCAAAACTAACTGACTTGAGAATTCAACCTATATGCCTTAAATTTAGGATATTTCAGAAATTGCGCATGCGTTCCCATGCAAGTATAAAGACGGGAAATGCCAAGAAAAACTACAACTTGACATATGGACTTGTATAATCCTAGTAGATATTTCACAATTTGAGCATGGTATGTTTTCATGCAAGTATACAAATCGGAAATGCGTATGTGTGTCAGTGTAAATTCAGTATCAGCACAACAGATGGGATGTTATCTTCCTAAATATGCCCAGAACACGTCACTTGATCCATGTAAGAGAATGACACTTTCCTGCAGCTCCCGGCTGGATGAATGGATGAAGCCAGTTTACAAAGCTTAATGCCAATGGCTCATGCAGCGTAATACTAGAGATTTTATAAAGCATGCCAGGTGTGGAGGCCTTCCTAATACATCATATAATGACCTTAAAGGAGCCTGCCTAAGAAATGCAGGCTATTTGCAATTTTCATAATAATCTTTTCGGTTAACAAATATTGCACGTGTTAGTATTTCATTAGTGCAGTTGGATAGCTATTTATTAAATCGCAAACAGAAATTTCCATCAACATAGAATTTGAAAGAGAAAATTACACTGAGATCAACAAGGAGGAAGAAAGAAATGCTGGAATATCGCCAGTAAAGCCATTGTGGCTGAGGTTCCTACATATCACAAACAAAAGACAGCAACGCATTGAAATTAGAGTTACAGTAAATCAATAGAATCTAACACTAAAAACTGAAAGGAATGACGCTTTAACCATACAGGGCTATTAGGTGAGTCAGCTTAGTGATACTTGAAGGAACTGGCCCTTTAAGAATGCTATTTTGATCAGACCCTCTAAGAATGCCAGAAGAAAGATCCCTGAAAGTTGTAATAATGAGCAAAGTTAAGCATGAAAATACCTATAAGAAAGCAATAGTAATTATAATAGAACATTAAAATATAATGAATTATCAATTTTCCGTGAAATATGATACTTATCTACTTTTTACCTATTTTGCAATCAAAATTCTTTTTAATTTATGTAACAAAATTAAAAATTTTTACCTATTTGAACTTACGGTATTTTTTTTAATACAAGAAGTTGTACAATTATGATCTTTAAACCCCAAAGCATCTCACCTAACTGAAAACTAGTATAATTCAATACAAACACTAAGTTGTCATGATTCCATCCAAGCCATTTGCAGAACTTTTTCAAAAGCTAGGAAAATAAATAACTTACAGTTTGGTAATGACAATGTAACCATCAATGGCTGCACAAGTTATACCATCCCAGGGAACTGGAAGACATGGGTCTCCGGACCAACCCTCCCAAACTTCATTTTGTGGGTTATTCTTCAACAACTCATTCTTCACCTCCAAAATCACTTCCACTGAAGAAATAGTGTGTCATAAGACAAAAGAAATAGTGAAGGCTAGAAAACCCACTAATTATTATAAACACCCAATTGGAAACTAGAAATTCTAGTGGCAAACAAAACTTACCATCACTTTGGTTAGTCTCTTGAACCCACGGAAGCACCTGCAAGATCTCATAAGCATTGCAAAGGGGTCCATTTTCAGACCCAGGAGCCTTAACCAGTGTCAAATTGAGAAACCCATTTGCTGTGACAGTTAAAGCAAGCTCCTTGTAGTTGGAGCCATTACCGGAGACATCAAATCTCGATTGTTGCAGCTCATTGTTGAGGTAAATATCAAACACCCTTTGCCCAGCTTGAACTGTCTGGTTGACCTCATAAAGGTAGAGGAACATAAGGTACTGGTAGCTTGTTGTGGAAAGGTCATTGCGAATAATGACCAATTGGTCTGAAGCCACCAGAGCTGTTTGTAGGACTTGTGAAGGCACGCTCGCACTGGCGTTGCCGGAGATGAAGACATTGGTGGTTATAAGAGAGGTTCCACTTCCAAGGTCACTTGAATTTGAAGTCCAAATTCTGTCACTTGGGTCATTTGGGTACCTGAAAATTAACGACAAAATGTAATAGGCCTGATATTAAATTTGTCTCGGTCTTTGTGCTGATTTCAATGGGCCCTTTGAAAGCGGAGTGGGCCAAATTGAGGCCCATAGAGGAGCCGGGTTCCACCAATTGATCCTACTTTTTTTTACGGTTTCTCACACACACTACCAGTGTGTCACGGGTATTCGAACTTGAGACCACTGATTTGTAAGTCAATGTCATTTTCCATTGGACTAGACCATGTTGGCCCAATTCATTTTACTTTAGAACTGTCATACTACACCATTATTTTTTTTTACGCCCATCACAGGACGTATTTCCTTTCCTTTTTCAAGTGCTTTATGCTTCTAATAAAAGTGCGTCAAAAATATGAACATAAATGCTTCTTATAAAACTCTCCCGATCGGTAACTAATGATGTTGTACAAGAAGTTCATCTAAAGTTTTGACCGTTTATCACATAGATGTATAAATTAATTGACTATTGAGAACGTGTGGTACAATGGGTGTCTTATAATGCTTGGTATGACATATTTGAATTGGATATAATAAAATTTCCTATACAATTTCATGTGTAAAATCATACGCATAATAAGTAAAAAAAATCATAAATGTTATATTTAAACAAGAAAAATTGCACATATGTAACATGAGAAGAGACAGAGAATTTGTGTAAGATTTCCACATGCCATTATTCCTTTAATCACTATTACCATATTATTCATTCCAAAATGCATGTCAGCATCCCACATGTCACATGCAACGCAAAGTGAGAGCAAGACTGCATTGGGCAGTATAAGAAGTATAAATGCTGGTTTTTCTACCTTGATTTGGCATAATTTGAAATTTTGAAGTTCTCTCTCCTGTTATATATATATGTAAACTAGCAAATGAAGGTATGCTTTTGGATCTGGGTTATTGAGTTTTGGGGAGCCAATTTTTCATTTCATTCTTTTCTTGTGGTCATAATCCATCTTAATTAGGCCATTTATGTTTCTAATTTTGTTTCATTCCTTGGGTTTAAAGAAATCAAGTTCTAGAAAGCATACCTGATCTCCTCTTTTGAAGTTGCAAATTTAATTCTTGCAACCAGTTTCAGAACACTTGAAGGGAAGTCTTGTAGATACTGTTTCAAGCCATGCAGAGGCCTCAACTCAAGCTCTGAAATATAAGGAGCCCCTCCCTTCCCATTCACCAAGCAGAAGTAGGTCAAGTCCTCAGTGGCTCTCAAAATTCCTTCAACCACTACTGAGTCCTCAGATGAATCTACTACACCAATTGGGGTCACTCCAACTGAAACTAAGAAGTTAAAGTGTGAGCCCCAAAGAGGCCCAAATAGAAATGTGCCCCTTATCAGATAGTCTTCACCCTTTGTTGTTGATAGCTTATAACATCTTCTCTGACCTGAGCCTTGGTAAAATACTCTGGTTCTGTTGTAACCAGAATTGTTTACCACTGCCTTAACTGAAGTGTGGCAGCCTCTGTTATTAGGGAACTGATTAAAGTCTGATATCCAGCTAATGTTTCTACTATCCGTAAAATCCGATTCGGCGCAGCATGCAATGCTCACAAAGCTGCCTGCATAATACAGCAAAAATTAAATTGGATCTTATTAAGAACAATCAAGATATAAGTGTAACCAAATTTTGAGAACCCTAGTCTCGCATTCCTGAAAGGATCTCCCTTGGCAAAATGGTTAGGTGACCGATCTCCATGTTGAGATCAACCACTTTCAATGGTTTTGAATTTTAGTGGATTAGCAGACCATACATGAGACTTTTTTGCTGCAAAGTTACAAATGATCATGACTCATTCTCTTTTCCCATATAATTTCTTGACCATATCATAAGGTTAGAAACTGAACCCCAAAGAGGCTCTAATCTGGATGAAACTTAATATTGTTAAAATTGATCTAGAATCATGTACAAAATCTGAAGAAAAAAAAAATTAATGCCTTATTTAATTTTGTTTCTTTATTAATTATGATCATAAGTTTCATCTACATGCTTACCTTCATCTGCAGAAGTAGGTCCAGAAAGAATGAAGAGGCAAAGGATGAAAAACTCTATTAGCCTTAAAACCCAATTATCTAATTCCTTCATCATCCTTTTATCTTAGGCCGAGGTCTCCCCATTTGGCTATCAAACACATAACCAAACCAACATATGTGACTTTTTTAAATTCCACCAACAACCAAAACAAAAACCCTTGTGAATTTCATGAAACCTCATTCAACTTGACACAAAACCTTCAACTAATTTGCAACAACAAATTAATTAGATGCAGTAATTGAAACAAAGCATCTTGATCATGACAAAAAAATTCAAGCATGTGACAGAAGTACTATAGCTGGGTTCTTGGCACAGAAAATATGAATCTTGGAGCTTTAGAGACAAAAGAGCATCAAAGGGTCAGAAGAATGGGAGAGGGAAAGAGATCTGGGAAAATGGTTTGACTTGTGATGTGGAGGAGCAGTGCAGAACCGCAAAACAAGGAAGAAGAATGAGTGTTTCTGGATTAGAATAATGCAATGTTCACAGTTATTTAAAACATTTAATTTTAGTTTTTATTCTAGTGGGGTGGATCCAGTTTATTATTAATTAAAATGGTTTTTTTAATAACAAGGCGGAGCGACCCTTCGTCTCTCTCCTTGTCTGTTACCATGGACGCAACATCACAGAAGATGGGTTTTGGCTGTTTTTTTTTTTTTTTTTTTTTGCTGCTTAAATAGAATAATTTCATAGGGATGCTAACAACCTTCTCTACATATGTTTTTCACTCAAAACAATATTTTTAGGGAAATTTGCATGAATACCACCTGAACTTTTACGCATGTGCGGCATTACCACCTGAACTTTTAATTTTTGTTATTAACCACCTGAACTTTGTAAAGTGTCGAAATTTACCACCTACATCTAACTCCATTAAATTTTCCGTTAACTCAGTTTAATTTATAACTAAAAAACGTTAAAACTAAAATAAAATTTTCTTGTTTTTTTGAAAAACCAACCTAGTTATCTCACAACCTCCCCCACTGCCCACCTAGTAGTCTCGTCCCCTACCCTCCCACTTAACTCCCATCCTTACTTCATATCTCAACCAAAGCCAAAAAGATTTATTATCGGTTTTTGAACAATTGATGGCCAAATGAAATGAATTAGTCTCACACCGCCATGGATGAATTAGTCTCGGAACGTTGATGATTCCCTCCTGGTTCTCTACCTTTAGAAACCACAAAAAACTCACATTCACTTGTTACCTAATGAAAAAATATCCTTATACAGAAAATCTAAAGAAATGTATTAAAATCTTCCTACAAAATTATAAAAGGCCATGAATCCACGGATATGGCAAATCACAAAATTGCACTCTCACCATTCACCTCACATATATAAAAGGCCATATGAGTCCATGGATATGGCAAATCACAAAATTGCACTTTCACCATTCACCATACATATATATATATATACTGCACAAGAGAGAGAGAGAGAGAGAGAGAGAGAGAGAGAGAGAGAGAGAGAGAGAGGAGTTTTTATGCAAAGGGTTAGAGGGTAGGGAGAAGGGATGTGAGGCGATGGGTTTTGAGTGGGGGGAGGAGGCTGCTGCGAAGTAGAAGAGAAAAGTTGTTAGAGGGGGTGGGAGAGGTGGGATAATTAGGTTATTTCTTCTTCTTTTCTAATATTGTTAATTATACTGAATTGACAAAATTATCCTTTAGCAAATAACAGATATGCAATTTGTGACATGACTTAACGGAAATTTTAACGGAGTTAGGTGTAGGTGGTAAATTGCAACACTTCACATAGTTTAGGTGGTTAATAGTAAAAATTAATAGTATAGGTGGTAGTCATGCACATACCTAAAAATTCAGGTGGTATTTATGCAAATTTCCCATATTTTTAATTATAAAAAAATATTATGTATTTCCAAATTTACCATTCACAGAAACTAAAGAGTCAAAAATCCTTAGTGCCCGTTTGGCATTGCTTATTTGGGGTGATAAGTGATTTTAAAAAAAAAATTGGGAAGCCCAGCCCGTTTGGTAAACTATGAGAAAATCACTTATTGTTAAAAATTGCTGTGAGAGAAAGCTATAAGGGAAAGCAGCTAATGAGGTGCTTTCATTTTCTGATTATGCAGGAATCAGTTTCGAAAAGGCGCTGGGTTTAATGATTATGCGGCAATCATTTTCTGATTACGTGGGAATCAGTACCAATAACATTTTTAACAAAAAGTTTACCAAACGCCAAACTGCTTTCTCTCACAGCAAATCTGACAGCGATTATTTTCACAGCACAGCAATGCCAAACTGGTCCTAGTTTTCCACTTTCTTGTGCACCAGCCATTTTTTGTTCATTTAATTCTTGCACCACCTACTTGTGGCAGCAAATACTGGCCGCAGACAAAGCCACCCATTTCCCACCCCATCCCCGCCTCAAAGAACCACCCACTCACGACACAGCCCAACCCCTGCCCCACTCTGTCTCTCTCTTTTTATTTATTTATTTTTAACAAAACCAAATAAAAAACAACAAAGTACTTTGGTGGTGAGATTTGAGAAATTTAAAAAGAATTGTTCAATTTCATCAACGGGGAAAGAGAAGGAAGTGGGATGGTGGGGTGAATATGTGGAGGGGATGAGGGAGATGTGGTTTGGGGGTAACGAGGGGGGGAGGAAGTGGGTCTCTTGCATATGCTTCTTTGAAAGTGAAACAGACAACAAATAAACAAAATAAACACACCAAACATAACCAACAAAGCAAACAAATACAACCCAATGAATAACCGATATAAAAAATTAAATTTAGACAACAAAGAAGGAGCATAAAACCTGTTTTATGCTTGTATAAAAAAAAAGCCTCAACCTTGCAGAGCTTTCTTTCATTAGGCTAGCTCTATTGCAAATAAAATTCGAAATCTGGGATTATTATTGAAGAACCTCAGAGAATATTTCACAGTTTTCCTCTGCAGAAAACGTGTGAAGAAAAAAATCTGAAAATAAAATATTGAAGAGAGCTTTTTGTGGATTTGATAGTGAAGAGAGCTTGGGAGAAGGGAGAAGAGAGAAGGGTCTAATATTGACCAAAAAAAGTGAGACGAATAGGGTGGAAAGCGGAAAGGTGGCTTAGGAAGCTTGCAAATTTTTTTATGGGAAGAGAGGAAGCGTGCAATTTGTTTATTGGAACAAGAGGAAGCCTGCAAATTGTTTTATGGGAAGAAGAGTTCTTCTGGCTGGAAATAGAAAGGGTGTTTTTTGTTGTTGATTTTTTATATTTATCGTATCCCCTCAAAGTGCGGCTTTGCTCACCTCATGGTTTTTTTTACATGCTTGAACACACTATGACATTGGAATTGGCTCATCAAACATGTGTCAAGCCATCTGCCTTCTTTTCACGTTTGATCTATTCACTTGATGATGTTTAATCTTGCAACAGGCTGTTAAAGAAACTGGACACAAGTTCAGACAAACCATCCTTGCTCTTGGAGGCCGGAAAGCACCGCTAGAGGTTAGACAAACTATATTAAGAGTATATTGCTATACCCCACTTGGATGTCCAAGCTATAGGAATCATTAAAACAAAGGTTATCCTAAAACATGCAGCAGGCATCATTGTTTCGGCATAGGACATGGGTAGGAGATATAATCTCCGCAGTGCAACTAATTATTCATCCATAATTTAGTTCTCCTTTTGAACCTAGATCCTGGGATCTCCATTCAGTTAGGTGAAGTATCTACTATGGTGACTTTATAAGTTTAAGATTATAAACCCATTCTCCTCGATGATCAACTAACTCTCTAGTCAAACCTTTAATAATTGGATCTACTAGGTTGACTACCTATAATGTTTGAAAACACATTTCATCTTATGAAATTATGATAATTCAAGAGTAGTTGATTACAAATTTAAGTCTTTTAACTATACCGTTAAGACTTACCACCAATTGTGTCACCACTACTACGTTTTTTTATTTGCGCGACGATAGTTTGCGCGACGAAGAACAAATCGTCGCATAAAAGATCATAGCGCGACGGACAATCATATGCGTAGCGCAAAAAAGAGAGACGAAGACATGTCGTCGCGCAAAACAACTACGCGCGACAGAAAAAATACCGTCGCATAAAAGAACTTTGCGCGACGATACCTTGAGCGACGAATAACTAATCGTCGCATAAAAGACCATTACGCGACGGACAATAATATGCGTAGCGCACACTAGAGCGACGAAGAACTTTCGTCGCGCGAAAAACATTTAGCGCGACAGAAAAAACGACCGTCGCGTAAAAAAAGGGGAAAAAACGCGAACAAATATTCTGGCGCCTAATTCTTGCGCGACGACTCAACTCGTCGCAAATGAAATCTTTGCGCGACAAAACACCTGTCCGTCGCGCAAGGCACGATATACAAAACCATTAATCCGAAGCCTTAATTTTAATTTTACCATCTAAATCATATGTTTTTCATTGATTTTAGTGAAGATCATCATTCATACCCTTTTAATTATGGGAATGGTAGAGGAGAATCTTTTGGTATGGTTATCAACCTCCATACGAATAAATTTCAGGGTTATCAATTTCCGTACGAATCTTTTTGTAGGGTTATCAACCTCCATATGTTTTGAAACTAAAAAGTGTTCATTCAACTCTACAAAACTAATTTCAACGATCCAACCGTTAAATGTGTTTGTATATACTGTGAGATCGTATACCACAAAAATCGCAAATAACAAAAATGCAGAGATCTAGAAATGGGACAAAATACTCAACGGTTATAAATGATAACGTTTGCGCGACAAATCTTTGCGCGACGAATATATGTTCGTCGCCCAATGATGTTTAGCGCGACCAAAACATCAATACGTCGCGCAAGATAAATAGCGGGAAAACAAACAGTCTTCCAGTTGTTTCGCGCCACAACTTTGCGCGACGAAAGTGCAAATTAGTCGCGCAAGGTGGTTATCGTGGCTGTCAAACTGGGCTTTTGCGCGACGGAAATTCTCAATTGCGCGACTAAGATCATGTGCGACTTATTTCTTTGCGCGACGAATGAACCCTTCGTCGCGCAAAGCCGTCTTCTTTAACAAATCCATTTCAGCCATTGCAGAGGCAAACTGAAAAATCAGTTTTGCCTCCTCTGCTTCTGCCCCTCTCTCTCTCTCCGTTTTCTCCATTTTCTCAGCTGCAAATCAGTTCAGGACATATTGAAGAAGGTATTTTATTAGTGTTGTATTTATTTAAAATATCAATTTAATTTCTTTATATATTGTTTTTGTGAAAATATATTTGTATTCTGTTGTTAAATTATGCACGGCAATGTACGAAGTTAATTGAAATTAACTTCATACATTTTTTATTGTAAAGCTTAGTTCCCGTTCGAAGTTAGTTGGACCGCGCATGGGTGGGTAAACCACGACTACGGTCCAATTAATTCTTGAATTGTCCCATATTTTGGACAGTTTGGAAATGTATAGTCGTGTCACGTAGTTTACAGCTACAGGATTAGGTTTCGATTGTGGAGATTTCGGTGTCATCTCGGTACGTTCTTCGGGTGGTACGTAGGTATTTGATATCTACAGTACACCTCAAGAACTGTAGCGAGATGCTGCCGAAATTCATCCACGTCGAAATCTAATCTCATGTAGCTGTAAATTACGTGGCATGACTATGCATTTTCGAATGGGATAGGGCCCTTACCGGAGGCATAAGGTGACGTTATGATTTTCTAAGAATACAACATAATTGTTGTATTGTGATTGTGGTTCCAGGAATTATGAGCAGAAGGTGGATACAGAACCCGAATAGGTGCGCAGACGAATACTTGGATGGAATCGAGGATTTCATTGACTTTACACGGACACACAACCCGGGTGCAACTAGAATCCGTTGTCCTTGTAGGAGCTGTAACAACACGTTGTGGGACACAATTGAAAATGTTCGATTTCATTTAGTGAGGAATGGAATGATTGAGACATACATCACTTGGAACTATCACGGGGAACAATTAGACATTGCTTCGTCTTTAAGGGCCACAAGAGCCAGTGATAATGTTGAACCCAATGTTGATCCTAATGAACAAGTTAGGGATATTATAAATGATGCATTTCCATTTGCATCGACCAGCAGCAATCAGGAAGGGGAAGATGACGTGCCTACAGAAATGGACAGTGCAGAGTTCGAACAGTATGAAAACCTGTTAAGAAATGCCAACCAAGAGTTATACCCGGGGTGCGAGAGCTTTTCCGTTCTGATGGCGATTGTGGAGCTAATGCAGGGAAAAATAAAGTATCGTATGTCGAATCTGTGTTTCGATTACTTTTTGGGGGTTTTCAAGAAAATGCTTCCAACGGACAATTGTTTGCCGAAAGACCATAGGGCGGCGCAGAAGATGTTTAGTGGTCTTGGATTGGGTTATGAAAAAATCCACGCTTGCAAAAACAATTGCATGTTATTCTACAAAGAGTATGAAACGTTGGATACATGCCCTATATGCAATGAGTCGAGGTTCAAACAGACGTCTCATAATAGAATGACTAAGGTTCCACAAAAAGCCATGCGTTATTTGCCCCTAAAACCAAGATTGCAGCGACTGTATATGTCGACGCATACTGCCACAGACATGAGATGGCATAAGGAAAAACGGGTAGACGACGATGTGATGCGGCATCCTGCAAATGGGGAGGCATGGAAAGAGTTCGATCGAACGTTCCCCGAGTTTGCTGCTGATCCCCGGAATGTTAGATTGGGACTTGCCACAGACGGATTCAATCCGTACGGGGTTCTAAACCAACACCATAGCACTTGGCCGATTTTCGTATTCCCATATAATTTGCCGCCTTGGAAATGCATGAAAAAAGAGTACATGATGATGACTGTTTTGATAACTGAGGATCCTGGCAGGTCAATCGATATGTACTTAAGGTCGTTGGTTGATGAGCTCAAGGATTTATGGATAAACGGTGTGCGCACGTACGATAAATCCACCGGGAAGATGTTCACTTTGCGGGCGGCAGTTATGTGGACTGCGAATGATTTTCCCGCATATGCAATGGTGTCGAGGTGGAGCACAAAGGGTTATATGGCATGCCCTGTATACAAGAAAGATGTGACTTCTGGTTGGCACGCTGGAAAAGTATGTTATCTTGGACATCGAAGATGGTTGCCATGGGACCACGAGTGGCGGGAAAAGGATAAAGAGTTTGACGGGAACAAAGAGCGTCGCGCAAGACCTAGAGAATCGTCCGGTGATCAGATCTTGGAACAGCTGAACCGTTTGGATTTTGCTTCGTTCGGGAAAACAGTTAGTCGGACCAGACCTGCTACACATATGAACTGGACGCACAAGTCTATGTTTTTTGAGCTCCCATATTGGTCGAAACTAAAAATGAGGCACAATCTCGACGTTATGCATGTTGAGAAAAATGTGTTTGACACATTGATTGGAACGATTCTATATATCAAAGAGAAGACTAAGGACACGATAAAAGCTCGTCTTGATTTAGAAAGAATGGGCATACGAAGAGGTTTATGGCTGAAAAGAGCCAGTGATAAAGTTATAAGGGATCTTGCATTTTTTTCCATGAAACCGAATGACAAAAAAGAGTTTCTACAGTTTGTATCGTCTGTACAGTTTCCTGACGGGTATGCTTCTAATATCGCCCGTTGCGTGAATGTTGATGGGGGTAAGTTTACTGGACTCAAGAGCCATGACTGCCATGTGTTTATGCAACGCCTACTTCCTGTGGGGATTCGACACTTATTACCGGAAGATGTAGTCAAGCCAATCATATTGTTGTCCAGATTTTTTTCCCAACTGACGGCAAAAACGTTGCGAAAGACAGACATTGATCAATTGCGCCATGACATTGTCCAAGTCTTATGCAAGTTTGAGATGATATTCCCTCCGGCTTTCTTCACGAGTATGATTCACGTGATGGTTCACTTGCCAGAAGAGGCATTGCTCGCTGGTCCAGTCAACTATCGGTGGATGTATCCAGTAGAAAGGTATATAATCATTATTATTTCTGTATGCATGTTTATCACATGTTTGTTACTTGCTAATTTGCATATTTTCGTTTTAATTTGACAGGCTTCTTGGTGAGTTGAAAAACAGCGTACGCAACAGAGCGAAGCCCGAAGGATCCATTGTAGAGGCTTGGGTTCAATATGAGGCGCTTACTTTCTGTGCAATGTATTTAAAGGATGTAGACACAGCTTTCAATCGACCTCAGCGCAATAATGACGGCGGTGTGAGAAATGAGCAACTTTCTATTTTTGCCCAAAGTGCACGACCCTTTGGAGATCCTGTACGAGGAGAGTCGTTTTCCAGGAATGACATGGAGGTAGCTCATTGGTTCGTATTGAACAATTGTGATGAGATAATAGCATACTTAGAGGAGCATGAAGAGATGATGAAGCGAGAACATCCATCACTTTTGTATTCCAAGAAACACCGTGAATTGTTTCCAAAATGGTTTTTGGAATATGTAAGTTATAAGTGTTTTGTATTTGACATATATATTGTAGTATTTAATTTTCTGAAACTAATATGTGAATGTTTTTAATTAATATTAGGTGAATAAGTTGAAATCAGAGAATTCCCCCTCTTACAGTGAAGAGTTATATAACTTAGCATTCGGCCCAATTAGGGCTGAATTGTTCTCGGGTTGTCATGTTAACGGCGTCAAGTTTTTGGGGACTGCACGAGATGACAAGTTGTGTACGCAAAACAGCGGTGTCCTTGTTCCGGGTGGAGGCGAAAGTACGGACATTAATTTCTATGGCAAACTCACAACTGTCGTGCAATTGCTTTACAAAGACCGATACCAAGTGATCATGTTTAAGTGTCGATGGTTTGATACGAACCCAAATAGGCAGGGAAGTGTTAAAATTGATCATGGGTTACTATCTGTGAACATCAACAAAACTTGGTATGATGACGACCCTTATATTTTGGCAAATATGGCAAAACAGATTGTCTATCTAGATGACCCTAAAGCAGGGAGCGGGTGGAAAGTTGTTCAGCAGATGGATCAGAGGAATGTGTATGCTATACCAGAACAAGACCCATCTGACAATGACGTCGCTGACCAACGTTTCGAATCTTTCATGGAACATGATGCAGAAACACTTCTAGATACAAATGTCGTACAAGAACCCTTTCAGCTTGAAGGAGTGTCTTCAAGAGAAATACCGATTCAGTCAATTACAATTGACCTCGGTTTTCTTCCGCGATACGATCCAACCACGGCCCCGAACAACGATGATGATGTACTTATGGAGGAGGAGGAGGCGGAGGATGAGGATGAGGATGAGGAGGAGGACGAGGACGAGGATTGGGAGACCCAAAGTGATCACAGCGACGATAACGAAGATTACTATAGTTCGGATGATGAATAATGTAATTTATTTGCGAATTGCCATGTAAAACATAGTAATGTGAAATTATTTGTAATTTCATAATGTTAGTGTAAAGATTTTGGCAACGTATGCTTGTTTGAATATATATACTTGCATAATCAGGAGAATCTGTAAAACAAAAAATTGCATAATCAGGAGAATCTTTTAATTTAAAAAAAACAAAAAAACAAATTTTCAATGACCTTTTGAGCGACGAACAATGGGTTAGCGTCGCGCTAGATGACTTTGCGGGATGAATATCGTCGTCGCGCAATAACATAATTTTTTTGACATACAAGTGAATTTTCCGCGTAGACTCTGTAAAAAAAAGATCGGTCGTCGCGTCTCTCCGACCGGTCGCCTATTTCCCGCGACGAAGAAGATTATTGCGTCGCGCATGGATGGTTTGCGGGACGTAGAGATTAGTCGCGCAAAGTAGAAAATATCTCCAAATTGTGAAAATTCTTAGTGACCCTTGCGCGACGAGAGACCCCTATTCCGTCGCAGGATGACAGATTTAGGGACGAATATTAGTCGTCGCGCAAAAAATATAACAAATATGGAAATTTTATAAGGAAACTCTTTGCGCGACGGATATAGAACCCTTGTCGCAATGATTATTTTGCGCGACGAATATGCTCGTCGCAAAAGGTACTTCACAATAATAAAAATTATCATGAATTTCCAGAATTTATAAGACCATGTTTTCGCGATGGAGAATGACATGTTCGTCGCGTAAAATCCTTTCCGACGACTCTATTCGTCGCGCAAACATGTTCGAAGTCCGAAAAATCTGTTAAACTAGTCCAATAATAGAAAAAAAAAATATAAAAAATTTCATTTGCAGCTCAAATAATTACACTTTAAATCTCAGTAAATTGGTCACGACCTTCTTTGTGCGGGAACGCCTGTTTTATAGCTGGGAGAGAACAAGGAAGACAAATGTGCGAAATATATTTTGAAACTAAAAAGTGTTATTTCAACTCTACAAAACTAGTTTCAACGATCCAACCATCAAACATGTTTGTATATACTGCAAGATCGTATACCCCAAAAATCACAAAAAACAAATATTCAGAAATCTTGTAACGAACCAAGGTACTTCAACGGTTATAAATGAAAAATCATGATTTAACGGTTATTTTAATTCCGATTTTCATAATTTTTTACAACTAGACTCATTGACCCTATATAAATACAATGATTGAATTTGATGTTCAATTAAAATGATGTACACTAGTGGATACCACAAAATCTAAAGGTGTATATAACAAAAGTATAAGCAAACTTTCTATTGTTATAGAGAATGAATTGGGTTTTGATGGCATACGCATTATACGAAACTCGTTTCAACGATCCAACCGTCAAACGTGTTTGTATATACTGTGAGATCGGATACCCCAAAAATCGCAAATAAAAAATATTCAGAGATCCAGAAATGGGACAATATATTTAATGGTTATAAATGAAACTGTTTGCGAGACGCATTTTTCCGTCGCGCAAAATATCGTCGCGCAATGTTATAGTTTTCAACATTTAGGGTTTAGGGTTTATGGTTCAGGGTTTAGGGTTTAGGGTTCCAGGGTTCAGGATTTGCGCGACGCAGAGATATTTACGTCGCGCAATGCGGCGAAATTGTGGCGCTTCATTTTGCCGCGCATTAAAAAATATATGCGCGACTAATGGTTGTTTGGTCGCGCAAGACGCAAATATCGAATTTGCGCGACGCGTTTCCCCTTTTGTGTCGCACAAGATTGAAATATCGACGTTGAGCGACGTAAATTGTTTTGTCGCGCAAGATTAAAATATCGTTTTGCGCGACGTTATTAGACTTTTTGGTCGCGCAAGGTTAACAATTGAATTTGCGCGACGGATAACGTTATGTCGTGCAAGGTCCTGTATATTTTTCATCAGAACGCGACTCTCTGTTTCACTCTGTCTTCCTCCGCGAAAATCCCCAACTCTTCCTCCAGCCGTGCCCTTCCGTCCAGACCACCACCAGCCGTGCCTACCTACGCTGTCACATTCCTCCAGCCGTCTCCCTTTCCTCCTCACTGACCTCAAATTCTCTCCCTCTCTCTGCAACCCAAACTTCCCCGGCCACCGTCGACGCCCCCTAAGTTCAGAAACCCTCTCTCCCTTTCCCTCACTGACCTCAAATTCTCTCCCTCTCTCTCTCTCTCTCCAACCCAGCCTCCGCCGCACCTTCAACGCCGCCTAACCAAACCACAAACCCTCTCTCCCTTTCCCCCTCACTGACCTCAAATTCTCTCCCTCTCTGTCCAACCCGAACCCCCCATTGGTGAAAACACACGGTTTCCTCCCTCTGCGTGTCTCTGTCGCCATCTCCTTGTTCCTCTCACGCTGCCTCTCGCATCCACTACCTCTCACATTCTCTGGTATAATTTCTGTTTTATTTTTCTTTAAATTTTGTTAATCCATTTCTGATTTTGTTTAAATTTTATAATTTCCGTTTGTGATTTCTGTTTCCTTAGTCTGATTGTTGGTTAGGATTTTATGTTTCAGAATTGATTTCAGATTTTATGTTAGGATTTTGTGGGCAGTGAAATTGATTAGTCTATTTCTGATTTTCTTTAAATTTTATAATTTCTGTTTGTGATTTCTGTTTCCTTAGTCTGATGGTTGGTTAGGATTTTATGTTTCAGATATGATTTCAGATTTTATGTTAGGATTTTGTCAGTGTTGAAATTGCTTAGTTTGTTTCCTTTTTGTTTTGTGCTCGTCTTGATTTCAGATTTGATTGTATTGGTTAGGGTGACTGCATTGTGTTGAAATTGTATTATTTGATAGCAAAACAACGATTGTATATGTCAAAATCCCGTAGGTTTCTAATTATGTAAATCTGAAAATTTTTGGAATTGTTGTTCTTGGGTTTGTTTTATTGTTCATATTGCATTTATCCATTTAATTTTGTAAATTTGAATTTGTTTGGAATTGAGGTTCTTCGGTTTGCTTCACATAATGGAATGATGTGTTTTTCTTTTTTATTTAGGTAGAAATTATTCTAGTATATCAAGGATTGATTCCATGAGTTTTTGCAATTTGATTTGTTCGTATTTGGTGAATGAATATGTTTAATATTGAATTTGTTCTTGATTAGTTGTTGGGGTTATTTTTATTATAAATGTTTGTTTCGTGCAGATGTCGGAGCTTATCAGAACTCGTAAGGCGATGACGACTGCACAGCCTTTGCCTCCCCCGACTTCAACGTCGGCTGCCACTGCCCCACCACAGGTGGACGTTATGCCGGTTTCTCCTCACGTCTCCCATGTGGCGGTGTCATCTGAGTCATCAGTGGCGCAACCTGTTAGCGCCAGGCGGCGTCATCGCCCCCCCCCATATGATTGACACTTCGCCCCCTGCTGCTGGTGCGTCAAATTCACAACCACCAGGTAAAGATTTCCTTCAACTCCAGCAGTTTCAGACCAATATTTTGGTAGGATCATATATTTAATGTTAATGTTATATGTGTTTGCAGCGAAGAGGAACACCCGGGGACCTTGTCGCCAGTTGAAGACGGCGAAGTCCACCCGGGTGACCAACACTCGTGTCAACATCGGATACGACGAGCGACATCGAGCTGCACCAACGGCGGACCAACATAGCTCATTGGCACACGACATTGGTCACGTCGTTCGGACCCATTGTCCGATGAAATGGAAATCTTGGAAGGTCATACCTGACGAGATACGGACGGTGGTGCGCGGACAGCTGTCGGTATGTATGCTTTTTAATTGTTTTGCTTTCAAATTTTATATATTTCTAATACTTAATGAATATAATTAATGTATTGTAGGCGAACTACAATTTAGAGAACCTCCCTGATGAGTCGTTGGGGTATGTCAACAGACTCTTTGGTGAGAGGTACAAGCAGTGGAAGAGCGATCAGCACCACCATTTTATGGCATATGATGATCCGCAGGTCACTCTTCAGGAGGGTTGCCCGAAGGAGCTTGAGGGGCGCCAAGATAGTTGGGCGTGGCTCTGCAGTCATTTTCAAGACTCTGATTATGTGGTAATTTTTTTATATTAAGTTGAAATTTATTATATGTTTCTTACTAATGTTTATTTATTTTGTTTTAATTTCATTTCATTTTTAACTAATACATTTATTTTTGGTATAACAGAAGAAGGCGAAAGCAAATAAGGGCAATAGGGACAAGAAAACTCTTCTCCATCATTCCGGTTCCAGGCCCTTCTCATATAGGATGGAGGCGCGACGGCGGGTAATAATTAAATCATCTTTTTTATAAAAATTCTAATATGTCATTAATATGAATTTGTTTTTTTTTTTTTGTATTAACAATTTTCTTTTCTTGTTCAATCAAGGGGGGTCCAAATTCTCGGAGATCGACGTGTTTGGCGACGTTTATGTTAGACCGGGAATGAGTTGGCGGAGTCCCTTCATGTAAGTATTCTTTAATTTTAATTATTGTTTTACGCATTCAAGTTCATAGTATGTGTGTTTTAATTCATATTTTATGTTATGTTAAATAGACGACCATGATAGAGAAGAGCCAGTTGGTTCTTCAAGAGTCCGCCTCCCAGCTTCCTCCCGATACTCCGCTCGATGTTGTGGATCCTCCACCGGATGCGGGGTTTCAAATACTGACGGAGACCTTAGATCAGAGTCTCGGGAGGAGGCCAGGGTCATATTGTCGAGGGATGGGGAATGCCAGACGGCGGGAACCTAGAGCTCCTCCATCGTCCCAATCAGAAACTGAAGTGATTGCTTTGAAAGCTGAGGTGGCCGAGCTTAAGAACCAAATGGCTAGCCAAATGGCCTCGTATAATACCCAGATGTCACAGCTTATAGAGTCCCTCTCTCGGTCCGGCATTCCACTCCCGTCACATTTTGGTTCCTCGTCGACTTCCGAGCCCCCTCAACCAGAGCATGGCCACCACACTTCTGCCCCTGTCGATCATGCCCAGACTTCCGAGCCGCATTTGCAAGACGACAACATAGATGTTGCTACATTTTTTAATTAGTTTTTAACTTTCTTAATTACATTTTAAACATTTTGTCTTGTATTATATAAATTTATATTATCTTTTCCTCTTCATTATGGTTTTTTATTGTAATTTTATTCTATTAGAAAAAGATTTTATATATTGCAAAAAAAAAAAAACCGTATACAATTAAAATTAAATCAAATAGATTTTATTATAAAAAACACGTAAAATTAAAAATAAATAAAATATATTTAATTTTGCGCGACGAAAGTAATTTCCGTCGCGCTAACACAACAGTATAAATTTAAATTAAATTTGAAAACTCTATATTTATTTTTACGCGACGAAAGCGATTCGTCGCGGAAAAGACAAAGCAACTAATATTATTTGTCGCGCAAATTTTCTAGAGACGAATCCGTTTCGCCGCACTAAATTTCTTGCGAGTACAAGTATTCGTCGCGCCAAATAAGACGCGACGATTATTTTATTGTCGCATATATTTTTGTGAGACGAATGTTAGTCGTCGCGCAAACTAATATGCGACGATTAAGTTGTCGTCGCACTTATTTTTGTGAGACGAATGTTTGCGCGACTAATATTGTTCTTTGTCGCAGATGGCGCGACTAAAACATATATTTGTCGCGCAAAGTCTTCCTTTACGAACTTTGCGCGACGGTGATTGTATTTGTCGCTCTGAATCTGGCGCGACTCGATTGTTCTTTGCGCGACGAATTATTCCCCGTCGCGCAAATGGTTAAATGTAGTAGTGACTCTTACATTAAAGTACTTGTTTCCCTCTTTTCGTCTCTCTCTCAGAAGTTAGAAGTTAGAACCTGATCGGTGGATAATTACATATCATTTTGTATCCTTCTAACTTATGATTTCGTTATGTTTTGAGTTAAACTTGTGCTTTTAATAAGTTTTGTGTTTGTTTCAGTGTAATAAGCTTGAGACTCATTAAATGCATTTTGGAGACAAGTTAGCTCAAAACGGTTGTGCAAATCTGTCAACTTCATGGATTGGACTGTACTTGCTCAAGAAGAACCAGATGATGAGCCATATATCATTGGAAAGATGCGGGAGTTTAGTTTCTGGCGAATTTTACGGTTCATGATTCCGAGTCTTCTAGAGAAAGTTATGCAAGTTTTGGCAGCTTAAGGTCAAATTCAGCAACATCTGCATTACTGGGCCAAAAATGACATTTGAAGGTCTTTCTGATTTTTTTTTTGAGTTGGGCTGCATATGCTTGGAAATATAATTCAAAGAGCTTCAAGATCCAGATTTTTCCAGATTTTTTTGGAGGGAAGATCAAGCCCAAAACAAGCCCACAAGCTGACAATGAAGTCAATTCCAGTCTATTTTCGGCAATCAACTTGCAAGGCCCAAAACGTACACTTGTACTGCTCAGTTGGGAATACATTCTTCATAACAGTTGTTCCAATGGGTGTCTATTATGACATATCCAAATTTGAGCCCCATTGGATACATATTGAAACCTCAGGCCTTCCTACACCAAGTCTGGTCAGAAGAATCTTTTTTTCCAGCAACCAAAAGAAAACCCACATGGGTTGGCAGCAAAAGGCAGCCAATTGAACACCTTTGAAAACCCATGTGAAGAAAGCTTGAGGTGCAGCAGCAAAAGAAGTATGGGATGAAATTGATTCCAACCACACTAACATAGACAAGATGAAGTGGGAGTTATGGATTGTATTAAAAGAGGAATGGTGATGTTGGAATTCATCATGATGTTCCTCCCTCTTAGCCCTATAAATAGAGAAGTCTTCAAGCTTCAAAACACACCCCCAAGGGGGGGAGCTCTCAAACACTTCTCTAGCGCTCCCCTCCCTTCTCTCCCTCAAATTCTCTTAGTTTTGCTTTCTAGTTCTCAATTCTAGCTTTCCTTTTGCTTCTTAGTTGTAATTTATTTTTCTTTGTAATATAAATTCTTTTCTTAAGTTTTCAAGTTTAATTAGTTTTCAAGTTTCAATTATGGTTTTTGTTCTTATTCATTATGCTTATAAGTTAATATGCTAGTTTGAATGATTGATCACCATTTAGGCTTGCATGTTAGCTATCTTGGTTTGAATTAAGAGTAGACACCATGCTTTAATTCGAATTGAACTATGAATAGGAATAGTATGTATGGACATTCGACAACAGGGATTAGATACATACTTGGTTGTTTAAAATGTTCTTCTATGCTTAATGGATTCCTAATGCTTAGTTTAGGTTAGACAACAGATGATCAAATTAGGGAATTAGGAATACAAGATTAGGACCAGACATCATGGCTTAATCATACTTTAGCTAGAATCAATCCGTTAATCTAATTGAACTTGGGAACTTATCTGCTTGAGTTATTTTCTTTTCTTTCTTTCTTGTTTTTCTGTTTTGTGTAGGAAAACTGAATTGGATTATTCAATCACCAATCCCCGTGGAATCGACCTCGCACTTACATATGCTATACTATCAAAGTGGTTACAATGAAAAATCATGCTTAAGCATGCATACGGTTAGCTTGAAAGGCACAAACGGTTCAAAGAGGGCCTTAATATTATTTCTCAAATGTCATGTAATCAAATTGCACAAGAATGAATGTCTTTTAAGTGCTCAACCAAGTCAATGAATAATGAGATCAAACAACAACTCAGATAATAAGAAAATAAAAATATGTGTATAACACTCACGAATTGAAGCACAAGGCTCAAAGCTCACATTATATGGTTATACAAGTATAATTCATGCTTGATACAATTCTTTGGATCATGCAAGTCCTTCAACTGGAGAATTATGAAACAAATGGCAAGTGCATAGAAGGTTTCAAACATATCATGCTAGAACGATGCCATTTAGTGAATAATAAATATATATATATATATATATTTTTTTTAACAACTTCAATCAAGTCATGTAAACATTCATCACAATCTCATCATATATGTCCGGAAAGTAACTTGAAAAAAAAAAGACTCAAAACTGAAAATAAAACAAAATAAAAGAAAACAAGAAATTAAGTGAAACGAAAAAGACTTGCTATCCCTTCCCAAACTTAGAAATAAACATTGTCCTCAATGTTGAAGAATTTAGGCATCAACAATGTTATAACAAGAAATAAAGGGATTAAAGCAAGTAAAAAAAAAAAAACAAACAAACAAGAATTAAAACTGCACACAGTTGCAAAAATAAAAACAAAACAAAACAAAACCAAACAAAACAGTAAGCCTTAACAACAGTCCTACGCATGAAGAAATCCAACCCACTGTAACGCCCAAACCAATTGAAAACCCAACCCAAACGAAAGCCCAAACGCTTAGAAAATTAAAACAAAGAAATGTTGTCAGAAGCACAAAGAGCGAGAATTCTGAAAAATAGAAAAAAGTGGGCCTTGATGTCTCGGCTCCTGTGAGTCATGGGATACAAAATGAGAGACGTGTCGACAAGCAGAGGTCCCTCTCACATTCCCAAGCCAGAATTATTGGCTTCTTAGGAAGCCGTGATGACTTTTGTTTCTTGAAAGCGCTGAAAGGCAGAAATGCAATTAAAGGGGTTGGGGAGCGGGTGAGGGGACAGAGGAGGATAGCCGTAAGGGCCGAGCCAAACTCAAAAGCACAGTGGCTAGGGTTAAGTAGAAACTAAGTCTATAAAAGAGGAAGAGAAAGAAGGGGAAAAACACACAAAAGAGAAAAGAAAGTGAGAAACCAAAGCAAAAAATCAAATGACCTCTTCCTACCCATTTTCATTGGATCTCAACCTAGCTCCACCAACTCAGATATGGGGCCAAGCAGCGGCACCAGTATGGATGCCCTACTTTGCCTCCGCACGAAGGCCCGTGACAGTGAATGACTCAATACTCCTGGACAACGATGTTGCCCACGGAGTGGCTAGAAATTTAGTGACTCCCAAAGATATACGTGTGCACATACATATGTTGTGTCTTAGTAAGTTACTGTGGATGGGCCCTAGCACATATATACACCAAGACTTATATAATTAACAAATCATGCCAGATTAATAGTTTCATAACCACGTCATGAGTTTAAGATTTGAAGAAAAACCCGTAATCATCAACATAGTTAAAGTGTATACAGGCTGGAGTTTTAGTTTTACATTGATGCCATTCATTTGTATATTAACCTTAACCATGTGAAATTAATTTAAGAAATCTTGGAATAGAGGAAAGGGGGAATTTGAAATTTGAATAAATGTTGACTTATAAACGTTTTTGGGTTATTATTTTATTTTTTTCATTATTCTGGTAGAACATTATTGTTATATTGCCTATGTACATATATGTCTGGTAATCGGATCTTATTTTGGAATATAGATCTTTCCCTCTTGTTCTATTTCTTCCATCTCCTTTCTCTCATTTTCTCCATTTTTCTTTGTTGAAATATGGATGTTTACAGTCTCAGACTGACTCTGATTGAGGAGTTGACTTCCTTGTTTGTCTTGTTGTTGATTGATTTACTCAATTCCTTAAATCTTAGGATAATTTGTACTGCAGAATTTGTGTCTTGGAGTTCTATATGAACACCTATGAACTCTAGTCACTAGTAATGCAATACAATTATTTTCTACCCTTATATTGTAAGTTTTATTTCAACATTCTTCTATTTCTTTCTGTTTATCATCTTCTTTAATTTTCCCTGTCATGCATTTAGATTATCCAATTTTTATTTGTACAGGCTGTTCTCCGAGATGTTCTTCAAAAGTTTTTGCCCGATGATGCTCATATTAGGTCTAATGGGAGGGTTCGAGGTAAGTGGTTTTTTTGTTCCCTACTCAAAAAGAATGTTTTCTAATCGAGAAGTGTATGGGCTTTTTATTTATTTTTCTTCTTTAGAGTTTGGTTTAATTTTTGAAGTCCATATGCAATAAATATTGTTTGTGTAGATGAATTGACAACTTGTAAGTACATGTATTTAGATGTGTATCAATGGGGATCTTTCAAATGTGTGACTATTTGGTGCTGCTTATGATTGGGTAGGATCGGTTCCTGTGATGTGATGTTTGGGTAGCATCAGTCCTGTGATCTTTTGCTTGTGGAAAAAGTAGGTATGTTTTTTTTTTTCAAATTGTTGGAATTTGACCTACCACTTTTGAGGTGTTCAAACCGTGGATGTCCTGTCCTATTGAGTTACCACAAATACAAGTGGCTGCCGTCGCTCTTCACCCGCTAAATCTGAACAAGAACATAAAGTGATCCAAAAAACAGCAATGAATCAAGATATTTTCTTGCACTCCCACCACCCACCCTTCTCTTCCCAAAACTGTAAAATCTTACTTTACCGCCTAACATGAATATTTTGCCCCAAAGTTTGTGTAATGACTGACAGATGTAAGGAGTTTGAAAAAGGTATCTGGAGTATAGAAACCCCCCAAAGTTTCAGTTCAATATTCTCTCACACTGAATATATCTAACTCCTCACATGTGAGCCTCTATCCTCAGCTTATATTGGAAGGTTGCAGTCTTAGGAATTTAAACCCAGTGTCTCCAGCTTAGTTAGCGTGATAATATTGGTTGGTTTGCTGCCATTTGCAGTAGTTGTAATAAGATGCGGGTCAATAATTACTTTATACTCTCAATTCATTCATGTTTGAATACCTTTCTTTTATAACATATAGCGATGATCCATTTCACCACTTGGTTATTTCTGTTTAACCATATAAGTTTTCTTTTTCCCATCTAATTTTTAAATTTTTTTTAATTCATGGTTAACTGGTCCTTATTGATTGTATCTTCTGAAAGAGATTCTTTTTGTGTCTGCCAAAAAAAAATCCCAAGCTTATAGACTTCTGGATATTTTAGCTATTGAAATTAATATTTTTTAATAAAAAAGAAAAACAGGAATTTTATGCATGTCCTTTGTATTATCAACTGGGTTTTCATTTGAATTCTGCATGCAGCTTCTTTATGATTTCCTTTTTTTTCCCCCACAGTTGCAGTAACACAGCTTCTATGGAGACCGAGGGGTTTATTGGTGGATCAGTTTGACTCTAGGGAGGATCTCATTGATGCAGTTTTTACTTATTCCTTTATTCCAGGGTGATTATTGTATTTACCATTTTGTCCTGCGGTAGTTGCTGCTGTGTTGATTAATGTATGAAGTTTGAACTAAAAGTAGAGTACTGCAGTACAGATATCTTGCACCAAGACCAGCAACGATGTTCCGGAATCGGCTTTGCATTGATGGGGGCTTGACATTATTTATGCCACCAACATCTGCAGCACAGACGGTATTAACTGTTTCTCTTTCCTATGTCTTATTAGCTAGATAACAGGAATGTGATTCAAAACCTAAGTTATTTTAGTATTTTTCCTACCAATGGTTTTTTACCAAAAATGTTGCAACTTGTTTGAGGGTGCTGCTAATCCGGGTCCTAGTTACTCTCATGACTATGTGAAGTAAACATGCATTTTAATGGGGTTTCAAACTTTTCCTACATATTCCTGTGAAACCTTTCCCACATTTATGAGGTCATGTTGTCTATTATGCCCTCCAATTCCCGTTTCTTTGCCATTTTTTATTCTTGAATTGACTCTACTAATGTAGAAGTAAGAATATCTCAAATATTATCATCATGTATCTTTTGTTTCCACTTACCCTCCCCAACACAAAAGAAAAAAAAAACCATGATGATCTAGCCTCATTTACTTTGTTATCAATATATGGCGGCCTCCTATTGTTACTTTTGTGGTATGGTTGTGGGAGCCAATTTCCTCCCACGGGAATATTCGCCTAAAGATTCCTTCGTCTTCTCCGCCTCTCTTTCTCCCTGCAAAACGAATAACAATAAGAGGACCACACCCGGGGGGTGTTGGCCAAAGGCCCTCCGATGCCTTAGTCAGTTCAATCGATCTGAAGAGAAACGATAGCTAAAATAGGGCACGGGAATATGTATGTGTGGTAAAAACCGGGTGGCCGGAGCCGTGAGTGGTGGCCGGAGCCTTGTGTAAAAGGGAGAGAGAGAGTGGCGGCTAGGGTTTCTGAGAGATAATTTCTGCAGAGTTTCAGTAGGAGTTTAGACGTACCTCAACCCTTGTGTGTAGCTAGGTATTTATAGGAGTCTCGGGAGCTAGGGTTTCAGAGGAATAATTCCGTAGATGGAAGGGAATTATTCCTCCCCAATTTGGCGAGATTTTACTTAATTAGGGATTTGATTTATTGATTTAAATCAAATCCCTAATCAGAATAGCAATCAGATCAATACCTAATTTAATTAGGTAACTCCTCCATTAATTGAGAATATTCGTAGGAATTTAAATCAATCCTCAACCTAATTAGGAATCATTCTATTTAATTGAGTAACCCCCAATTAAATTGAATAATTCATGATTAGGTCAAATAATCCCCAAATGGAATGAATTATTTGACCTAGGTTTGTGAATTAATTAGGTTCCCACAAATGCCCCCCAGCTTCTGCATGGCGCGTGGTGGCATGTAGGAGATGTAAACCATCTGTTGGGCTGTCCAGCTGTAACTGGGCTTCCTTTTTGGATTTGGGCTCCCAATTGAAGTGGGCTTTTGACTGTTCTTGGAGTTGGGTTCCCAGTAGGAATGGGCTTGCAATTCCTTCTTGACCTAGGATGCCCAACATGCATAAATGCATGGCTTCTCTTCACTCTTCTTCACATCGCAAACTTAACTTCTCTACTTTCTAGCTTGAGAGAGATTTTGGAGAATTTGTACTGCTTGTCGAAGAGAGGAGTCGCCGTGCATCCCAAGGTAAGTCGAGCACATATATTTCTTTTTCTTCTTTTTTGCTTCGAGGATCAGCTAGGGGAAGCCCGACTAGTTGTCGTCGTGACAGGCGACGGCTAGTAGTGGGCGGCATCCGTGGTGGAGCAGGTGGACCATCTCCTGCTTATCGTCACAGGTCTGGGCTGGAGCATGCTTGACCTCATGCGTTGCGGGACTCGTCTGCTGGGCAAGTATCGGAAGGAAGTTGGTGGTCTGCCCCCTGCCCAGGATGTTGGAGAGATGGAAGCAGAATGGTCCAGACTCTAATGATCTGCCTAAAGGAAGGCTGATGTCAATTCTTCAAGAAATGGAGTTGCGACTTCGCATGCGAATGATGTGTCTCCGTTGAGGAAGTAGCCAAAGTTCCTTTATGCTGAGAAGACTCAAGTAGGGTATGCTCCATCATCATCTGCCAGGGCCAAACATCTCACGGGCGCATATAGCACGAAGGTTGGTGGTATGCGCGGTGTTCGGGGTGTCCTGCCCGAGCCTCGTGCTGGCAAGCCTGAAAATCTTGATCTGCTTCGTGAGGCAGTTCGTGCCTAATCTAGTTCTGCCGAGCGTCAAAGAGATGCCGATATTCCTCCTCGAAGTTTGAGTCGTCTGCATCAGCCAAAGGATGGAGATCGAAGCGAAAGGTCTGCTCATGATCCAGCTGTTGAGTCAAGGGCAGCCAAGCGCGGAGTTGATTCAGCATCATTGACTCCTTTGGAGGTGAGGTTGGCAGAGGCTAAGAAGATGAGAGAGTCATCTGCCCGGGCGAAGGGTGATTCTTCAGCGTCAGCGGTTGATCCCAAGGTGAACAAGTCCAGCCCTGCAGGGGATGTAGGCGTGTTTGATATGCTCCAGACGAACTTTCTGTCAAGCCCGTCCACTTGTGATGAGCTGGTTAACAACGTCCGCCAGGCCAGCGACATCGAGATCGAGATGCTGAAAAAGGAGTCGCTGAAATGGAAATGATCCTTTCTATGCCCTTGGAGATGGAGACATCGAGATGCTCTGTTCTGATTTGATCTATGGGTAAAGTGAGCAGGTTAATGCTGTGAATCATGGAAGGAGCTGAAGAGCAAGCGACCGAAGAGGTGGTAGCTGAAGAGGATGAAGTAGAGGAAGATGCTGTAGATGAGGTAGTGGCAGACGTCGTGGATCAGGCAGGTGGAGCTGCTGAGAATGTGGCTGAGTAGGCGGACACCGAAGAGGCCATAGATCAAGGATCTCCTGCTGGCATCTCAGAGTAAATGAAGACTCATTTACTTCTTTTCACATTGTAGTATGCTTTCTTATTTAGAATAATTGGTCTTGTCTGACCATATTCTTTTTGTTGAATTTGGCCGGTTGGTCAGCTGTACTTTGATTGCGCATCTTCTTTTGGAGATTTACAACTGCCAGGGTCCCCCTTAAGGGACTCCGGGCGTGGTCTGCATACGTTGTAGGTAAATTCCTGGCGAACCCTGCGTCTCCCTTATGACGCTTCTTATGGGCTGCGTCTCCCGAAGGACGCTTTGGTCGTCGCCCTGCGTCTCCCGAAGGACGCTGCTTATGGGCAACTGTGTGACTATCCTGCCCCCCTTAGGAAACGGATAGGAACCTGGATACCTCCCTTAGGAAATTCCTGGCGAACCCTGCGTCTCCCTTAGGACGCTTCTTATGGGCTGCGTCTCCCGAAGGACGCTTTGGTCGTCGCCCTGCGTCTCCCGAAGGACGCTGCTTATGGGCGACTGTGTGACTATCCTGCCTCCCTTAGGAAGCGGATAGGAACCTGGATACCTCCCTTAGGAAATTCCTGGCGCACCCTGCGTCTCCCGGAGGACGCTTTGGTCGTCGCCCTGCGTCTCCCGAAGGACGCTGCTTATGGGCAACTGTGTGACTATCATGCCTCCCTTAGGAAACGGATAGGAACCTGGATACCTCCCTTAGGAAATTCCTGGCGCACCCTGCGTCTCCCGAAGGACGCTTTGGTTGTCGCCCTGCGTCTCCCGAAGGACGCTTTGGTTGTCGCCCTGCGTCTCCCGAAGGACGCTGCTTATGGGCAACTGTCTTTTGTTGTGGCACATTCTGGAATTTGCAGTAGATGGTTCTCTTCTTCAGAAATGTGCAGGGCTCAGTCATCTGCTTGTCGATTAATTGTGAGCCATTGTCGGTAACTGGTGGTTGTGGGCAGCCAAATCGGCAGATGATATTTCTCCAGATGAGTCGTTCCACATCGGCTTCTTTAGTAGAGGAAAGTGCTTCGGCCTCGATCCATTTAGTAAAGTAGTCGGTGGCAACGATCATCATGTCCTTCTTGGCGGGCGCCGGTGGCAAGAGACCCACTAGGTCAATGGCCCATTGCATGAATGGCCATGAATTGTTTTGAGAATGGTAGACTTCGGCAGGCAGGTTAGGAATTGGCTTGTATTGTTGGCATCGATCACATTTCTTGACATATTCGATGGAGTCGTGGCGCATGGTAGGCCAAAAGTAGCCTATGTTTAGAGCCTTCTAGGTGAGTGATATGCCCCCAGAGTGGTTGCTACACTCGCCGTCGTGTATTTTGTAAAGGACCTCGAGTGTTTGATGGTACTTTATGCAGGTAAAATGAGGGCCGGAGTATGATCTGCGGATGAGCTTGTTGCCGTACATGTAGTATCTCGCGGCTTTCTGCTGGACTTTTCTAGCTTCGGACTTGTCCGTTGGTAGATTTCCATTCCTCAGGTAGTCGATGATGGGGTCCTGCCAGTTGGGGTCCTCGTCAATCTGCATTGCGTCGATTGGCTCTATTTCTTCAATGCTTGGTCGGTCTAAGTGTTCGACCGGGATGGAGCGTCTGAATTGGGTATCCAGCGCGGACCCTAGGCTTGCCAGGGCATCTGCATGTGCGTTCTCTGCTCGAGGCACCTGTTGGATGGTGAATGTAGGAAACGCCTTCAATAGCTCTTGGACTTTGTCAAGGTACAAGATCATCCTTGGGTGCTTCGCCATGTATTCACCTGACGCTTGATTTGTGATCAACTGGGAATCTGAGTAGATGGCTAGCTTCTTTATTGCTAACTCCTTTGCCAAGCACAGGCCAGCGAGCAATGCCTCGTATTCTGCCTCGTTGTTCGAGGCTGGGAAGCCAAGCGTGATGGCTTGCTCTAATAAGGTCCCATCCGGGGTGATGATGACGACGCCTGCTCTCGCTCCTTTTTGGTTCGACACTCCGTCTACGCGCAATTGCCACATGTCTGTGGGTTCGTCGGGTTCATTGGAGGTGTCGTCTGTTTTTGAACTTTCCTTCTTATTGTTGACCAACTTTTCTTCTTCGGCTGGTGAGGTGAATTCTGCCACAAAGTTTGCTAGAGCTTGGGCTTTTATTGCAGTTTTTGGCCGGTAGAGGAGGTCATCCTGGCTTAGTTCTATAGCCCATTTCATGAGTCGCTGGGAAGCGTCAGGGTTGTGAAGTATTGATCTCAAAGGAAAGTCGATCATGACGATGACTCGGTGAGCTTGGTAGTAGGGTCGTAACTTTCTCGCGGAAACTACATGAGCCAAAATAAGCTTTTCCAATTTCGGGTAGCGAGTCTCTGCATCGAGCAGAGCTTTTGACGTGTAGAATACCGGATGTTGGGCCCCTAGTTCTTCTCGAATGAGAGCTGAGCTAACGGCCGAGTTGGACACTGCCAGGTATACGAACAAGTCCTCGCCTGGGACTGGTTTTGAGAGCAGGGGAGGTGAAGTGAGGTAAGTCTTCAAATTCTGAAAAGCTACTTCGCACTCCTCATCCCACTTGTCTCTTTGTCCTTTTTTCAAAGCTTTGAAAAATGGTCTGCACTTGTCGGTAAATCTCGAGAGGAATCGGTTGAGGGCTGCTGCTCTGCCCGTCAGACTTTGTATTTCCTTCATTGTGGAAGGTGACTTCATCTCGAGAATGGCCTTGATTTGTCGTGGGTGTGCCTCGATACCTCGTTGCGTGACTAGGTATCCCAAGAATCGACCGGAGGATACACCAAACGTGCATTTACTTGGGTTCAACTTCATGCGATACTGGCGTAGCAAGTTGAATGCCTCGGTGAGGTTTTTGATGTGATCTGCACGTTTTGGGGCTTTGACCAGCATGTCGTCCACGTAGACTTCCATAGTCTTGCCGATCTGCTCCTTGAAGATTTTATTCACGAGCCTTTGGTATGTTGCTCCGGCGTTCTTTAGCCCAAAGGGCATGACCTTGTAGCAGTAGGTCCCTCTCTCGATGATGAAAGAGGTTTTCGCCTTGTCATCCTCGTGCATCATGATTTGATTGTAGCCGGAGTAGGCGTCCATGAAACTGAGCAGCTGATTGCCGGAGGTGGAATCCACGAGTTGGTCGATTCTCGGCAATGGGAAGTTGTCTTTTGGACATGCCTTGTTGAGGTCAGTGTAGTCGACGCAAACTCTCCATTTGCCTTTTTCTTGTTTCGCTACCAGAACAACGTTGGCCAACCACTCCGAGTAGGAGACCTCTTCAATGAAGTCGGCTGCTAGAAGTTTGTCGATCTCGGCTTCAATGATTGCGACCCGCTCTGGGACGAAGTTGCGTCTCTTCTGTGCCACTAGCTTGCTGGCAGGGTTGACGTGGAGGCGATGACAGATGATGTTCGGGTCGATGCCTGGCATGTCTGACGGTGACCATGCGAACATGTCCTTATTGTTCTGGAGGAAGGTGGTCAACTCCACCTTCTCGTCTGGGCTTAGGCGCGAGCCGATCCGCGCTTTTCTGTCTGGCTGGTCAGGATCCAAGGGTATTAGCTCGACGTCCTCTTCAGGTTTCCATCCTTCTTCAGGAGAGACCTCCGGACGGATTTCCTCGACTTGGTCCTGATGCTTTGATTGCTATAAGGGGATAGCTATCCCCTTCCCCTTCTGGCTTGCTCGGTTGCTAGGAACGGGGTCTGGCTATTCTGCTCCCTCCAGGTCTGCTTGATTCACAGGGAGGAATTGTGTTGGCTTACTTTTCTTCAGCCCTTGAGCTGAGCATTTCCTCGCCATTGCCTGGTCGCTGTTGATCTGGCCAACACCGCCCCCAGGAATTGGGTAGCGGATTTTCTGATGAGTGGCGGAGGTGATGGCGTTGATCTTACCAATCCATGGTCTGCCCAGGATGCCATTGTAGGGTGAGACTTCGTCAATGATCATGAATGTTTGTGAGCTGATTACAGGTGGGGAGTAGACGTCGAGATCTATGGTGCTCACGGTAACCGTCGTTGCGCCATTGAAGCCAGTCAGCGACTTGGCTGATTTGTTGATCTTTGCTTCCAAGCCCATCTGTTGGATGACAGTCAACTACAGGATATTGGCTGCGCTGCCTTCGTCCACATGGATTCGGTCGACCATGGCCTGAGCGATTTGAATGCTGACGACAAGGGCGTCGTTGTGTGGCATGTCGAGGCCAATCAAATCTTTCTTCTGGAAGCCGATCACTGGGTCGTCTTCTGCCGGTGGAAGGTTGGTCGAGACTTGGGAGACCACCGTGGCCTGCTTGATCTTCCTCTTCTTCTCTTTGCTGGTCAGCCCAGACTCTTCGGAGTCGGCTAGGATCGTGTTAATCCTTATGACTTTCTGAGGTGGCTCCTTGGCGATGTCGTGATCCTCAATCCGCTGGATGGCCTGCTTCGCAATGAATTCCGTGCAGTGTCCTTCTCTCACGAGTTCTTCAAGGTGCGTTTTCCAAGCAAAGCAGTTGTTTGTGGTGTGCCCGTGCGCCCCATGGAAGGCGCAGTATTTTCTGGTATCCCTTTTGTCCGGATCTCCCTTCAAGGGTGGCGGCCTTCTTACCCAAGGTTTATCCTTCACTTGGGCTAAGATCTGGTTTATGGGGATGGAGAACTTAGTGTAGTTCTCTCCTACCGTGGCGCCCTCCTTTGGGTGTGACCTGCGCTTGTCCTTGTTTCTGTTGCTAAACCCGTCGTTCTTTTGGCCTGCCCTCTTGGTTGGTTGATCTTCCTGCTTAGTAGACTTCGTTGCGGCGATTCGATCGTCATCCCAGAGCGCATAACGTTCCGCGATTGCGAAGACCTCTGCCAGAGTCTGGCTGGGAGCGATAGTCAGCTCGCGGTATAAGTCGTGTTCAGCTGGAAGGCCTTTCTTGAAAGCAAAGGACGTGATCCGGTCGTCACATCCTACGATGTTGGCCTTTTCTGCTTTGAATCTCTTGATGTAATCTCGAAGGGATTCGTCGGACTTCTTGCGTAGGTTGAACAGGTGGTCGGGGTTTTTCTTGATTGTCCGGTAAGACGTGTATTCTTTCGCGAAGACGTATGCCAACTCCTTGAAGCTGCTGATCGACCGAGATGGTAAGGTGTGGAACCTGTCCTGAGCTGCTCCCCGCAGGGTCATCACAAACACCTTGCACATTAACGCGTCGTCGGCTTTGTGGAGGATCATGACACTTTTGAAGTGTTTTAGGTGGCTCTCGGGATCAGAGTCTCCCTTGAAAGATGTAAACGAAGGCGTCGAGAATCGCTTCGGGGGAGCCGCCTGCTCAATTTCGACAGTGAAAGGCGTGGAGTTAGCTTGGTCCATCTCCTTACGTAGGGCATCTTCGAAGTTCCCACCGGTTTTCAAGTCTCGTAGTTGGTCACTCACAAGCTTCTTGATGTCCTCTGCACGCATTGCTGGTTGGACATGTCGGCGACCCTCGCGATTTGGACGACGCTGATTGACCTCCTCATTGATCCGCAAGGTTCGAGCTTCTTGGCTGTGTTGCCTAGGCGGCGTGTTGGTGGACTGTGCTTGCGAGTGATTCTCCGCAGCTTGTCGACGAGAATCGGTCCTTCGAGAATGAGCAGCGGAGCGCCTTTCCTCGCGGTTCTCACCGTGAAGGTTGTCAGGTTGACCTCCTTGGGAGCCTAGCCTTTGAAGAATGTTCCTCGACGAGTGAACAGCAGAGCGCCTTTCTTCACGATCCTCATTGCGATGGTCGTCAGGCTGATCTCTCTGGGAGCCTAGCCCTCGAGGAGCACTCCTTTGCGGGCCTAGGCGGTCGCGGACGTGGAGTCGTGGGCCCTGCCTTCCTCGCACGTCGCTTTGAGTGTGGCTTGCGGATGCTTGTGACATGTTGGCGAGCTGATCACATTGTTGTCCCTCTCCTTGTCTGCTCATGCCTGCTTGACCTACTCGGCGCCCGTCGATCTGCCTGTTGGCGTAGTCGTCCATCCTTCTCTCTTCGCCCAGTGGTCCAAGGCCAAGGTTTTGAGCTAGATTGATTTGGTTGAGGAGCTGCCTCATCAGATTGCTTTGATCGTCCATTCTCAGAGCTAGCTGGTCAACTCTCAAATTGAGGTCTGCTTGACTTCGTGGATCGGGAGGAGAGAAGTGTGTGGAGCCCAACTGCATACGGGCTAGGGTTTCCTGGGAGTTGTACGCGGGAGCGTGCGTCGAGCGTGGAGGCAACGGAGGGAACGCTTGAAGTTGCTCCAAGATTGGGCCTAGGTCGGCGGTGGTAACGAGCCCACCTTGATGGGAGGTTCCACCATGCTCGGCGGTGGAGCCACGAGGGTGGCTAGATCCGGCCAAGGGGCCTTGGGTGGCTGCGGTGACCGGCGCGGTGGTGAGAGGTGGTGGCGCCACCATGTCGATCGCAGGATCATGGGTGGAGTGGCTTTGGGCCGTCGCGGATTGAGCCATGGCGGCGGCCTTGCCTCTCGTCATCTTGCTTCCAACCATGGTTGTTTGGAAGGCTTCGGTGGATTGGAAAATAGGAGGAACGGATTCCTTGAGCACGCGTTGAGTATAACTCGTGCTCTCAATGAAAGCACCAATTTGTGGGAGCCAATTTCCTCCCACGGGAATATTCGCCTAAAGATTCCTTCGTCTTCTCCGCCTCTCTTTCTCCCTGCAAAACGAATAACAATAAGAAGACCACACCCGGGGGGTGTTGGCCAAAGGCCCTCCGATGCCTAAGTCAGTTCAATCGATCTGAAGAGAAACGATAGCTAAAATAGGGCACGGGAATATGTATGTGTGGTAAAAACTGGGTGGCCGGAGCCGTGAGTGTTGGCCGGAGCCTTGTGTAAAAGGGAGAGAGAGAGTGGCGGCTAGGGTTTCTGAGAGATAATTTCTGCAGAGTTTCAGTAGGAGTTTAGACGTACCTCAACCCTTGTGTGTAGCTAGGTATTTATAGGAGTCTCGGGAGCTAGGGTTTCAGAGGAATAATTCCGTAGATGGAAGGGAATTATTCCTCCCCAATTTGGCGAGATTTTACTTAATTAGGGATTTGATTTATTGATTTAAATCAAATCCCTAATCAGGATAGCAATCAGATCAATACCTAATTTAATTAGGTAACTCCTCCATTAATTGAGAATATTCGTAGGAATTTAAATCAATCCTCAACCTAATTAGGAATCATTCTATTTAATTGAGTAACCCCCAATTAAATTGAATAATTCCTGATTAGGTCAAATAATTCTCAAATGGAAGGAATTATTTGACCTAGGTTTGTGAATTAATTAGGTTCCCACAGTTATGCCTTCCTTAAATATTCTAAATTCTCAGATGAGATACTTTTGTACACCCCTAATAATGTTGCTTTGCAGGTACGTGTTTGTGCTTTCCCTGCCAGTCGATTAGGATTGCAAGGAATTGGGATCAGTCCAGACTGTAATCCTGATGATAGGGCTACCCCTCGACAGGTAAATTGGTACCTCCGCATTTGAAAGATAACCTTTCCCTTGAGGATAAGATGATGAACTATTTGTTTCCTTCTATTTCAGCTTTTCAATTGGGCACTTGAGCCAGGAGAAGATGATGTTCTTGACCGGCTCTTTGAGCTCGGATATCAAGATGCAGCTGTATGGGCTAAGGACAACCCGGTTGGCGAAATAGTTGAAGACGACACTTCCTTGGTTGGTAGTGGCATAGATCAGTAGGCTGTCATTAGAGTCTCTCTTTGACCTTGAAGATGCATAAGGTTCTTGGTTACCGTCAATTACTGAGAATCCTGTTATGTCGTTTTCACATACAGGTCAGACAGACTAGCTTTCCTATAGCATATACAGCCCTTGATTATAAAAGGGTGGAACCACATTCTCTTGATATAGTATTGCAATTGTATAGCAAGCTGTAAAATTTGTTGAAAGACCGTATGTGGAATAGGGAAAAGAAAAAAAATAGGTGGTCATTGAAAATGCATTTACCAATAATGATCAATTCAGATTAGGTTCAGTTTTAGAAACCTTCTATCTCCAGACTTGTTCCTTTTGGTTTTAGTTTCAATTTCATTAGGCGGTACTTGTACTTTTTAAAATTCTGTGGCTGGTATCGGATTTCTTGATGGTGTCGTAGATTTGGGTGTTGTTTATGATTGTAATCTTTCCAATAGAGATGAATAAAATCTTTGAGGTTAGGTATATAACTCACAAGAAAGAAGCTGGATCTGAGAACATTTGATTTGAAGGATATTTCTTAGTTACACAAATCAGTTCCTGGGATACAAGTCCCATTGCCTTATCCGTATTCTTAAATATAGTTGGAACAAGGAAAAGCACGGGTTATTACATGCTTGTAAATGAACTTTTCCTTTAAACTACATTGACACGAACATGACAAACATGACTCGTTTGCCAGGAGGTCTAACGTTACCTAAGCTCACTCAAAATTACAGTGTTCAATATTATCATGTAACTTTTACCCCTTCAACTAGTGACTGCTAGTATTTCCCTAACTTTTGATGATGATCCATTAATGATCAAACCTCAGAATATGGAAAATTTGTTTTTAACTTTCAATTAGTGAGTACGGTCCAAAACGAAATGGAACATTTGAACTTGTCTTGGTCCCACAAACATGCATGCCCTTAAAGAAGTATTATTACTGATCTTGATGAAACTATTTGACCCTGTTTTGAGCCATCTCTCAATCCCAAATTTCCTACCAAACCCTACTTTACCAGTACTTAATTATAAAGTTGTATAAACATGATTCTTAATAAACACAAGTTTGAACCCATGCGTTGGTTGACCAAAGTAACTAGAACCAAAGTGGGAGACAAGGACAGCCCATTTTGCATCCTTTTTTTGCTGCAAAAGTCAAAAAAAGCATAAGAGAAGCAAGCGCATGAGACCTCCATAGTAAAAATAAAGTCATGCAGATACAGATACTACTTTTTCACAGTGTAAGATTAAACAGAAAACACATGTTTAAGCTTTGCATGGTTGCACCACAACATAGCCTGTACACTAAAATGAAGGGTAAAAATGAAAGGGTAGTCTTGTCATAAAGGTACAACCATAAACATCAGAGAGATCATAAAGCAAGCACTTGTTGCATACAAGTCCAATTGAAAAATAGATCCAAGGAATAAGAAAAGAAAAGGAACGCCTACATTGTTCACCAAAAAAAAAAAAAGGAACGCCTACATTATGTGTGTATCCACACAGGTCATACAACACCATGCACGCTCATGCACCCCCTTTCTAGAAAAAGCCAATCTCATTTCAAAAAAAGGCCTGACCAAAATATATATATACAAAAAGAGTCATTATGTAAATTCCACAACTGATCACCCTCTTATACCTATTTCCTCTTCAAACTATCTCTCTCTCTCTCTCTCTCTCTCTAGGGTTTCTCAGGGGCCTTGTTACAGAGGCAATTTGGCATTCTGTCCACCTCCATATTCACAAGTACATATAGAAGAAGTTTCTTTCTTTTATTTTACAAGCTCTGGATGCGGCCAGCATGTCAAACTGGCTCTGTAAATTTCTCTCTGAGAAACTCACATAGAACACTGGAAAACCTTGGTAATATTCATGTTCAAAAACCCTTGACTTGTGTTGCTTTTGGTGTTTTTATTTTTCACTCTTCTCATGGATTTCTCCTCCCATATATTGCATGGCACAGGTGAGTTTTGAATAAATCATAACCATTCAGCAAGTCTTCCTCTACATATACATTATTTGTGGTTGGAAAATTAGTAATCATAATGAACTCTTGAATCATATTCCTGATTCACAGCTCTTGGCAGGTTGATCAGACTCGAGCTCCTCATCGTATACATTGTTCTGTCAAGCTCATTGATTTTTCTTATTATCAGTGGTTGTTAATTTGTTTCTTTTATAAATTAAGGCTTAATTTAGAGTAATTAAGGTTTAGTTAGCTTACCATGTACACAAGTTTTTGGTTTGTTCTATCGGTTTTGACAAACTTCTTTTCTTTCTTTTTACTTATTCGAAATATATTTTGGTAAACAACATATATTACGTGTTCTACTAGAGAATATATTAACATAATGGCTTTCTTCTACAAGATAAATAACATGGTTCCAATTGAGAGCTATGGAGTCAAGTGTATGTCAATGGGACTTCTTGTGGCCAAGGATGCCTCACTTGTTTGGAGAGGCCCTATGTTATAATTTTTAAGTCTTTTCTTGCTTAAAGTAGTTTTTTATATTTAATAGAAAGTATTAGGGGTAGGGGAAGGGGAGGGAAATTGAACCAGAAAGCTCGATATATGGATAAATGCTTTCAATCACTTGAGCTACAAATTCGTTGGGTATTGTTTTTGTTTGGACATACACCTATTGTATTAATTTTCTCGTGATTTATATCCCTTGTGCAAGTCAACCATTGACATGAATTTGGAAAAGCATAGAAATATCATTAAGTTATTTGTAGTGCATGTATTTGTGTCTTTTTGGTAACCCCTTTTTAACTTTTCTCTGGAAGCAATGATGATGGGATGGTGGGCTTTTCATGTCCAAAGAAACATATTGATGATTTGTGTTAGACAGGTGGTCGATTTTGATTGGCTCGGAGTAGTAGGTTTGTGGTTTCACATAGGATTCCAAGAAGCATATTAATGCTCTGAAAAGATATGCCTATGTAAATGCTCTTTTGGCTTTTGGCCGGAGCTCTTGGTGTATGGTACTATTGGAGGCTGCCATTTTTGGATAGGAACGTTTGCGATAGAGAGGTTAGAGGTTTAATTATTTTTCTTATCCATGCCACATTCAAACCCACACAGTACCACCCCACTACCATCTCCAACTTACCACAAACGAAAGCTCCGGTTGTATACAATCATGTGCTTATCTTTGTTTTTATTAGTTGCGTGATAAAAGAGATAGACAAAATAGTCGTATATAACCAAATTACACAGCATAAGTTCTCAACCACTACTTATAACAACATTCCTAAGCTTTTTTTTTAATCATTAAGAGAGAAAATTCGAACTTGAATCATCTTTCAATATTGAGAAATTTTAAAGTACCACTATATTGAGATTTAGTTGGTTAGCTTAATTATTCATTTATATATTAGCTAATTATTCACATCCTAACCATAGCTGCATTAGAAGCAAAATTCATACATGAACCAATACACAATTGCATTTGTAAGCTTGTTTTGTACTAGTGAAAATTATAGTCCCTATTTTCATTCAAGGCAGAGAAAAGAATAAATATTGAGCTAGTTCGAAGCTGCAAGCAGAGGGATAGCGAGGCAATGCAGAAGAAGAAGCCATGGGAAGTGCAGCTACTGTAACAGAATTGGCAATGGAGCTCAGAAACAAGAATGATGCAGGGCAAGGAGAAATTGAGTACTTCTTTTCAATTTCCTTTTCAGCAAAAGGAAATACAAATCCCACACCAAAAGTTTAATTTCTACAGCTTTTATGAGAAAGAAAAATGTATGTAAGGTACACAAATTCTGGGAGGGGTTGATCAACAAAATGATATTGCAGAAAAAATATTTGTTAAATATTGAAGACCTTGTAGCATGGCTTTTGGTTCTATTTCCATGTCGCGGTCTCCTGGTATATCAACTGTAATCTTGAAACAAAAAACCGTAGAAAAGAATACCACCAGCATGTTTTGTTGAAGAACTAAATTATGATAAATTTTTTTAACTCGGAGAAATAGATTTCCTCTGTCTCAGCATTGCATCGCATACCTTCACAGCATCTACATTATGTCTTACATTATGTACTCTTGCAATATTTGCTCCGCCCAGAACTGCAGCAGTGAGAGAAGCAACAGTAGCAGGATCTCTCTCAGTTCCAGCAGTGCGACTACAAATTTCACCTAAAAATTTCTTTCTGGAAGGTCCAATCAGTATAGGTGCATGAGACATGGCCAAACTTTCCCTCCCAATCTCTGCTTGAATATTTGGTAATCCCATCAAGACGTCCAAATTGTGATCACAGTTCTTTGAAAATCCAATTCCAGGGTCAATTATCATCCTCCAAGCTGGGATGCCTATTAATTCTGCTTCTCTCACCCTCGAGTATAACTCAGAGGCAACCTGCTTACAAACATTATCGTATTTCAGGTTCTCACTATTCTGCATCGTAGATGGATCCCCCCTCATGTGCATTGCTATGTAGGGAACCTTAAGGCCTGCAACAACCCTAAACATGTTAGAGTCCAACAGCCCAGCAGATACATCATTCACAATATGTGCCCCTTTGCTGACTGCTTCTGCAGCAACTTCTGAATAAAATGTATCCACAGATATAATCTTTCCCTCTGCTTCAGGCATCCCAACAACTGCCTCTAAAACAGGGATTAGTCTATCCAATTCTTGTTGAACTGAAATCCTAGAAGCCATTGGCCTCGTAGACTGTGCACCAATATCAATCATATCTGCCCCTTCTGAAATCATTGAGCGAACTTGAGAAATTGCTGCCTCCACAGACTGAAACTTTCCTCCATCGACTAAAACTATCTGGGGTCAGATTAAGGATACCCATGACTGAAGTTTTAGTTGACCAGTCCCACAAGCCTTTTCTAATGGGCAAAACCCTCTTCAGGCCTTCCTTTCCAGTGAGTGTTTCACCACCCAATTTCTCCCAGGCATCAAAAAGCCCACCAGAATGCATTGAGAAAGAATGCCAACAAGCAACTGTATCACTGTCAATAGTTGACCCCAGTAAATCCATTAGTGGGGCTATTACAAACGGTCTTTCCCAAATTCTTTCATGGGGGACTGTAAGAATCTCAGAACTGACTCTTAACTTTCCATAGAACAATATATCCAAGTCAATTGGCCTGGGACCATACCTTATACCGTCAGTACGACCCATTTCTTTTTCAATTTTCTTCAGTGCTCCTAATAACTCATGAGGCCCAAGTTGTGTAACAGCTCTAACAGCAGAGTTGAGAAAATTAGGCTGATCAGTCACATAGGCTGGTGCTGTCTCATATAAACAACCATGCCTTGTGATGTGTATGCCTGATTTTCTCATTAACTGCAAAGCTTCATTGAAATTATGCAGTCTGTCACCCACATTGCTTCCTAAAGCAATCACTACTTCCTGATCTGGAGTATGAACTTCTACTGAAAAGTTTGGGGACGAATGTATGAAGGCAAAATATGATGCTGCATTGAACATGAAAACAAGTATAAGGAACCTAGCTTAGGTTAGTAACGTCCTCTATACTTGGAAAAGTAGTGATAAAAATTCCTACATTTTGCCCCATGGACTGCTTTTGTTGCTATTATACATGATCTCTTCACCATTGAAAAAGCTATAGAACTCTCAATTTACACAACTACCACCAAACCTCTGCATGTATTTTATGACTATAGCTCACAATTTATATGTATTCAACGGGAGACTAACAAAATTTAGGGTAGAATATCAAGTCCCTTCACCCTCACATCTGACTAACATAATTTAGGGTAACATAGATGAAGTCCAAGTGACACTTGAATGGTGCTAATCCAAACAAGATAAACAAATTAAACAAATAAATACATATGAACTATGAACAAGGTTTTGATACCGCAAAGATTTGCAGGCAATTCAGATTTTAATCCAGATGACACAGCACAAATTCAATCAATGGTTCATTCAAATTTGCAATTTTTCCTTAGCAGGCATCATATTTAACGTTTTTTAATACCATGTATTAACATTATTATAGAATATCAAAACCGAGTGAATAGAAGGATTTACCTCGACAATACTTTGTGAAACCATCCAATTGCCTCATGGTGGGCATGAGGTTCTTGCATATATTCATGGTTGGACTTATGAGTCGCAGATCTTCAAAGCGCAGTTGAAATTATTATTTTGGGAAAATTATACCAATGCAGCATGAACTGTTTCAATCTGCTACCTGAAAAAAAAAAATTGTTCAAATAATATTGAAGCAATTTCCATCTCAACTAAAAATTTGTTGCAATGTGGCACCTACATATAACTCTGTCAAAAATTCTGTTGAAAATAGTCAATGTGCAAGCACATGCCTCATTTCAAAATTCAAAATACTACAAGATCAATTAAAAACAAAGCAAAGAGGAAAAGTATGCAGTAATTTACCAAACTGTAAATTCATGTTGCAAGCCACACAACAAAATAACACTTACAAGACCAAAATTCCAAAACTACGTTGGAATATTCAACACTGAACTCTAACCAACTCTGTAATTCTTACCTCATAAACAAGAAGAAAGCCAAAAAAGATCCATATGAAGCCTAATCATAAACTAACATACATATAACAAACTGGGAATCATCAAACAACTATCTCAAGCCAGTGTAAGTCGCATAAAGGAGAACAATGGCGGCACCTGCTCTGCATCAGCAGTGGAGAATTTTCTTAGCTTTTGGATTGAGGATGGAGTTGCTCATTTGCACATTTGGGTTCCCTAAATCCATAAACCCCTTTATTTCTAAATCGCGAAATTAGAAAGAAATAGAGTAAAAAAAAATTAAATTAAAAGGAGAAAAAAAACCCAAAAATACAAACACAAACTTTTTCTCTATGAACTTGATAAAACAACAGAATTTAAAGAACTCAGAGGAAATCGAAGAACTTGAGCAAATAAGACCCAAATGTGAGCTGCCTGGGGGGATACTTTAGCTGAAAAACAGTCAATATAACTCCACACACCCATAAGACTTTCGGGTTGAAAGAGAGAAGATGAGAAGCCAGAGAGAGAGAACAGAAATGGCTTTTTGTGTCGCGGCCGTTTGTTTGTATGGCTGGCTGATACGATAGCAAGAGAAAGCTGAGCTTTTATTATATTATTTAGTTTTATTTTTGAGTTAATTACAATTTAGTACCTCGTGATTACATCCTTAAGACATATTAATCCATATCTGTTTGTACCAAAATTTGCACTTTTTTGCCAAAACTCTTCATTCAAGCCAGTCATCAACATTCTTGGAAATTGGGCCAAGAAACATCGGGCCTGTCATTTAAGGCCCAGAAAGAAAAGACAGAAATCAAGCCCAAGAGATTTCGGATCCCGAGAGCCCAAAATCCAAAGAAGCCCCACCCGAAATGAATCAAGATCAAGCTGAATAGAAATGGGCTTAAGGAAAACCAACCTTTGGTTTATACAATTCAAAAGGAACAAAACAAAATGATTAGAACCCATGTGCAACACCTTTTGAAAAGTCAGCAAATTCAACCAAAAAGATAACAGGGACATGCGTACGTGAAGAAAGAGAAGACATTTCTGGAAAAGCCTTGCCACTAGGTACCACCAGGAGATTGTATATTCAAAGATAATGTTTTCTCCTCAAAATGCGCAGGCCATAGGAGAAAAAGCAAAAAATGGAATGATGAAGAATGATGGTTTCTAAGTGCTCATCAGCCCGAATTGATCTGGCAAAAATAAGCCACCCACACCCACTCACGTTCAATATTTCCTATAAATATGAAGAGAGGGTGAACGCATCAAAGACACCAAATCAACCAATCAAACAATCAAAACTGCCAAGGGCAAAACAATTAGTTCACTGATCATTCTAGCCTTCAATAGAAGCAAAGCCAACAAAGGTACCAAGGACCTTCAAAGCTATCCTTGAGATTCTGCTCAGAATTCCCAGCCACTCACAACTCAACTTGATCATAGCTCTGCCAATTTCAACATTGGTATCGATTTCCAGCTAATATTTTTTAGCTGAAGGTGCAGCCAATCCAGTCCAGCCACACAATCCAGTGCAGTACAGCCTGACCAAAAAAGCCTCAGAAATGGCATTTCAGGCAGAATTCGAAGTCCAATATTTTGATGTATTTCCGGACTCAGCAGTTCCTTTTATTTACTGTATTTCAAACAGTTCTCCTTGAACTTGTTTTTATTTTCAAACACATGTATTTTTGCTTCACTTCCCAGTTTTATTTAGATAAATTATGAAGTCCTTACCAGTCTAAGGCATAGAAAAGAACTTACTTGGGAGATATTCCTCACCCAAATTCACAATCGTTTGTTCACAGTCAATAGCTTGGGGCGCAAGTTATTTTTTACTCTCAAGTCTGTTAGAATTGAAAAATTGCTAACGGTGGCACGCTCGACACACAAAGAAAGTTAATTTATTGACCAACCATGGTCTTTGGATTAATGGGGAACTTTACCCTACCATCACAGGTACTAAACACAAAAAGGGGTGAACAATTTGGCACGCCCGGTGGGATTTCTAAATAAGCATATTACCGACAATTTTGTTGGTGTATGAATATTGGAAGTGCAAGCTTGGAAATACAGGTTATCATGGTAGGACATTGAAGCATGGATTACGATGACTATGATTCGGAAGATAGCGATGAGTGGCAAATTCAGCATGAGCCAAATGGCGAACAGGGTTACAGGTCTTATCTAGGTTGCCAAAATAACCAAAGTTATTATTCTGAAAAGAATAATAGCCAACTTGGGTACATGTCATATAGCCAGAGTAGTGAAAGTTATTATTCTGAAAGGAATAATAGCCAAGATGGCTACAAATTAGCTTGCTCAGACAACCAGGACATCACAAGTTATTCTCCTGAAAAGAATAAAAGCCCCCAAGGTTGTAAGGAACAACCTCCATGTATTCAAGATACTTATTCAAGTAGTGGAGGAAGCCAAGGTTATTATTACAACATTAGTAATGTTGAGTATAACCAACATGGTGGCTATGGATATGGTTTTAATCATTATGATTATTTGCCAAATTATGGTGATGAAAATTATGATGATCAAACTTATTTTAATGGTTACAAAGAGCCATTTTGTGGTTCTAGTAGCCAACAAAAGCCAATATGTCATTCTACTTCTAGCCATGTTTCAAAGAAGCTCCATAAAAATTCAGGCATAATACATGTGAAACCAAATTTTGGTTCCAACATGTATAATGTTGACGCTATTCATGAAGAAAGAGCTAAAACCCAAAGGCGTATAGAAAAGTTAGAAGTCATGATCAAAATCCATGGAGCCCTCACCCAGTTGACTGAACAATGGAAAATACGCCAAAAGGAATTAAAAGAGCTCCAAAAAGAATTTAAAGAGTTCAGAAAGGAGGAGGATAAGGCTCGGCAAAAGCACCATCGAAAGAGGAAAGAAAACAAAATCAGGATCAACTCATTATCCATTGGTAGTGAGTCACAAATTTTCCCAATTTTGGAAGAAAAAATGGAGAAAACTTTGGTGATTCAAGAGCCAAAAAGTGATGAGGTTTCTCCTTCAAGTGAGTCACCAATTCCTCTAGTCGTTGAAAAACAAGAAATTGTGGAATGTTTGGTGATTCAAGAAGGAAAATGTGATGAAAAACCAAGGGGGGAAGACCCACAAATTATTTTCTATGAAGACCAAAATATGGTTGAAATAGAAAATTCAATGATTGACATGATTATGGGTGACAAAGCCAATTTGTCAAGGCCACCAACGGCTATGTTGGAAAGTAAGGCCATGATTGGCCAAAATATAACCATACTTGGGGGGCAAGAGAATTCATCTTATTTGGAGCCCAATGAGCAAGAAAATTCCACCACTCTTCTTGCTAAATCACTTCATGGCCTACAAAAACATGAGATTCATGTTGAAAATGCAAAAAAATCAAGGCTTGGAGTGAAACATGGTTGGCCTCCCCCTATGGTGCAAGGTTTGAGTGCTCTATTTTAGCTAAACTAATGAATAAATTCAGCCAGAATTGGTGGCAGAATTGTAATTTTCAGCCAGAATTGGTGGCAGAATTGTAATTTTCAGGCAAAACTTGGTGGCAGAATTGCAATTTCAGCTAAAATTGGTGGCAGAATTACAATTTCAGCCAGAATTGGTGGCAGAATTGTAATTTTCAAGTCAAAATTGGTGGCAGAATTGCAATTTCAGCCAGAATTGGTGGCAGAATTGCAATTTCAGCCAGAATTGGTGGCAGAATTGTAATTTTCAGGCAGAACTGGTGGCAGAATTGCAATTTCAGCAAGAATTGATGGCAGAGTTGTAAATTCAGCCAGAATTGGTGGTAGAATCGTAATTTCAGCCAGAACTGGTGGCAGAGTTGTAAATTCAGCCAGAATTGATGGCAGAACAGCCAGAACTGAGCCAAAACACTGCCAAAACAACCAGAACTGAGCCAAAACACTGCCAAAATAGCCAGAACAGGGTCAAAATGGTCTCGAAACACGCAAAAATGGGCGAATAGCACCATAATTGTGGTAGGATTGCTTGAATTCACGGAGATTCGGGGGCATATTGTCAAAATTAGCATCAAATTCTACTTTCATATGGCCATCCATCCACATACTAATAGGCAAATTTTGCTAAAGCTATACTTTTTCATGAATTTTTGCCCAAATTCATAAAAAACTCGGGGGCATTGTTTGTACCAAAATTTGCACTTTTTTGCCAAAACTCTTCATTCAAGCCAGTCATCAACATTCTTGGAAATTGGGCCAAGAAACATCGGGCCTGTCATTTAAGGCCCAGAAAGAAAAGATAGAAATCAAGCCCAAGAGATTTCGGATCCCGAGAGCCCAATATCCAAAGAAGCCCCACCCGAAATGAATCAAGATCAAGCTGAATAGAAATGGGCTTAAGGAAAACCAACCTTTGGTTTATACAATTCAAAAGGAACAAAACAAAATGATTAGAACCCATGTGCAACACCTTTTGAAAAGTCAGCAAATTCAACCAAAAAGATAACAGGGACATGCGTACGTGAAGAAAGAGAAGACATTTCTGGAAAAGCCTTGCCACTAGGTACCACCAGGAGATTGTATATTCAAAGATAATGTTTTCTCCTCAAAATGCGCAGGCCATAGGAGAAAAAGCAAAAAATGGAATGATGAAGAATGATGGTTTCTAAGTGCTCATCAGCCCGAATTGATCTGGCAAAAATAAGCCACCCACACCCACTCACGTTCAATATTTCCTATAAATATGAAGAGAGGGTGAACGCATCAAAGACACCAAATCAACCAATCAAACAATCAAAACTGCCAAGGGCAAAACAATCAGTTCACTGATCATTCTAGCCTTCAATAGAAGCAAAGCCAACAAAGGTACCAAGGACCTTCAAAGCTATCCTTGAGATTCTGCTCAGAATTCCCAGCCACTCACAACTCAACTTGATCATAGCTCTGCCAATTTCAACATTGGTATCGATTTCCAGCTAATATTTTTTAGCTGAAGGTGCAGCCAATCCAGTCCAGCCACACAATCCAGTGCAGTACAGCCTGACCAAAATAGCCTCAGAAATGGCATTTCAGGCAGAATTCGAAGTCCAATATTTTGATGTATTTCCGGACTCAGCAGTTCCTTTTATTTACTGTATTTCAAACAGTTCTCCTTGAACTTGTTTTTATTTTCAAACACATGTATTTTTGCTTCACTTTCCAGTTTTATTTAGATAAATTATGAAGTCCTTACCAGTCTAAGGCATAGAAAAGAACTTACTTGGGAGATATTCCTCACCCAAATTCACAATCGTTTGTTCACAGTCAATAGCTTGGGGCGCAAGTTATTTTTTACTCTCAAGTCTGTTAGAATTGAAAAATTGCTAACGGTGGCACGCTCGACACACAAAGAAAGTTAATTTATTGACCAACCATGGTCTTTGGATTAATGGGGAACTTTACCCTACCATCACAGGTACTAAACACAAAAAGGGGTGAACAATATCTTATCAATTTTTACAATAACATACCTCAGTCTTTTAAATTTGTTACAATATAGTTCCACCATTAGAGCAGTTCCATCGATCATCCCCTGCTAGGGCAAGGAGGGCCCAAGCCCCAAAACGGGCTTCCAACAAGCCAAAGTTGCCCAGGGAGCTTGTGGGTCCCATGAAACTAGGCTAGCCTGAAGGCAGAATGAGCCCATGCTCTAGCCCGAGGGCAAGCTGACGCTAGCTTGACATCAACGCGTGGGTTTAAATTTTTTTACTTTTGGCGCGTGAAAGGTAAAAAAATTTAAATCCGTGCGCTGACGCCAGGCTGGCGTTAGCCCTTCTTTTCTGCCAACGGCTAGAAGCCACGTGGCGGCCTCTGGGCTCTCCAATCCAGTTTTCTCCTCCAATCCAATGACTGCCCTTTTTTTTGCATTAAAAATATGAAAAACAATCGAAAAAATTTAAAAATACCTACCAATATTCTTCACTTTCAACACCAAATCCTCATACATTCGCTTCTCCTTCTACTATTATTCACTTTCTACAGAACATTTTATTCACTTTCAAATTTCATTTTTATTCATCATCTTATAACATCTTCCATCGAAACTGGAGCGGCATGGAGCACCATGGATGATGTTCTGTTGTGTGAGTGTTGGGTCTAAGTTGATCATTGTCCAGTCACGGGCAATGAGATGAAAGTATCTCATATGTGGAGAAAATTTCATGTTGAATTTTGTAAAAGATTAAGTTTGGCTCGTACGGAAATGGCCTTGTTTAGTAGGTGGAAAATTTTGAATAAATAGTTGGGGAAATGGAGAGATGCGTTGGCAAAAGCGAGGGACAACCATCAAAGAGGGGAAAATATTGGCAATGAGGTAAATTATTTTTAATTTCCATTTTATTAATTTTAATATCCTGTTTTTTTTTTTTAATGTTTCTTGCATTTTCAATATTTTGTTAATGTTTCTTGCATTTCCAATAGTTTGTTAATGTTTCTTGCATTTCCAATATTTTTTTTTAATGTTTCTTGCATTTCTCATTTTTTTTAAATAGATTATGCAAGCACAAGTATGGTTCGGTGCCATTGGGCAAGGCAAAAAAATTTTCAACCATGACCAATGTTGTGAGGTGGTGAAAAATTGTGCGAGATTTAGAATTATTCCCACGGGTCCGATCGTTGTGTTGAACGAGACACCACTCCATGATTCAACGGCATCGGATTCGCCTTTGGATTCCCTAATGAGTCATGACTCACCAATCCAAAAAGAGCCGAGGCCTATTGGTCGAAAGGCGGCAAATGTGAAGAGTGGGAGTACTTCCATCAATGATACTGCAAAAATTTTGGAGCAAATTGCAAGGAATGGCACCATGAGAATTGAATTAGACATGGAAAAAGATGCAAACAAGAAGACAATGAATGAAGAATATGCAAGAGAAAATGGAGTATATACGCAAACAAGACATTGAGAAGAAGGATCCAGAAACCATGGCCATGGATACAAGCCATATGTCCCTCGAAACAAAACAATTTTGAAAGCTAGAACGAAGGGATGTTATGAGAAAAAGACTTTTCCATGATAATTGACCTAGCAACGCCGATTGGTTAAATGATCAAAACTATTAAGTTAGTTTGCTTGCCTTTTATTTAATTGTATTGCTTGTTTTGTATTAAAGTAGTTATAATTCTTGTCTTTTATTTCATTAGTAGTAATTCTTAATTAGTTGTATTGCTTTTGTTTGAGTGAATAAAGAAATCGTTCAATAAAATACCTTCAACACATTCCATACATCAAACAAAACATAATTAAAAAAACAACCACAACCAAAGCTTGATTAAAAAAAACCACAACCAAAGCATAATTAAAAATAAAACATCAACACAAAGCAAAATTAAAAACAAAGCAGCTCCACTTCACTTCATTCACCGTTATTGCCTCTCACTGCCTATAAATGCTCCATCAAGTCAACTTGACGTTGTTCAGGAATATAAGACGATTGCATCTCCGTATATCGATCAATCATACAGTTCATGAAACAACTGTCCCTGACCAAAGGTTCATGCTCCAGTGGTTGTCTATTTGGGCCCATGAGCCTTTCATAAATTCTTGTCAATGTCGTGTTCATGGGATCCGGTTCGAACACGTCTGGAGCATCATAATCATGCTCATCCTCCACAATCATGTTATGGAGCATGATGCAAGTCATCATAATGCTCCTCAGCACCTCCTCATCAAACATAAGCGCAACACCCCTAATAATTGCCCACCAAGCTTGAAGGATACCAAAACATCTTTCGATATCTTTCCTGTAACCTTCTTGATAGGCAGCAAATAATTTTTGCTTCTCGAATCGAGGATGCGGAATTGATTTCACAAATGTGGTCCACCTCGGGTAGATGCCGTCTGCTAGATAATACCCATGCTAGTAGATGGTATTGTTGATTTCATATGTGATATTCGGGGCTTCACCTCTCAAGACATCATTGAAAATCGAGGATTGACCTAGCATGTTCAAGTTATTTTGAGATCCGGCAACTCTGAAGAAGGCATGCCAAACCCATGTATCAAATCCAGCAACGGCTTTGAGGATGATACTTTTTTGCCCTTTCCTATTGCCATAATCTCCTTGCCAGGCAGTTGGACAATTCTTTTGTTGCCAGTACATACAGTCGATGCTTCCAATCATGCCTGGAAAACCTTGAGCTTCGGCTTTCTGTAGAGGCCTTTGGAGGTCCTTAAGTGTAGGTTTGCAGAAGTAGTCCTTGGTGTAGAGAGTTTCGATTGCATCACAGAATCTGGCCAAGCTCTCTAAAATGGTGGACTTCCCCATCCTAGCAATCTTATCCACCTGATCAGCAAATGAACCATACGCCAGCATTCGTATCACATATGTAAGCTTTTGTTGGTTTTAAAACATTTTTAAGAAGTTCAATTGAATATTAAACATGCATTTAATCAAATTAATCGCAGCGGAAATATGTGGTGGTTGTTTAAATTCAAAACAAAACTTCTTCCAAATATCTTAAGCCATGAACATTGATATGATTTCATAAAATGAAAGTACAAGAGAAAAGGATAAGTTTCAATTACCCTAGAAGCTATAATATGAACCAAGTTGTGTTTGGGTCTTCTCTTGATGATTTCCCTTTGTTGATCTCCTCTTTGATATTTCTCCTCCTTGTGAGCCACAAAAGGATATGGCCTCTAAGTCTCCACACTAATGGAACCTCGAGATGAGAAAAAGTATCTTGAGAATACAAGGATGCTAGTGCAAGATTCTCAAGATTGGTTTTAATCTAAACCCCTTTGAAAGAAGATAGTGTTTCACTCTTGAAAACTCACAACTATCTCTCTTTGATCTCCCAAACCTATTTGGTTGATGTTGGATTGTGTTTGTTGTGTTAATTAGCTTATGGAAACAATTCCCATATACATTCACTTAAGCATTTTCGGCCAAATCTCATTGGTTTTCCAAAATTGGGCCTTAAGACACTTAAGCCATAATTTAGGTGTCTTAAGTCCATGGGCTTGATACCCAACCATTTGGGCTTCTCATTAACTATTACCGAGGCCCAAATACATTTTTACATGTAGTAAATCATCCACATCAAATCAATCAAATTGATTTCCTCATTCTCATTTGTATTACTCAAAGTTAACCATTTAAGGTGTGCGATCCATTAGGTTCTAATTTAGCAAGGCAGTGGGAAAACATTAGAACTCTTTCTAACCAATTGGAATTAAAACCCCCTTTTAATTCTTCCTTTATTTGAATCGATCACAATCAATCCTAGGACTTCCACAAGCCAAGAGTGACATCTAGCAATATATCATGGCTACCCAAGCTAATTAGAATAGATGAAGAACCTATTCAATTGGAATTGCAATGCAATACGGTCCTTCTCTTATACAATGTTTCCAATCATATTGTTAGGGTACGGATTGATAATGTCAAACCCCTAATATGATTAACCTCATGTGATTCAATAGAACATAATTAAAAACCACTTTCTAAATCATGTTCAAGTACTTCAACCGAAGATTCACTAAATCATATCTTGAAACATTCTCATTTTCTTATCAAATGTAGAGATTCCTTATTGTACATTCACATGCCTCCATGATGAATTAAGAGATCCCAATAACACATAAGGAGAATCTTTTACGACTTGCCTTTGTGAGCTATCAAAGATCAATAACGCATCACAAGACAACCATGATGCCTCAGGTCTAAGGACTAATTTGCATTATTGCAACTATGAGTTCTCGTTTGACATATAGATAGATACTCCATACGAGAACTGCAATTGATCACATTCAGTGTACTCATTCACTAATGAGCACCCACATACTTGTATTAGTGTCAACTACACAAATGGTTTGAGACCAACCATCCTCATTATTGAGCATACATAGTATGTGCCAATCTTGACGGTTTATCAATGCCCATTTGATAACCCTATGATTAGGAACATTTTGGGATACTACAGTTAAAGATTAAAGGTCTCCCGAATCTAAACTTCTTTAGATTACTTTATCTCTTATTTAGTACACCCTAGACTTTTGTTTTTTTACGCGACATAAAAGATAACAAAATAAGATTGCCCTTTATTTATCATATACGAAATGTATTCTAAGGAGATTACATCAAATGTATTGGCTCTTAGGGCACATTTCTAACAGCTTTTGCTCCGGAAGAAGCCCTAAAACCCCAGTAGCATCACACTTCTGAATGAAGTATGCATTGTAATTGCAAACATCATGTATGACTTTATTGAACAAATGGGGTTGCATTCTATATTGCCCTCGAAAATCAACATTATAGTACACAGAATTTGGGATAAATTAATCTTCCAAACATTTCTTATCCCAAGAATGCCTATGTTTGTCCACGTTAGGGCCACGACCGACTTGTGAACCACGGCGGCGGCCTGGGCTTGGTAGATCGAGCAACCCACAGCCATGTCAACTTGTTCATCTTCTTCTTGCTGCACTCTTTTTTCTATAGCTCTTCTATGCTTTCTTTCTTTAATTTCTCACTCTTGCCTCTCCAAGCATCCCCTCATGTCTGATATTGAGAGTGGAGTATGAAATCTAAAATCTGAGAAATGAAAAGATAGAGAAGATTTGGTGTGAGATGTATGGGCTGAGCCTCTGGTTTTATAGAGAGATTTAGAAGATAGAGATGACACGTGGCACAATTTTAGAGGGTGAAAATCTTATCTGAAATTTAAGATTTGTATTTTATAATAAATATCGACAGGTGGCACCTGAGAATCTAATCCTAAAATCTTATCTGAAATTAGAAATTTGAATTTTATAATAAATATCGACACGTGGCAATCAAAAATCTTATTGGAAAATTTTATACAAAAAATTCATTCGAATGATGAGATATGAATTTTATAATAAATATTGACAGTAGGAACCCAAAATCTTATTCGAAAATATTCTCCAAATTAATTGTTTAGGTAATAAAATAAAATAAAAAATGAAAAGTGAATAGTATTTGCCCTTTGCTATGGAAATTGGTGGAAACACACCTTACTTTTTACAAGGGGTGCCACTATTCACGTGAATATCATCTGCCCTTGCCTTCCATTGCCTATGACAAATGGGTGGAAGTGCTCTTAGGTTTTTGTCAAATCTCTCCTTTAGTTGCCTACGTAGCATAGGCCCACAATTTTTTTATTTTTAAAATTTTAATATGAATAAAACACACACACACTCTCTCTCTCTCTCTCTCTCTCTCTCTCCCTTCATGCACTCTTCCTCTATCCGATTTCTTCTCCCCTCATTTCCCAATGACCACCACCCACAAGCTCCAACCCCCAAATAACAACAAACAAAACCCAGTTAAGATCTAACCCTAACAAAAACCACGGAAGAATTTAAAGGATTATTAAAAAGTTGAAGGACTTGAAGAGAGGGGGAAGCTCTATGAGTGTTGGAGCTTGATATTTTTCCAATTTGTTGGTTTTTGAACTTGCAGAGAGAGAGAGAGAGAGAGAGAGAGAGAGAGAGAGAGAGAGATATATATATATATATATATATATATATATATATAAATTTTTAATTTTTAATTTTATTTTATTTTAATATTTTATTTATATTTTAATCAATTTAAAAATATGGGACCCATAGTGCCATGTAGGCAACTAACAGAGAGATCTGACAAAAACTCTAACAATGAAATCACATTGTAATAAATTTAAAAGACCGGGGTATGTGGTTAAAATTGAGAAGATATGGACTAATGATTGTTAAAATTGAGAAGATAGAGACTAACATGTCTTAAGGGAGTAACCACAAGGTACTAAATTGTAATTAACCCTTGTAACAAATTTAAAAGACCGGGGTATGTTATTGTAAAAATTGAAAAGGCAGGGACTAACATGTTTTAAGAGTGTAACTACATGGTACTAAACTGTAATTAATCCAATATGTAATCCAATAAAAAGGAAAAGACATATAAAGGGTTAATTACAGTTTAGTACCTTGTGGTTACACCCTTAAGACATGTTAGTCTTTACCTTATTAATTTTTACAATAACATACCCCGATCTTTTATGTTACAATGTGGTTCCATCATTAGTTTTCCGTCACATCTCTCCGTTAGTTGTCTACGTGACACTATGGGTCCACATTTATCTTTTTTTAATTTTAAATTGATTAAGATATGAATAAAATATTTAAAAAAACAAATATATACATATATATAGAGAGCTTCGAGAGACCCTTGTAGGACCCACTTCGTATTGTATTTCACTAATCCAAACCGTCTATTTTGTAGATACTCATTCAAAGATCATCTCTTAAAAAAATCACTTGAATCCAATATCATTTGACCATTCAATTAAATTTTTGAAATTTGTAGTACTTTCTCGAAGCACCGTGTTCATTGATTTTGTAAGACACAATTGGTTATTTAAACAGTTCCGATTTGTCTAATTTTTTTGCAAGGATGATTTATAAACGTAGACTTAAAAAATAAATGGTTTGGATCGTTTAAAAAAAAATCGTAGGGGACCCTAAAGGGTGTCCCTCACAAAAATTCATGCAAATTGAAAATCATTGAGGCATCTAATTGTGACCAACAAAATCAATGAACATGGTGCTTTAAGAAAGTATTTAAATTTCAATAATTTAATTGAGTACACAAATGATATCAGATTCATTTATTAAATAGACCGACTCTAAATGGAACTTAATGTTGTTGCTAGTTTCAATTGATATACAAGAATTGTGAGTTGGGGTCTATGCATCTTAACAGCTGATGGTAGTGAAAACTACACAACAAGCTTCCCAAAATCGACGTCCCACTCCATAGTCATATTACAATTCAGTCATCGCCGCCGTCACCCATGTCTGCCTCCCCTTCTCCGTCTCCGTCTCTGTCTCCATAGTCATTGTCATCTCCCTGTGCTTGGTCAGCATCCCCAAAATTGTAGGAACCTGGATCGTTATACAGCTCATCATTCTGAACTTCCTCCATGGAGGATTCTTTCTTGACTGCCATGGATTCCAGATTCTCATCACTGAAAAATGAAGCATACGGCTTCGAAACCTGCATTAGAAATATACAAGTCACCACAAGATGTCATATGATTGAATCACAAATTTATGAATAACATATGTTAAGTATTGGCTGGAAAGCAATTGTCCTAAAAGACGCCTTTGACATATCAAGATGAAAACAAAGTTGAAACAGGAAATTTTGTGCAGTAGACAATGTTACAAACTAAAAAGAAAATGCAATGCATCAATGTTACAAACTAATGTTACAAGCATAAATAACATGAGCATAAATAAACTAATTACTTACAAGTTGTCATATGTTTCACTTCCTTGTAGAATTTTTTTTAAAAAAAAAATATAGTCGCGGTTTGCGGTAACCGCAAGTTTTGAAAATCAAATACCGTAACCGCAACCGCAAATGCGGTTCGGTTCTTCATACCGCAAATGCGGTTCGGTTCTTCATACCGCAAATGCGGTTCGGTTTCCCGCGATTGCGGTTCCATTGCGGTAAATTGTCGGTTGGTTTTTGCGGTTTTTCAGTCTAAAATGCCACCCCTAGTGAAAACTACACAACAAGCTTCCCAAAATCATCAACGTCCCACACTCCATAGTCATATTACAATTCAGTCATCGCCCCCGTCACCCATGTCTGCCTCACCGTCTCCGTCTCCATAGTCATTGTCATCTCCCTGTGCTTGGTCAGCATCCCCAAAATTGTAGGAACCTGGATCGTTATCCAGCTCATCATTCTGAACTTCCTCCATGTAGGATTCTTTCTTGACTGCCATGGATTCCAGATTCTCATCACTGAAAAATGAAGCATACGGCTTCGAAACCTGCATTAGAAATATACAAGTCACCACAAGATGTCATATGATTGAATCACAAATTTATGAATAACATATGTTAAGTATTGGCTGGAAAGCAATTGTCCTAAAAGACGCCTTTGACATATCAAGATGAAAACAAAGTTGAAACAAGAAATTTTGTACAGTAGACAAATTGGGAGAGAGATGTAGACTTGCGGTTAAATTCTTGACAGACCCATGTTGTAGTCGATAGTATACAATTATAGCCCCAATTTACTTCTCTTGCTTGCTTAAGAGTATAAAAGAAATCTGAAGATTGTAATAACAATGACTCAAGCTTAATACAAGTTGCCAACTCAAAAGAATTAGCAATAGGTCAAGAGAAACTAAAAAGAAAGTGGGGAGACCCAGAAGCTCATAAAAAATTGCATGGTTTAGAATGCTTGACCAACGATGAACCCTCCTATGCGGTTGGCCTAAATCAAACATATCATCCCTTTGAATTCCATATTCGAAGTTGCGATCGGATCTATTATTAAAAAGAATTCATTCAATACATTGGTGGAACAATGGCAGATTTCGGAACTGAGAGTAACTTAATAGAATGAATGCCGATTTTAGGAGCAGAGCCTACCCAAAGGTTCAGGCCGGATTGTAGGAAGTGGGCGATACGTTTTGGTATTAAAATGTGCATGAATTGTGTCTCTTGAAATCAAGTTAAAGTTCTCATGTTGAAGCATTGTTTTGTACTTTTCTTCTGTTATCATGTTAGAGTATCCGACTCAAAACTGTAATTAATAATATTGAAGATGCCCAGGATTTTTCATATTGAGATGCCAAATTTAGAATGTTTGATGTGGGATTTTGTACTCTTAACAAGAATATTCACCTTAAATACAGAGTCTCTCTTTTCAGCACTTTCCACTAGGTTATTCCAATGCTCGTCACCCTTCCTTAATGTTGATGCAGATCCCACTACCTGATACAAAAAAAGCCAATGCGTAAAATGCATATTAGATGAAGTCAGTCGGTATATAAAACTTCATTCTTAACTTGAAATTATGACGAACCAAGATAGAAGATTTTGCTCTAGTGATCCCAACATTCATTCGCCGGAAATCAGCCAAAAACCCAATGGTTCCTTTCTTGCTTGCCCTGACACAAGAAAATATTGCAACATCCTTTTCACGTCCCTGAAAGAAACATTAAATATCTTCATATGCAAACTGCCAGAAGCTCAATAGTAGAGAGAGTTGTCAAAATGCTAAAATTCTTTATGTTTCACACCAGCTCCCACTGATGGTTTTTACCCCTCCTAATGAGAAAAACTTCATATCACTAGTTTAATATAATGATGAGAATCATGCAATATCCTGCATGTCAACAACTCTATACAACAAACACCAAATGAGATATTCTATATTCCATTAAAGAAACAGATCTTGAAAACTTCGGAATCATAAAAAACCTTTGACAAGAAAAAGTTAAATCACCTTATAAACAGAAAACAAATGTCTAGTATTTCAACAATTAGAAGGCTGTATCCCAAAAAAACTATGAGAAGAAAAAGCCATCCTACCTGGCAACCATCAACAGTAGTAATATCCACTACTTTCTCAGACTGCACTCCGAAAGTACTTTTGAAACGTTCTTTCAAGAGGTTTACTTGTGCAGCATAGGGTGATATAATCGCGAACTGATGACTTGATTTAAGCTCTGGATATTTACTGACCAACTTATTGTACAAGAGCATGACAAATTCTACCTCAGCATCATTAGATTTACTTCCTGAGTCCTCTGATTCTTTCGCTTCATGTAAGTCAAAAAAGCAAAAGGGTCCAAAGCAGCGATAGTCATGCCAGGAACGCTTTGTCTGCTCTTTAATATTAGGACCATCCTTCAATGACTCTGAATAAAACTCTCGAGAAGGAAAGCTCCTAATCTGCTCAGGATTTTTTTTTTCCATACGTTAGGTTTTGAAATCTCAGTAGCAGAACCATATTTTACTTTTAAAATGTGAATTTAAGAAAAAAATCGTAACAAAATAAAACAGAGATAGAAAGAGTCCAAACTCAAACAATACTACAGATAATATAATTAATATGGTTATTGCTTGGGGCCCAGGGGAAGCTCCCTTACATATTTCTGTCGTATTTATTCAAGACTAGATTATTACTTACTGTCACGTTCAGTTTCATATGTTGTAAGAATTTTAACATCAATTCGGATATGACTGATGACTGCAACCATACAAGAGTAAAGAGTAATTTATCTTTCTGCCTATAACGTGAGGTTGTGCCATTTAATGAAACAAGGCATTAGTTATAATGTTTTCTTCTTGGTCAGAGCATAGGTGAAAAAATGATATGCTCTTCTCAAGGAGTTTTTTGACTCAAACTGTTCACCTTCTTACCCACACCAAACCCTGTTCAACCAAAACGGTATCAGCACACAGAGTATAGTCTGATAAAAGAAACAGGCATGCCATCCCACTCCCGCCAACTAAGAACTCACTGTCACCCAAAACCTCTGATCCAGTTAAAGTTTCGTCTACATCAACATTTGGGGTGACTTTGGAAGCACTGATAGATACTTCCAAGTTACAGATATTCTGAACTAATTAATCAAGTCAATTTTCCAAAGACATCATCAGAAAAAGTGTAGTTTTGTGAAACAACTGTGTGACCCAGATCGGGGTTGCAACTCTGGTTGAGATTTAGGGATTTTCTTTTCCTCCCTCTTTCTTCAGACAAATTTTCTCCTTTCGCTTTTTGTTTTTGAGTTATGTCTACGATTTATCTGGGAATCAGCAATAACAAGCCGATATTCGCTGATATTGGCAATACAGGGGCAGGGGGGAAAAAGCATTCCCCCTTTCCGATATGTCCACCAATGAATTGCCGATATCGGCAACATTTTCCTCCATGAATGCACCATAGCTTCTTCTCTCTATAGTTCCCCAAATAATCAATTTTTCTCATTACCTGCTGCATCACCTGGCCCAATATCTTTGGCGTGTTTGTTAATGTTTATTGAGAGACGTGTGTGCTTATACTATGGAAATCAGCCCAAGGGCATTTTCTGATGTATACTTGTGAAAATTAAAGCCAGGAAGAGAAACCAGATCAGGGTGCTTTTGAAAAGCAGCAGCAGCTGCAGTATCTATTTTAGACACTAAGCACAACTTATACAAATACTTTAGCACAAACTCAACAAAATAATATCAAGTAATTTTCAAGCTACAGATTGGCCACTTATGAACAGTAACTATGGAAATAGCAATAGAATCACCCAAACTGGTTCTTTGTTTGGGACTGGTTTTCCTAATTACTTGTACATATGTCGGTACCAGACAGTTGTTTGATATTTTTGTAATCTTCTAAACATTCCAACATCAGTGAAAAAATAACATGAACTTTAATTATTTACAGTAGCTTTGGCAATAACAACAAAAATCCCAAACTGTACCATTGTTCAAGACTTGTTTTCCTAATTTTACATGTGTCAATAACAGAGTTGTTAAATAATTTTCAGCCTTCTCCCAAAACATTTCAATATGAATGAAAAATAAAATGAATCTTAATTCTAGTTTGTAAATCTAGTTATATATCAAATTTAGAAGTATATTATTCCATATCCGCTTCCTCGTAGTAACCATATCCAACTTCTTAGGATTGGCTTGCTTGTTCATGCAGTGTCATGTTGTTGTTTGACAGGATATTGTTCCACATTCCAAAGTACCATTAACTTAATTTATATTTCTAAATTTTGTTGGTTTAAAACCATTTTTAAAAGCTTAAGAAATTAAGACATGGGCCCAACAACTATTTTATATGACAGTGATATGATTATGAACTGATCAATTTGTTCTGGTACCATAATGAATTCTATTGGTGTGCCACGGACCAAAACCTTAAGTTATAAGAGAATATGGGGCATCAATTATTTTGTATTCTAACAATTTTCAGAAAAAAAAAAAAAAAAACAAAAAACAACTGAAGTTTCTGATCTAACCTCTGGATGCATTCGGTACTGCATCTTCAGCATGGTCACTGGATAACCAGCCCTTTGAAATCTCTCAAACAAACTCATTCCATACCTTCAACCAAAAAACACACACAGAGAGAGAGAGAGAGAGAGTCAGATGTTTTGACCTACAAATCAATCAAATGACAGAAAAAAATCATAATCATCGTGGTTTACCCAAATTCAGCAGCAATTGGAGAAATTACAGTAGCTGGCAGTTGAACCGGGTCACCAATCTAAACGTTAAAAGATTCAAAATTAATCATGACTTGAAGCATAAATATTGTTTAAAGTGCAAGACCTGGTGCACAGTAGAAATAGTGGTAACACAAACTACTTGCATCAGGCATTTACCAGAAATACTTGTTTGCATCCATTTGTCAATGGAACAAGAATAGCTGGTTCCACCTATATAAAGAATACATAACATGAAGTCAACAAATTTTTATTCCAAATGATGAAACTCAACTACCTTCTATGCAAAACCAAACACAGATATGTGGAGAAATTAATTTATAGTTTATATTTAGTATTGGAAAGGCACTTCATGGCGAAAACAAAAAACAAAAAAAACAAAAAAACAAATAAGAAAACCAGCTATTCAACTATGGTAGTTGAATTTTTATCTTATTTTATTTTATGAGATACCAGAGTAGTTATATAATCGGTTAAAATTGAAAGATATACATAAAATTTACGCACAAAATATTTCACTCACCATCCAAACAGTTTAAAGAAATACTTGCTGATTGAACTCTAAGATTGTCAACCTATTCTCCCATCCAGCACAGGTAACCTAATTCTGAACTAGAACGCCATCCAGCACAGGCAACCTAACTTTCAACTATGGATGACCTCTATATTTTAATGGCTCAATTAGAACCTCATCCCCAATACAAACACATATATAAGTCCTGTTCTATTGAGAGATCCTCAAAGAACACAAATTTGGAGACACCTTCTGGGCCCACTCGTCATTGCATATGATCCGAAACCATCTATTTTTCATTTCTTCATTCATACATAATCCTAAAAAATATTAGACAAATCGTAAACCATAAAGACAACTAATTGTGGTAAAACAAATAGATGAACAAAAAAGGCTGAAATGAATTCATTTGATTAGATAGTTTATGGTTTGAGCTTTGAGCGAAGACCTAAAAACTTGACAGTTCGGATCATTACACTACAATACAGAGTCCTACAAAGGTGTCCCTCAAATGATCTCTCAATTGAAGCTCCCTAGAAATATGGGGTCCTCCAAATTTAAGACTTGAAAATTCCAATGTCAAATCAACTAAAAATTAAACAGACAGCTAATTACTAAAATGCCACCCCGCTAGACTTTCAGAACAAAAAAGAAAAAGGAGGCTAGCTCTATGGCCACCATGGAGCAGCCATCCAACCCTTTCAAGTTCTAAGGTTTGCTTCAGTATATACAAGTTTTTTTCTTGGGTCAACAATATATACAAAGTTAGGAATTAAAGATTCCTAAAATACATTTAAAAAAACCATAATCCAGACACCAACATATTTACAAATGGACGCATTGCTGCTAATGAGTTTTAACAAAAAAAATCCCTAAAATTCTAATACTCTCCATTATTGTTAACATGCTCTACATGGTCATGGACAGAAAGTCTACATATAAGTAAGGGAATTGTTACAAACTAAAAATTGTGAAAAAGCAAAATAAATAAATAAATAAAAGAATAAAAGAATAAAGGATTGCACAACTTACAGCTTGTGCAGCTTCATCTATTATAACTACATCAAAACCGTGATTGTATTTACTGAAAAGAGGTGAACCACTAAAGCTAAGGGTAGAGAAGACCTGCCAATCATACATCCATTAAAAATTAAACTTAATGTGTATGCCTTCAGTTAAAACAAAATGCAAATGCAACATACAATAACTGCCTCCTCCAAAATTTCTGCTCGAAACCTATCAGCACCTCCATCTCTGTCCTTACTACCCCCCATGCTTCCTTTCTTTCGTTCTACCTGCAACAGGTTCCTTTTGATCAACTTCAAGTTACACATTTAAAAAAAAATTCTGGTCATGTTCAAGTAACACAGATTTTACCACTAGGTGCATCATTTTTATAATCTGGCATCCATAACAGATAAGAGATAGAGATTCATCATTATTACCATATAGTAGATATCTAATAACTATCAAAACAGTATGATTTTCTACATAAAAAAGTGAACATTCAGATGCAACAAACATTAAAGCTGTTCTCTGACTTTTAAATACGACAGAAAAGGCTTTATTCAGACCTTCCAGTCTGAATATTTTCCTCAGACTGAATCTTCAAGCACCCTTCTCTTTTGCATGTGTACAGGTTCATTTTTGGCAGTGCTATTAGAAGAGCTAAAAGGGCTTTCAGATAACAAAAATTGCTTCTGGAAGCACTTGGTAGAAAAAAAAGGTAAAAGTGCTTTTGGGTTATAAAAGAACTTTTTAATGAATCACCCAACAGGGACTTGATTCTACACTTTCAATGAATGGAAACCGTTATGGCACTTGATCTCATTCATATTCAAGGTCATGTAGAGAATAATGTCAAACTAGCAAGTTGTTCGGAATAGAAGTTTTCAAATTGCCAATGCTATAATACGACACTAGCTTGCATTCAAATCCATAAATTAGTCCATGGAAAACACCAATTAGGAAGTATAGGGGGGAAAAAATATTGGAAAAGATAGCAGTGACAAGAATCGAGCAGTTTATTGGTCTTGACAGATCAGTCATCGCCAATTGCATTCCGAAGAAGCAGAGAGTCTCTTGAGATTTCAGCACTAGTTAGGGAGAGAGGTCTCTTGTCGAGTAGATTCTAGAATTACCTTCTAACAAAATTCAGTGGATAAACATTGGCAAGGCCTGTTGATGATCTAACTAACATTTTATCAACTTTTGATTTTGTTTAATTTGTACACATTCTATCGCACATTTATGCGTACTCTCAGTTAAAGGGTGATAATAATTATAAAGTGAAATTCAATGTCGTGTCATTTATGCCAGATACACACCATCTCATCCATGGAGACTGCTTGGACTGAATGATGAGCCTTAAGACCAATCCGCACAATTTTGGGATTATATGAACGGTCACTTTCATCACGCACACCTGAGAATAACCAGAACACATTTAGAAAGAAAAAGAACTATTATATTTGGATGGAATCAATAGAGCTATGTCCAATAGAAAAGATCATATACAAATGCGAGAAGAATCAAACACCAAGTACCAATAATCAGACATTCAAGTTCTCGAATTTGCAGGCCATGCTTCAAAAAATATATGCTATGGTTTATGCGTCATGCCCTTAATATTTCCCATAATATTTGAACGGGTTGGGTCAGCCTCCATTTTGCACATTAGTGACGGTAACTAAAATCTTAAACAGCCTAAATTTTTTTATCTATAAATCTTTTTCTTATGGCAATAAATCAATATGTTTACTATGTTTTGTTTGGTATATATAACATACAGAAATTCTCCTGAGCGGACGTCCGGAAGTTATTATCGTTCGGCCGCCATGTATTTTCTATTGCCCCTCCCTGCTTTCCTCACTGTTTACAACGGCATCCACACAATAATAACATGCAGACATCCGGATGAGAGAATAACTGTATGTATGTATATATATCATAGAGCTTCCATTGAGGGACACCTTTGTAGGGCCCAATCCGTATTGTATTTTACTAATCCAAACCGTCTATTTTGTAAATATTCAAAGATCATCTCTACAAAAAAATCACTTGAATCCGCTATCATTTGACCACTCAATTGAATTATTGAAATTTTAGTACTTTCTTGAATCACCGTGTTCATTGATTTTGTAGGACAATTGGATATTGAAACGGTTTCCGATTTGTCCAATTTTTTGCAAGGATGATCTATGAATGTAGACTTAAAAAATAGATGGTTTTAATCGTTGAAAAAATATTTGTAAGGGACCCTAAAGGGTGTCCCTCAAATAATTTATTTGAGGGATCCCTCAATAGAAGGGGGCTGATTGAATCAGTTTGGATTTATGTACTTGGACACGATAAGTTAACAAGTCCTGTTTAGGTTTAGAAAATTTTCACACCTAAGCACGCACACACACACACACACACGTGCAGGCACGCACACACACACACACTACTATTGCATTATACTTTGTCTGGACAGAATAAAAATTATGCAACTTGGAATATTCAATAGGATTTGCCCATTATTTACATCAGGATAACTTCTATGAGTGCTGCTTTTCCTACACAGTAATCAAGCTAACAAGAGAATTTTTTATCAACATAGAATGTTACAAAGAAACTGAAAATGTACCCAGCAGTGTACCAAAGATCAGGAGCATGAATAATTTAGTGGAAAGAGCCTGGGAAGTGTAAGAGAGAAGAGAATTTTACCACTGTTCAGAACACGCAACACAATCTCATCTAGGGCAGAGTTTGAAGGAGCACACACAAGGACACGTACGCGGTATTTACGACTAGAATTGACTACTTCTGGTTTCTGCAAATTGCATATGGTTAGCAGACAGGGCTATCTCAGATTACAATAATTTAATGCAAAGACTTGCACTTACTAACTCATTTCCAGTGGTCGGAAAAAAACCATCATCGCCATTAACAGGCATTATTTCCTCTCTAGGATTGCTACCACTAAGCCATGGAGATGCTAATCGCCAATGATGGAATCTGAAAAAGTACAAAATATTACTATAACCCATGGAACATTACATATTAATATAAGGGATGTGCCCGCTATGATGTTGAATCAAAGTCCAAACACCTCAACATTTCTTCAGAAAAGATTGCTAGCACCTATGATTTGGATGTACGATTGTTACATAGGATATTTAAATCTCAAATAATGAGGACTAGCCTTCCCATTTTCTATGCCTCAGCTTACTATTTCAAAGTCAGTGAAAGTAACACCTCTATACGCAGCATGTAAATTTGTTATTTGGAGGCAATGAACAATATTTCGAGATTATCCATTTCTTCTGAGTAATTCACAATTCTAAGGTTTGAGGCCTTATTTTTTTCAATAAGGAGCGATTCTTGTTCCTACCACAATGATTCTAGAAATCTAATTCATCTATATTTTCCCTTTATCTTCAACCATTTCAGTTGTTTCAGTATCTGTCTTGACTGCTTTCACTTACACATATCCCTCTTAATCCTCCCCTTACTGTTCTACATCATTGTACTTTTCTCTCAATCTCAATAAATTATTAATCTAACTTGTCTCACCAGAAAAGCAGCACGAAAAATATATATAAAGATAGCCATTCAAGATAATATATTATAAACGGACAATTCCAAATATCATCATCAAATATGCAAAGAAGAATTCAGTAAATACATACTTCTCCTGAACAGTTAACTTTTGCCGAAGCTTTATGGTTTGTGACCCACTGCTGCAAACGAAGGAAGTTACATATAAGCTAAAGAAAATTGAGATTTAAAAAGTACAAATGGGTGATACCCAATTCTGCATGTCTCACAACCACAAAAAGAGTCTATTCCTAGGCATAATTTCTTTTCTCCAAGTTCCTAGGATTTTCTTACATGGTTGACAAGAATTATTACAAGCGTTGGAAAGAGGGATAGTTTTAACCTGGAGTGCACTCTTGCTGGTGTTGCATGCAAAATGGCACTAAGAAGCCCAAGGATAGTTTGTGTCTTCCCTGTCCCTGGAGGACCCTAAATGGAAGCTTGACATCAGCATCCACATACTATAAGTACATGAGAACACAATCATACGCTTATTGAAAGAAAATGAAGTAGATAACTTATCCTCATAATAGCTCTATTCCTTATTCCTTTAGATACAATTAAATAATAAACAAAAGCATCAAGGAAGCCATGAAATTATGTAGATAAGTAACATGCAAGCTAATTTAAGAGAAAAAAAATGTTAAAAAAACAGACTAGTATGAATTAAAGAAACATTTTTGTCATCAACGTATATATCCAGCAGAAGAAATTAACTTTAACTCAATAACAACATGCATAAAACCTTTAGAGGACAGGCTATACGCTACATCCACAGACACAATGAAATACACAAAGGGGATACTTGGTCATACTACCCCATATTTCCTTCTTACAAACTGACCACGCTATTTTAGGACAGAATGGCAATCTGGATTTCATAATAGCCATAAACTTCAGATAATTAAATATGACTAACAGGACCATAACAGACAAATTCAAACAATTTCTACAATTTCAGTCCTATGAACAGGAGGGAATTTAGACTTCGTTTGTTTAATTTTTCAGAATGATTTACTTTTATTGTTTGAACTGTAACTGGAGACTTTTATTATTTTTGGACTTGCTACATAAATATGCCTTCTTTTTTTTTTTAAACGAAAAATTGCCTTATTGTGGTTGGACATTAGTTTTGGCAGGTATATTGAGATTATAGGAATAAAATTGACCCTACTTTTCCCCCTCCCTTCCTCCCCATCCTTTTGCTTCACTCTTCTTCCACTTCTTCTACATCTTTTTCGTTACCTCTCAAAATTCTTCTACACTCTACATCAATGCACTTGCAGATCTAACTACAAGAAGGAACGTGTAGTGTCCACAATATGTTTTGCTAGTTTTTACCTCTATTTTCTGTTGCAGGATTTGACAAGAGTTGTCAACTAAATCTTTATTTTAATTGAAGCCTTCTTTGACTCTTTTTCTTTCTTTATCCAGGAGACAACGCAAATAGACAGATATAGAAGTTATAATTGCACACCATGATCTAATCTATGGAAGCATTGGTTTATACATTCCATTTAGTGTCAACTCTAGCAATAAAAATTACGCTATATTTTATTGAGTACTGCCTAAAATTTCAACTCAATCATGCCCTTAGGCCCTAGGCAATTCACATGCTACAACGGTTGGGAAAGGGTCACGAGCCCGCAAGGAATGATCTAACTCCAAAAACCCATCCTCAGTTCAGATTGTAAGCTGCAATTTGCCTTTATGAAGCCCAAATTGCTAGCAATCTTCTGTCAGCCATACAGCAAATTAGTCCTCACACCTTGGCAAAGGAGGGAAAGACTAAATAAAGCAATCTCACTAATGTAGTATATAGTGCAAACTTCTCTTGAGTTGTTTTAGGATATTGGGAATACTATAACAAAATGCATAGGCGAACCATAAGTACTAATTTCGCCAACTAATGTATGTTACTCAAAAAGTCACATACTCAAGGAAACCGCACCATACAGTCAAGTTGCCATTAATAAGTTCCCTCAGGCTTTGCTCTTACCTTGCCATTAGCTTCAATTATAATCTTTATTAATTCCTTGGTTCGGGCAGAAGAGCAAGTCACTCGATCATTATCAAACTCACTACATTATTCACTAAACTAGCAAACTGATACTCTATTTGATCTAAACATGATTTCAAAATAGCCGTAAAATAATCAACCACAACTATGCCTAGGACAAGATTAGAGATATTGAATTGGAAAGCTGGAATCTTCATCAAGAAACAGTGAGATAGAAAGAAGTAACAAGCTTGTATTATTATATGCATCTAAAATAATTGTCAAAAAGACATAAAGAGAACCTGTATCAGGATAAATGGTTTACGCGATAGACCAGCCTGCAGCAAACATTAATACTCTTTCATTAATATAAGAATCAAAATCCTTTTACAGAAATTCAACAGAGATAAAGCTCCAAACACAAACACACACGCAGAGTTGAAACATCTCGAGGGTTTTTACGAGACAACCATACACAAGCAACATCTTTAACAAGGTCAAAATAACCAAATTCCATACACAATGCCCAAAACATGCCAGGATCATATATGAGAAGTTAGCAACAAAGAAAACTGCAAAACAACGAATACATGGAAAACTTTAGTAGCAACTCACTTGTATGGCTTTTTGTTGTGATTCATTAAGATTGTCTTTTATAAATTCCTCCAGAGGCCTAGAAATTTTCCAGGCTTGGCCTTCTGAATCGATATTTTTCTCAGCAGCTCCAAGAATTATATCTTTAAAGGGCAAAGAGCCAATTGACCATAGAGCTACATATTCACGAGCAATAGTTGATAAACTGCAAATCTGAAATATATATTACATTCACCAAAACCATGTGAGGACTAAACAAGAGAAATTTATGTCTTTAAATAAAAGAGAACATCAATGCCTGAAACAAATACCCAGAACAAGAAAGCAGACAGTTTCAATAGTTCCAAATAAAGTCTGTCTGTTTACCATTATTCCCAGGAACTTAAGCTGCTCGGATATGGACCAATAATTATTTGATGCTGTAACACTACCCCTTACATGTTGGTTTCTCTCCACCAGAGCTTGACATGTAAAATTCAACTTATAATGGAAGATTGCAATTGCATAGATTCAGTTGCAGGATTTATTAACTCTTATTGATAGAGCTTGACCTAATTTAAAATTGTTCATCGACAAAACAGTACAAGAATCGCAAATCCAATAACCAAAGAAATGAAGGCTTCTTTGTTTAATAAGGAAAATGCGAATGTAGGAAAACTAAAAGGCATGAAATTTTCTGAACTTGTAAGATTCTTATTTAAATCCAATAGCTTAACTACTTACAAAAATAAGGACCTCCTAAAAGAACATTCAGGCACAGGATCACCTATATATATATATATACATTCAAGTGATTTTTTGCAGATATGATCTTTGAGGGAATGGCTAAAAATTAAAAGGTTCGGATCATTGAAAAACAATGTGTGGTGGGCCCTACAAGGGTGTCCCTCATCCATATAATATATATATATATTTAAAAAACCATGTCATCCACATTACAAGAGCTGTACTCATATATTTTTCAATCTGTATAAGCAGAAAGAGATCCGTACAAAAAGAAAAAACATCATGCAGCAAAAGATAAGTACATAATTACTAAAAGCATTACCTTTCGAGTGACAAAAAACCTCTCTCCTTCAATACTAGAAGTAACCAATGACTTTACGTTTAACAACCTTGGACAAGTTTCAACTGCATCTGTCTTCAAGTTTTTGACTTCTCCGGCCAAATACATTCTAATCCTAAAAGAACTCGCCTGACGACTTTCTACCAATGCAAAAGCATAGACTGTTGGGAGTTCTTCCTTGTCTTGATGCTGTAATAACAAATTCCACAAAAAGAGTAAGGAACCCTAATATAATTAAACACAATCAGATGAACACTATGTGACAAAATGCAAGAGAGACAACAGACAATTAAACACAATTAGATGAATTTGATTACATTTAGTTTCAAAAGAAGCAAAAGATCATTCTGTGATATTGCTTCCTTGTCATCCATGTCACTCTTCTCGTAGGTAAGAGTTGCTAAGTGAAACCCATCAACTTCAGTGCATGCCACAACCAAATTTCTCTTGGGGTTTAGTACTGCAGTGTTCCATACAGAAACAAATTAAGAGTAAGAGTAAATTCACAAAAAATATACCTAATCCCAGGATACTGTTGACACTCAAAACCAGCATAAATTGAGTGATATACAGAATTCTCTCAGAAACCACACAGAAAAGGAAAAGACGAAAAGAAAATGAATACATTGATTCTCGTCTTTGCTCTGAATAATCTGAGCTTTGACTTCTTCAAAAAGAAGGGGTTCATAAGTAGAGATATAGTCATCCACATCTTTGTAGGTGTCTTTCACTTTTCCCATTCCTAAACCGTCATCTATCTCTCCCTTATTCTTCTTCTCATTCTTCTTCTCGTTCCCAAAAAAAATTTCAAAAGCATCAATTTAATATAAAAAAATCAATAATATATATATATATATATATATATATATATATATGACAGAGAGAGAATTTACAGTTAACTCTGTGAGGAGGCCATAATAGTCCCAACCGAGAACAATCTTGTGGAAACGAGCAATGGGAGCGGCTTCCTGAAGCTTGTCTTTGTCCACCGCCATTGATAGAGAGAGGTTTTAGTAAAGGTGACGGCGAGAAAGGTGAGAGGCTGAGAGCAGACAGATCATGATTATTGTCACAATATCAGTACATAAATTTTAAGTACTAATACGAAACTTAAAAAGAAAAAACAGAGCATAAAAAAAACAGTCATGAGCCAGCTGCCAGAGAAAATAGACTGGTATTGCAGCAAAACTAGCAGAAACACCACATCACCCTACGAAACCCAATCACTCTCTCCCTCTATCTCTCACTCACTCTCTTTCCCTTTCTCTACTCAACCTAAAAACCGCAAGGAACACAAAGCCCCAATCTCATAGAACGACAGAGAAGAACCCTAATTTCAGAAAATTAGAGAACTTGGAAACCAGAAATCAGAAATGCAATGAAACTACTCAAAATAACACTTACAAGACCAAAATCCCAAAACTACGTTGGAATATTCAACACTGAACTCTAACCAACTCTGTAATTCTTACCTCATAAACAAGAAGAAAGCCAAAAAAAGATCCATATGAAGCCTAATCATAAACTAACATATATATAACAAACTGGGAATCATCAAACAACTATCTCAAGCCAGTGTAAGTCGCATAAAGGAGAACAATGGCGGTACCTGCTCTGCATCAGCAGTGGAGAATTTTCTTAGCTTTTGGATTGAGGATGGAGTTGCTCATTTGCACATTTGGGTTCCCATGGGTTCCCTAAATCCATAATCCCCTTTATTTCTAAATCGCGAAATTAGAAAGAAATAGAGTAAAAAATAATTAAATTAAAAGGAGAAAAAAAACCCAAAAATACAAACACAAACTCTTCTCTATGAACTTGATAAAACAACAGAATTTAAAGAACTCATAGGAAATCGAAGAACTTGAGCAAATAAGACCCAAATTTGAGCTGCCTGGGGGGATACTTTAGCTGAAAAACAGTCAATATAACTCCACACACCAATAAGACTTTTGGGTTGAAAGAAAGAAGATGAGAAGCCAGAGAGAGAGAACAGAAATGGCTTTTTGTGTCGCGGCCGTTTCTTTTTTGAAATGCAGCGATTTGGGGAGGGGGGCACTTTTCCTGGGATTCGAAGGGTGACCAAGGGGGGGAGGGGAAGGGACCTCACCACTGAGGTAAACCCCTCGGTCTGTGTCGCGGCCGTTTCTTTGTTAACTTGCTCCAGAAAGTGGCAGAACTGCTGCTGGAAGCTGCAACCTGCTCCAGAAATTTCTTGCTGATCTGCCCGAACTGCTGCTAATCAAACCTAAATCAATTTGAATCAATTTAATTAATTTCTAGGGCTGCCATTTTATTTTAATCAAACCTCAATCAATTTCAATGATAAATTTCTAGGGCAGCCATTTTATTTTAGGGGTGTATTCAATTAGGATTTTAATTGATTTTTTTGACGTTTAAAAGTCCAGTGGTATTCAATTATGATTTTTAAGTAATCAATAAAAATCTGATGGTATTCAATTAGGATTTTAAAATCATCAATGCAAGTCTGGTTGTATTCAATTAGGACTTTTAAAATATTAGAAAAAGTACGGTGGTATTCAATAACTTACCGATTTTGAGGTATTTCATTAAATGATGTATTGTGTGAGACTTTTCAGTGGGTGATATAAATACCAAACCCCATAAAAAATCTCACCCTATTAACCTCTGATTCTCACGTTGCTGGCTTGTTTTGGGAGAAGATGAACAGACTTGAGAAGATAAACAAGGTTCTCATCTTTTTTATGCTTTTCTCTTCACACGTTTGTTCTCATATATGCTATAATACTATTTTTTTTTGTCTCTATTTGTATTATTTGTACTGCTTTGCTATGAGCACAAGCCTATATATTCATTTTTTATGTGTGTTGGTCTGCTCTGGAACAGACAAAAAAGAAGAAAACCAATCTGTAAAGATTGATAGTTTGGATGTTTTTGGTTTGTTGTGCACTGCCTCACTCTTTAGGAATTTTTCTCTTTACTTATTATTTCATAAAATAATATTTTACTGTTATAAAAGCTGGAGGATGACGATTGAATACTATGGAGCTTTTTTGTTTTGACTTGACCCCATAAAAAATCTTTCTTTTTATATAATACTATAGTGGACGGTGGAATGAGTAGAAGTAGTTTATCACTAGGAAATTTCCTTGCATTAGGATGCTTTATTTCTTGGTTTGAATGCACAGTGTTTGGGTCTTCTAGTCCCACTTGGGAGAAAAGGACCACTGTGCTACGAATTGTACTTTGGGCCTCTAGAACATGAAATATAATCAAGGGTTTGCATACCAATCAATTAATAAAAGTTTATCAAGTTGTATATGCAATGATATTTATTACATACTAATAAAAGTCTAATCTTTTTTTTTTATTTGCTCAGATTGGTGTATAATTATAAGAAGATTGAAGCATACTTTATTTGCTCAAGAGTATCCAGGTAACTACACATCACTAAAATTTGAGACTTTCTTTTTTTGCAAGTATGAATTTGTCCTAATGGCCTTCTCTCATGTGGTTATTTGGCTCTATCATTGTTGTTTGATGTAAAGTTGTGAAAATTATGTGTGATATATGATATAGTAGTAAAAGAAGTTTTTCTTACATGTATGATGTAGTAAAATGAAGGATTCACAACAAGGAAAGGACAAAGGAAAAGGCAAAAGTTCCGATAATTATGAACTTTGGACCAAGGAAGAAAGCGATTTTCTGTTAGAGCTATTGGTTGATGGTATCAATCGAGGATGGCGTGATAGTAATGGGTCAATAAGTAAGCAAACAATAGAAAAAAGAGTACTTCCTCGCCTAAATGAGAAAACCGTGTCTCCTAAAACATATAACAATTACTTGAGCCGAATGAGATGGTATAAGAAGCAGTTTGATAAAATGACTACTCTTATGCGTAACAACTCTGGATTTGGGTGGGACCCAATCACAAAGAAGTTTACGGCTAGTGATGAAGTATGGGAAAATTACTTGAAGGTGAGCCTCATATTATATGCTATGTCACTTACTAGCTTACTCTAATATTTTATTTATAATATATTAACAATCATCAATTTTTTTTTCTTTGCTAGTCCCACCCAAGTCACAAGAACCTTCAGACAGAAAGTGTTGCTAAGTATGATGATTTAAAAATTGTGGTTGGGGGTGCAACTGCTACTGGGAATGGCTCACTTGCATTAGGTGTCGATGATACCGATGCAACAACTTTTAGGGATGAGGAAAACCTAAATTTTGGGATGGAAGACTTTACATATGATTGTTGCATTCCTAAAAGGACACAAATTAATGTGCAAACAACCAATTAAAAATACCCGCAAGTGCACGAATCTATCGAAGTATAGATTATGTAAGTACGGGGTCGATCCCACGAAGAACTTGTCGGTTTCCTATAAGTTCTAATTCGAGTACAAAGAGAACACTTAATTAACACACCACAAATGCACAAATGAAAGAGGGAAACTAGAAATGAGTAAAGAAGTGTAAAAGAAATGAAACAACACAAGAAAACTAAAGAAAAACACAAACAGCACTTTTTATCACCCTTTTATCACCTATGAACAGTGCTAAAGCGACCGGTCGTGAGGCAAAAGCGACCGGTCGTTTTTGGGCAGAGTCGAAACTCAAATTTTGACGTGAAAAGCGACCGGTCGTCAGGTAAAAGCGACCGGTCGTTTTTGGGCAGATTCGTTTTCTCTGTTTTTCAGTTTCGACCTCTGTCTAGTGTTTTGCCTATAGCTTTCCAACCGTTTATCCAAATTTCATGTTCTTTATACGGTTGGATTCAGCACAGAAAATGAAAGAACACAACGCGGACCAAAAGTCCAAAACAATTACAGAAAGAAATAAAATTCAGTAACAAAGACACGTAATGTGTCAAACACGCAACTCACACACACATTGGGGGGGGGGGGTTTGATTTGTTTGAAGTGACCTATTTCTATTGCATGAAAGTAAATGGACTTTAAAATTGAAAAAGAAAGGCAGAGATGAATTATCAAAGATTGGAATCAAGATGTAACAAACACTAGGGTTTCGGAATCCACCCTAAACAATTCTACCAATGTTCATGGATACTCAAGTGATGAACTCTAAACGTGTTGTTGAAGATGTTCGCAATCAAGACCAGTACGAGTGGCTCAAGACGCATTGATTCTCTCTAATGTACGTAAAGTGCAGTACGAGTGCTACAATACTTGTGCCTTCCCTATAATCGAATCTAGGTGTGCTTAGTACTTTGATTCAATTACAAGAAAAACCCATTAAGTTCAAAGAGAATATGAACATCACAAGAACCCTAATAGCATGGTGTTTACATTAGGTATTCAAGAAACCAATTCACATGGATGATTCTTACTTCATCCATTTATTGCTTAGGATAACATGAAGATACACATAATCCCAACAATCTCAAGAAGCATGCTTTCAAAGGTGATCAATCAAAGAAGAACATACATCAAGGATAGATTAATTTGGTGAATTGGAATTCATCAACAATATCTAGAAATTCATACACTCAAGCATCAAAACAATAAGGTAATCATGTTTAGGGCTTCAACCTAAGCCCTAGCTATGGAGTTTAGTTCCTCATAATCATTTCAAACACAAATTTGAAATATAACTAGAAAGAGTTTACAGATTTGGAAATGATGAAAGCTTGAAGTCTTCAATGGTGGAAGTCTTCCCGCTTCTTCCTGCGGCTGCACCTCCTTCTCCTTCCTTAGCTTTTAGCTCTCCAATCTGCTCCTCAATTGTGGAATGATGTAATGAATTGCTTTCCCACGTTCAAAAGCCTCTCATACTTCAGATTGCACTCACCTTTCCCTTGCCCATCAATTTACAGCTCACACTTTGAATATAAAATTCATTCTTTCCTCCAAAGCCTTCACCCATTGTCCCCTTGCCATGATGAAGCTTTGTCCTTGAAAATATGCTCTTTGCCTCAGAAAATATCTCTTTCACTAAGGTAAATTCTTGTTACCAAGTGTTATGGTAACAAGAAGAATCAAGTGACACATTGGAGGTAAAAGCTGGACTACTTCGGATTTCTAGAGCTGTGGTAACATGCTGGATTGGTTGGATAGGCAATACTTGTCCAATGGAGCTCAAATTTGGATATGTTGTAGTTAACATCCATTGGAACAAGTTTCATGAAGATCTTCACCTCATCCGAGCACCAGAGCATGTTGATCCCAGGCCAAGAAGTTGACCTACGAAAATGAACAAAAACAGAATTTATAACCAATAATGCACTTTTAGCTCATTTTCATTCTAACCAAGGTAAAATCTAAGAAAACACAAAAAGGAAGTAAAAAGCTATAAAATGTCAAGAACTAACTCAAAATAATAGGTGAATAACATGAAAAATCATGTGTAAAAATGAACCGAACAAACTTCCCGAACTTATCTGAGAGAAACGGAGGCTGAGAGAGGTGCTGGCTGATAGAGGCGATGGCTGACAGAGGTTTTGCGCAGATCTTCTTGGTGCAGACAGAGATTTGTCAGAGAGGATGAGAGAGAGGAAGGCTGAGAGAGAGAGAGAGAGAGAGAGGTTTGGCTGAGAGAGATGATGGCTGAGGGAGGTTTTGCGCAGACAGAGCCTCTGTCAATGGGGTTTCGGCTGCTGAAGAGAGGAGATGAACGAAATTGGAGAAGGAAAGGAACGGACGAAAGGAAAACGAAAACCTAATTGCGTTATAATTTTGGGAAATTGGCGGCTTTGCCCCCGGCGCAGCTAATTTATTCAATATTATCCCAATTTTGAAATCTAATCACAAATATCCCCTATAAAAACTCTCTATTGACAACTTATTGCCCATCCTTCACTTAGGTTTTTTTTGTTCTCAGTTGTTGCTCTTCTTCTTCCTCTTCTATCTAGTCTCTTGTTCATCCTCTTCTTCCTTCTGCCAAACCTCACAGGAATCCACCTCCACCATAAAATCTCGCTTAACTCAATCTCCTCTTAGTTATATCTTCAAACTAGGAGCTAATTTGAACCTCAAGGTTGAACCCCAAATTTGGAACCGAACCTTAGCCAAGGTGTGACTTGCCACCTCCGTCATCGGCCTCCATAACGGAGCCACAATCGTGACTCTCGACCTCCGTCGTCGACTTCCACCACAAAGCCATGACACCTTCATCTTCGATCTTCACTGTGGTGAGTTCTAATATTGGTTTTGTTTTGTTTTTTTTTTTGGGTTCCTGTTATTGATTGAGATTATTGGGTGATTACTTTTACTATTTTGAATGAGACATTAATGGGTTTTTGTTGTGGTTTGTTTGCTGTTTCTGTGATTGAATGAAATTTACCAACTATTTCTTGTGGTTGTCAAGCTCTTGGACTTGGATACATTGTTTTGTACTTTAGATTTGTCTCTGAAATCATGCATACACTGTTTTGTGATTGAGATTTGGACATGCAGACCTCCTTGAAAGTGGTGTATTCACTCTTTTGTGATTGTGATTTGTCTGTGAAATCGCTTAGGTGATATATCAAATTAGGACTTATGGCTTTTCTGAGCAACCTGTAAGAATACATATAAAACTCATAGATGCTCTCTGAAATAACAGTAATGTGGGTTTTAACCGTAAGAAACCAACATCATAATTTGAAACCAGTAGCACCACCAACAAATGCAAGATTCTCATCCTTTACTTCTTTTGAAAGTGATTGGAGAGTTTGTAAGTTTTATGAGAATGCCAATATTTTAACATACGTTTGATAGTGTAAAGTTGGCATATGTTGGATCTTTGTTTTCTCTATTTTTTTCATAATTCAATCCTAGATCTGTTTTTGGTGCAGTCTATACAATCCTCAAGGTTGGTATCATGCCAAGGTTGTGTTGGTGCCGTGAAAAGGGTTCTTGGAAAACTTGAAGGTTTGTTGACAACTCTTTGCATTTATCTAGTTCCATTGTCTTGCTCTTCTTCTTCTCTGAGACTGTGCTTCTTTAATTGTTTGAACAATGTCAAATGCACTATTGATGATTTCCTGATTTCCTGATTTTTATTTTTATTTTTATTTGCCTGCGAGGACACACATTCACTGCACCCATGTTTATAATTACTTTTAGATTGCAATTGAGTAGTATGAAATTGTGTGCATGAATGTGAACTTTAATTTTGCAATGGTACTGTCTTGTGAAAGCTTGCCATATGAAGAATTGGGTCATTTAGAAAAGCCAACAATCTATATGAATTTTGATATTGGTTTCTATTTTGAAATTGGTTTCAATTGTGATTGAATGTTATGTTTTTGTTTCCATTGTGATTGAATGATTTACTTCTAATATGCATTTTTTATCCATTTTATACAGATGGAAGATTGTCTTGTTTTAAGTGGCGACGTTCTTTTGGGGAGGAAATTGCTAACTTTCAGCTTAAATTCGAGTCTAAGAGGACATGTCCTAGAATTTTAATGATAGATATAAATTGTGTTAAAATTCCCGACTAAGAGGATATGTAAATTTTTTATTTTTTGCCACTTTCTTATGTATATCTTAAGATGTAATGAGGTAACATTGCTTCCATAGTAGGGAAATTGGGAAATTATGGGTGTAAGAATGTGATTTCATCAAGGACGTCACATCCTTTTTTGAGAAAACACGTTATATCCATTTAGTGTATATTACGTGTATATTGCTTGTATATTGTCTATATATTGCTTGTTTATTGTTTTTGTATAACCATTTATTGCCTTTTATTGTCATTGTATTGTATGTTTATTGCCAATTTATAGCTTGTGTCATTTTTTGAGGAAAAATGAATATAAACTCTTATGGCTTGTATTGCCTTTGTATTGCCCCTGTATATGGCTTATATTGCGTAGGTATTGCCCCCATATATGGCTTGTATCGCCTATGTATTGTGCAAATAGGAGGACTCGCAAACCAATTAATGCAAAAAATAGCAAAAACCAATTAATACAGTGACAATAAGAACGCAATAGGAGGCTATATAGTAGCAATACTAAGGCAATATGAGGCTATACAGTAGCAATACAAAAACTGTAATAGTCCATCTTATGTGGGAAATGCTGGGCAAAACACAATGTATATAATGTTCTCTCTTCAATGTATAATATAAGGAGAAGTATTTTTTCCAGAAGCAAAATATTTAGGTCCAATCGTCATGAAAAAAAAAAAAGAACCCTACAAATGAACCCTGTAAAAGAGATGGCAAAACAAAAAAATTCCAGGTCCTCTTTGTTGTGCAACAACAATTTCATCAACAAATATGCAAGGTGCATTTTCCATGGCCTTCTTAAAAAGATAGCAAACTCATGAAGCACTAACACCAACAACAACCAAAGGTTAAGGCAATAAGCCTAGCAATAACTCATAGGTAAGCCTAAATCTAAAACACTGAATGATGATGGCTGTCATACTACAATGCCTCTGTACACTCTTCCCAGTCATCAAAGAACTCTTTTTTCTCACCTTATAACTGATATGGTTTATGGCATCTGCCTGCAACAACCTACAACAATGAAACATAATTTTAGAAAGAGAAACAAGGAAGGTTATAAGAATTGGAGAGCAATTCCAGAGTGAACTGTGGAATGAACAAAGCAATCTTGTAATTGGTGAACCCATTATCCAATTCCTCTACAAGCACAATCTAACTTTGCAAAATGTGTTCTACATTGTAGAGGAGCGTAATTAAAGTAAGTGGTGGGCATCAAGCACAATTTAACTTAGATTATTATCTTACTGGATATCAAGCGTTTGCTTCTACTTAAGCTCACCATTGCTAATTCAATATTATGGATGCAGAGAGCTCACTTAGTAGTTCATTATATCAGTTTATGTAGTTCATTCAAAAATTACATCCCAAAACATAACAAAACAAATTCAGATCATAACAGATTCTTGAAGATGCAGAACACTTTCTAGTGGCCCGAATGTTCCTTTATATTAGATCACACAACTCCTATAAAACCAAGAGACCATTGAACCAAATAATTGTGTTTCTTCAATTGTTTTTTTGTCAGAATAAAAACCTAAACTCAGTAATAAATTCAATCAGCAAAAGAAAAACTTCAAAATCATTTTAGCCTGGACAAGCTTCAAGCTTCAAGCACAATATTCCTTACGACAAATAGAGAAATATTTGTTGCACAATCCCAAAATTTTGGTTCAACAAGTTTTTGTATAATCCTACTTAAATAACATTCTCTACACAAGCTGAAAATATTAATTTAAAAAAAGAGAGATAAAATTTTAAATTAAACGCACAATTATGTTTCAACAAATTTATGTACAATCTCACTCAAATTTGACTTGGAGGGACTTGAAGTGACATTAAGCACCAAAAATTTCAACCCATATATGAAATTGAAACAAGCAGAAGAAAACCCAAATAACATATGGGTATGAAAGTAAAGCAGAAAAGCTGAGTACCTGAGATGCCATGGATTTCAGGAAAGCTGAGAGAAATTGAGAAATTTGTTGAATCGGAGGGGAAGAATGGCAGTCGAAAGAGGTGACAGAGAGTGAGAGATGGAGGTGGAGAAGGGCGGCCGAAAGAGAGAGGGTGAGGTTGCCATCACTGATGTGGGTTAGGGTTTCTGAGGAGGTGACAGTTGCCGTCATCGTGGGCGAGAACGAGAGAGAGAAAACAAGAAAAGATAGGAGATGGAAGATATAACTAAGAGGATATGGAGTTAGGTGAGATTCGTGGAGGTGGATTTTCTGTGAGGTTTGAAGAAGAGGAAGAGGAAGAGACTAGAGAGAAGAGGAAGAGGAAGAGCAACGAATGAAAAGAAAACAAAAACTAAGTGAAGGATGGGCAATAGACTGTCAATAGGGAGTTTTTATAGGGGGTATTTGTGATTTGATTTCAAAATGGGAATATTATTGAATAAATTAGTTGCGCTAGGGGCAAAGCCGCCAATTTCCCTATAATTTTTGTGCTGATTGTGTGCATGCACGCCTATGGAAGCTTCATATACAACCAATAAAAAAGAGCCACGTGTAAAAAATATATTATAAATATATATAATATAAAAAAATATATATAAATTAATTATTCTGGACCGGTTCGGATTGGACCGGTTTTGAGTGTTTAAAAATCGAGATTGGAACCGGTCTGAACCGGTTCGGTTTGGATTTTTTTTCGGTTGTTGACTTTTTCAATCAACACGGTTTTTTTTGGATTTTTCCAGTTTGGTTTGGTTCGATTTTGCGGTTTTGCGGTTCGATTTTTTGGATTTTTCCAGTATGGCTGGCTGATACGACATAGCAATAGAAAGCTGAGCTTTTTTATATTAGGCCAAAAGTCACTTTTGGTCCCTGTAGTTTGGCACTTCAACCACTTTTGACCCTGTAGTTTCAATTTTGTCATTTTTGACCTTGTAGTTTCATACTTGTAGCAATTCAAGGAGATGTTAAAATTTCTGTCAATTTCTTTAACGGAGTAACCACATGGAGGTGCAATTTTGTCAGTCCAAAACCCCACATAAAATCTTGTCTATACCCCACGTAAAACCAAGAATTTAGTATCTTTCTATTATGATTGTTAAATCTGATTGCTATTTCACAATGAACATTTGAGTGTTTTTTTTCAGTCAAATCTGATTGCATTATACCCAAAATAGGGGAGTGGCGGACCCAGACTTTCGTTCATCCGGGGACTTAAAAAAATTCAACCAATATATAATCAAACAAAAAATATTTCAAACTTTGAATATTAATAGCATTGTCTAATAAGTAAATTTACAATTATCCTCGACGACTTTTCATATATATATATATATATATATATAATAAAATCAATCATCTCTACAAATTGAATGCATATAAATAAGAATATAATGAAATTAGTTTGTAAAAAATAACTAAATACTAACCTGTAAAATCAATTGAAGTAGCGAGTTTGATTTGTTGGGCTGCAGACTTTTGTCAAATAACGAGTTTGACGGCTGAGTTCTCCACAAAATTACAGAATAAGTGAACTTGGTGGGATCTCTATTCTTCTTTTTTAACATAGGGTTTAGGGTTTTTCTTTTTTAATATAAGTTTTGGGTTTAAAGTGTATGTATTGAATGGGCTATGTGGGGGCTTTACTTAAGAAGGACCTAAAAATAATTAAAAATAATGAATTTAAATGGGATTATATGTCTGAAGCTTTTTGGTAAGTGTGGGCAGCTGCCCACAGTTGGCTTTAGTTGGGTCCGCCAGTTACACTTGCAGCAAAAAAAGCATTTCTGATAACAAAAGAAGAATTCAAGGCCTGTTACAGTTATAGCAAAAGAAGAAAGTTCACAAAATATTGGCCAACAACCAGACTATTAAACTACGTTAGAAAGTAAAGGCCAACTTCAGTTCACAAAATATTGGCCAACAACCAAAATAAGCAATTTCAGTTCACTTGGAATTTTTCTTGTTTGTTGCTTTTCCTAGTGGGTTCCATCGGGCACTTGAACCTCCCATTTGCCTCGATAGTGGAGGTCTAATGCTAACTCCCATATGCCTTGGATTCACAGAACTTGCACCTCCCATTTGCATATTAAGAGTTGGTCTTGGATTCATTGATCTTGCACCTCCAATTTGTCCTTGATTCACAGAGCTTAAACCTCCAATTTGCATATTAGGAATAGGCCTTGGAGTGGGTATAAATAGAGGAGTTGGTCTTGGAGTGGGCATAAGAGGAGTTGGCCTTGGTGCATTTGGAGCATTTACATAACCTTTCCTAATCTGCATAGCCACACAAAATATATATTAACATATATATATTTACATATAAATATATATATATTTACATATAAATATATATTAGGAAAAATGAAAACACTTACAGGAAGCTTTTGTCTTTGCATCAAAGTGGTGTGCACATTCTCTTGAGTTGGCATAGGAGAAACGGAGGCTTACAGAACTCTGGATACTTCCTTTTCATTTCACCATCCTCATCTGAAGAGTGGTTAGGTGAGTTGAAAGCTTTTTCTGAGTTTGTATCCGAGTCTTCTTCATGATCAAAAGCCACAAAATCCTTAGGTAGATAGGTATTTCCTACTCTCCCAAAACTGGATTGCATATTTCCATCAAACAGGTTGTTGTCATCAATGGTAGCATCATTATCACTTTTATATATTTCTTTATCTGATTCATCATCACTGTCTTGAAGATCTCTTACTCTCCTCCTACCATCAACGTCAAAGTCTTCTTCACTATCCTCTACATCATCAACATTATTAGGTACCTCTATCCTATCCTCATTGCCAATATTATGTACATACACAGGCACTTCTATTGTTCCCACATTGTCATTACCCACTTCTTGTCCACCTTCAAAGGAAATTTGTGAAGCTTGATTAAAAATATCATCAAAATATTCATTTGGAACCTCATCAAATGCTTCGACATAAGGATTCGAAGGTTCCAACAGCAAAAACATCAAAGCTTCCAGCATTTGCCTTCCCCCCACCTGTGTCTGAGACGTATACACCTACATAGAAAAAGCGCATCGTGCAAGGTTCAGCCTTTTTCACCAGCACAAAGAGAGCCAACACATGATAAAAAAAGGGGAAGAAAAATGGAGAAAAGAAAAGGATGCAATCCATACCAACGATTTCTTCTCACAAAGTTCGCACACTTCCAGCAGCTTGCAAAAAGAAAGAAATCAAAGAGGAGATCACCCCAAAAACTGACGCAAACCCTTCCTTGCTGACGATTACTCCAACAAAAGATGGATGGGTTAAAAAGAGTGGGTGTTTGGCTGCCAAAACAAAGAGCAGAACCCATGGGCATGAAGAACCCAACAAACCCCTTAATAGATTCAAGAAATTGCAAGAGAAAAGGGCATACCTCGTTAATCCCTCAAAGGATAGCCTCAGATTCACCAAGAAAGTAGGAATTGGGAATTTTGGAAGAAAATTCTGCACAGAGACAATCTCTTCTAGCAACGGCAAGCTGATTTCCTCGTACAGGAAGATAATGGAGTCGAATTCGGCTCGAACTCCCTTTCAGCGGCTAAAAACGGGTAGTTGTTGCCCGATCTCACTCTCTCTCAATCTCTCTCTCACTCTGAGTTCGTTGGAGGAAGAAAAAGGAAAAAGAAGATGAAGGTGATGGGGAGAGGGTTACTCTAAAGAGGAAGGAGAAGAAGGAAGAAATAATAAATGAAAAAGAAGAATGAGGAAGTTGGTATCTGGGAAACCACAAATAGCTGCTGGAGCTTATAAATTTGATTTTTGGGTCAGGTTTAATTATCAGGCCCATTCCAGTACCTGCCCATGGCCCTTATAATTAAAGGGGCTAATGTTGAGGCCCAAAAAATCCATGGTTTGGCCCAAATAAATTCATAGCCCAAGACGATATATTATTGGAAAAAGACCCGATTTGGAATACACAAAAGTCTGCCATGCACAAGCCACATGCCATGCCAGGTAAAATCCGTCATGCTAGAAACTGAGGATCAAAATTATAAAAATGCATTTAGCCCTGCAAATCCATGCCAAGTATCCTATCGAGCGCCATAATTAAAAGCGTGCCAAGCGACGTGCCATGCCAAGCGGGAAATTATTATTTCACACCCAATCGCGCTACAAGCTTAAGTGGGCCCAAGCCACTCAAATGCCCGGGGCTTGCTTGAGTGGGTTGTGGTATGGATGGTAATAAATCAACATGAGGCCCATTTATGGGCCGAGAAATGGAAGCCCCGAGTCGCTTGGGAGTCTCAGGACTCAAGCCCATTTCTTAGGCCCAAACATGTGGGTGAGCACAAGAGGAATAAATAGCCCAGTCAAAATAGCCTATGGACCTTACCAAAAGCCCAAACGTTTAATAAAAATAGCCCAATCAAAAAATAGCCTATTGACTCAACCAAAAAACTCACTTACTTAATGAACCATCTTGGCCCATACAATTACCCCAGCTGGCTGGGAGAACAAAAGCCACGAAAGGGGAGGTCTGAAGACTTATTGAACAAAGCTGCTGGAGGTTCCAGCACATGGGGGGAGCAAGTTCCAAGCAAGAAACATTCAAGGAACCAAGGGGTATTAGCTTGCGAGCTGCCAGAAGCACCCTTTGAACCAGCATGTATATCCACTTCCTTTCCCTCATCAGATCTAGCCATGGAAGGAGGAATGAAAGAAGAAGAAAAATAGCTGAAAGTGGGAGTCTCCCACTGAAGCTGCTGTGGGAAAAGGGGGCCTTGAGCTCTCAAAATTCCTAATTTCGTGCAAATAGATAGAGGCAATTTCACTAAGATAGGAAAGTTAAGGGAGGAGAGAAGAAAGGGGGAGGAAAGCTTAGCTAGATGAGGAAGAAAGCATTAGGGTTTCTTGGAGAAGAACAAATCCCAGCAGCTATAAATAGGGCATCTTCTACCCAACAAATCAACACAACCCACACTCAGAGAGCAAGCTTTCTCTCTTACCTGCAAAAATCTAGCAATCGCGTGCACTATTCACCCTTCTTCTCCATCTTCCTTTTCTGACAGACAGAGTATCTGTCAAGCTGCCGTAAGAGCATTGTTCTTTATTTCTCTCTTCTTAGCCAAATCTCCTACAAACCTCTCCTTACTCACCTTAACACTTTCTTTTTCCCCCTAAGAAAGCCTAAATTTCCCCTCAGTGCTAAACTCATGTTGATTTTGCTTCCATGCCACATGCCTCTCATGCCAAGCCCAAAAGTTTATCTGTAAGCATGAAGAAATTATCTGTAAGTTGCTGTTGTTTTGGTTGGTGAAGGTAACCAAAATACTTCCTAAGGCCCTGCTGCCCTTTCGAAGCATTTTGGGGGCTTAATTTTCGAACTCAGACAAAGGGGACAATTTCATCAGTCTACCCTTTACGGCAGCCCAGCCCATTTACAGCCGCCGGCTAGGCATTGTATGCCAACAGCAGCTGGAGCATTTGAATATCAAGTGGGAGAGTACTTACATGATCAACATGTGGTAAATATAGCATTGAAGACATGCTCTTGTATGAGATGAGATCTTAATGGCATCCCTTGCATTCATGCCGTTGCTGCCATATATCTTTATAGGTGTAGTCCATAAGATTATGTAGCTTCATGCTATCTTAAGGACACTTATTTGAAGGCTTATGAGCCAATGATTCATCCAGTGAAGGGCTTTAACATGTGGCCAAAGTCAAATCAAATAAAACTCTTACCTCCAATTGTTAGAAAACAACAAGGGAGACCAAAAAGGAGTAGGAAAAAGGACCCTGAAATGGAGAAGGTTGTTGATATCAATGGTACTAAACTCAAGAGAAAAGGCACTGTCACATGTACCAAGTGTTGGAAAAAAGGCCACAACAAAAGGAATTGCTCTAATCAGCCCCAAGACGCTCCACCTGGAACCTATATTGATAAAAGATGGGGACTTCCAGCTTCTTTGAAGAAAAGGAGAAGTAATGGTGCTACACCATTTACAACTGTCGGAGGAAAAAGTCCCCTACATAAATTGGCGACTCCACTGGGGATTAAGCCACTATCTGCACCAATGCCTCCAAAGAACAAGATAGAACAAGGTTATGCAGAGGCAACCAAAATCGATTGCTCTGATACCATGACAAACAAAGTGTAAAGATTTGTGTAGAGATTTTCTGGTTTAGAATTCTTTCACATATTGCATTACTTACAATCAACATATATATACAAGTTCCTAAAACATTAATTACAATAGTCAAGCCCCCTATGTTAGGTTAGCCCCCAAATATGGTAGGCTACCAACTTAGTCAATCCCCCTAAATATTGTAGGTGCCAAACTTTGTAGGTGCCTAACTAACCTCATTAATTGACTATTACTAGCCACATTAATTGACTAATAGACAATCATAATTAACACTAATTTCGCCAACTAATGTATGTTACTCAAAAAGTCACATACTCAAGGAAACCGCACCATACAGTCAAGTTGCCATTAATAAGTTCCCTCAGGCTTTGCTCTTACCTTGCCATTAGCTTCAATTATAATCTTTATTAATTCCTTGGTTCGGGCAGAAGAGCAAGTCACTCGATCATTATCAAACTCACTACATTATTCACTAAACTAGCAAACTGATACTCTATTTGATCTAAACATGATTTCAAAATAGCCGTAAAATAATCAACCACAACTATGCCTAGGACAAGATTAGAGATATTGAATTGGAAAGCTGGAATCTTCATCAAGAAACAGTGAGATAGAAAGAAGTAACAAGCTTGTATTATTATATGCATCTAAAATAATTGTCAAAAAGACATAAAGAGAACCTGTATCAGGATAAATGGTTTACGCGATAGACCGGCCTGCAGCAAACATTAATACTCTTTCATTAATATAAGAAGCAAAATCCTTTTACAGAAATTCAACAAAGATAAAGCTCCAAACACAAACACACACGCAGAGTTGAAACATCTCGAGGGTTTTTACGAGACAACCATACACAAGCAACATCTTTAACAAGGTCAAAATAACTAAATTCCATACACAATGCCCAAAACATGCCAGGATCATATATGAGAAGTTAGCAACAAAGAAAACTGCAAAACAACGAATACATGGAAAACTTTAGTAGCAACTCACTTGTATGGCTTTTTGTTGTGATTCATTAAGATTGTCTTTTATAAATTCCTCCAGAGGCCTAGAAATTTTCCAGGCTTGGCCTTCTGAATCGATATTTTTCTCAGCAGCTCCAAGAATTATATCTTTAAAGGGCAGAGAGCCAATTGACCATAGAGCTACATATTCACGAGCAATAGTTGATAAACTGCAAATCTGAAATATATATTACATTCACCAAAACCATGTGAGGACTAAACAAGAGAAATTTATGTCTTTAAATAAAAGAGAACATCAATGCCTGAAACAAATACCCAGAACAAGAAAGCAGACAGTTTCAATAGTTCCAAATAAAGTCTGTTTGTTTACCATTATTCCCAGGAACTTACGCTGCTCGGATATGGACCAATAATTATTTGATGCTGTAACACTACCCCTTACATGTTGGTTTCTCTCCACCAGAGCTTGACATGTAAAATTCAACTTATAATGGAAAGATTGCAATTGCATAGATTCAGTTGCAGGATTTATTAACTCTTATTGATAGAGCTTGACCTAATTTAAAATTGTTCATCAACAAAATAGTGCAAGAATCGCAAATCCAATGACCAAAGAAATGAAGGCTTCTTTGTTTAATAAGGAAAATGTGAATGTAGGAAAACTAAAAGGCATGAAATTTTCTGAAGTTGTAAGATTCTTATTTAAATCCAATAGCTTAACTATTATTTCATATATATATATATTCAAGTGATTTTTTGCAGATATGATCTTTGAGGGAATAGCTAAAAATTAAAAGGTTTGGATCATTGTAAAACAATGTATGGTGGGGCCTACAAGGGTGTCCCTCAATAGAAGCTCACTATATATATATATATATGGATACAAAGTCCTCTTTTGTGTGCTATGGATTTCTACCTAATTCCATGACATGGTTGACTCATTTCTAGATGAATTTTGGAGTTGCCCATGTGAGTTAATATTGGCTTGCCACCTTTGTCAAAAATAGGTGGCTTGTTTGGTGGCACAAAATGGTGGAATTTTTGGTAGCCATCCATTGTTAAGTTTGGTAGCCAAAATTTGAATAGTGTGAGGTTGCATTCACACACTTGCATATTTGGCTATATAAAGGGGTTTAACATGCAAGAAGTAAATCATGGCTTAAGAGTTCTCTAGTGTGGTTAAGTTCATCAAGGGAGTGGTCTTTATTCTCCAAGGGGTGATTAAGTTCACAAAGGGTGTTTTAACCATCAAGGGAGGAAGGAGCTGAGTTGGGGTCTTGAGAGTCTAGACACAAAGGGGGGAAACACCAAGGGTTGTGAAAGTGTTCACAAGGGTATCAAAGTGTTGAGCAAGGGGTGAGAGAGAAAAGAGAGCTTGGGGAGAGAATAGAGTTCTAAGGGGGTTTCTTTGTAAACCAAAGTTGTAACTTATTCTTTCATTAGTGAATTTCTCAAGGGGATCACCAAGAGGATGTAGGCAATTGCTGAACATCTATAAATTCTTGTGTCACTTTGTGCTTGGTTGGTTTCTCAAGTGTGTGTGTGTGGGATTCATCCATTATTGTGTTTGTCACAAAGTCCATCAACAACAAGATCAAAAGGGGGAGAGTGAAAGTGAAAGTGTCATTTTCACAACAAGTGGTATCAGAGCTGTGTTAGAGCAGCAAGTTGCTAGTGTGTTGAAGATGGCAAGTGACAACAAAGTTGAAGGTGGAAGTAGCTCTATGCAGCAGAGGCTACCACAATCTGTCAGTATGAAGGTGGAGTTAAAGCCCTTCACAGGGAAGTAGAACTTCACGCTTTGGCAAAGGAGGATGAAGTCAGCCCTTACACAACAAAATCTATGTGTTGTCTTGGGAGGCAAGGAGAAGAAGCCGGTAACCATGACAGATGCAGAGTGGGGTGTGCTAGACGAGTTGGCTAGAGGAGCCATCGAGAACTACATCACAGATGAGGTGCTCATCAACGTGATGAAGGACACAACAAAGCAAACATGGGAGAAGCTCGAAGAGATGTTTGCAGGGAAGTCACTGTCCAACAAGCTCTTCCTCAAGGAAGAACTCCTAAATCTTCGGATGGAGGAGGAAGGTAATCTAATGGAGCATTTGAGCAGCTTCAATAGATGTGTTACTGACTTGCAAAGAATGGAAGTGAAGTATGAGACGAAGGATAAGGCACTCATGTTCCTAACATCCTTGCCTCCGTCTTATAAGCACTTCTGAACAAGGCTTATGTTCGGGAAGAGCACCTTGAATTTTGAGGAGGTGGTGCAAGATGTGATGACACACCACAGGATGTCTCAACATTCGGAGGAGACCTCTCAAGATGTGGGTTTATTCGCAGGGAGCTATTCAAGCAAGCGTGAAGGCAAGAGCAACAAAGGGAGGAATGCTAAGTCCAAGGACAATGAAGAGTGCTTCGAGTGTGGATCCACGGATCATTGAAAGCGAGATTGTCCATTATGGAAGGAGAAGCAGAACAAGATGAAGAAAGCCAAAGGTGTTGTCAATATGTCAATTGATGACACATGTGATGAACTCTTGACGGTTACGGAGGAGAGTAACGGGGAAGTCATGGCAAGTTCTTCGGGTAAGGATTCTACTTCAAGTTGGATTCTAGATTCCGGGTGCTCATATCATGTGTGTGCAAATAAGTTGATGTTTGATACATATGTGGCTAAGGAGGCAGGCAAGATTATGTTGGGAGACAAAACTACATGTGAAGTTTTGGGCATAGGGACTATGAAGATCAAGTTGCAAGATGGTGAAGTTTGGAGTCTTAGTGAGGTAAGGTTTGTACCTGCATTAAGAAAGAATTTACTCTCACTTGGCTCTTTGGATAGAGAAGAGTATTCTTACAAGGCCGAAGGAGGGAAGCTCATGGTCACACAAGGTACTGTGGTGGTTATGGGGGGGAAATTCAACCAAACAACACATACAAGCTTTTGGGTGGTGCAAAGATTTGTACCAAGGAAAAGCATGCAACAAGTCTTAAAGTCAAGGAGCCGGTCCAACATGATGGGGAGGATGTTGTTGAAGAGAAGCTTCTTGCCAAGGTGGTCATGGGAGAGACTCCATTTGAGGTGGAGCTTGACACAAGGGCTGAAGAAGGAGGGCAACAACAACAAACTCACAAAGGGGTTCTACTTGAGGTGGAGCCATCATCAATTGCAAGGTCCGAGCCCAAGGAATCCATTAAACCGTCCCTAGGTTTTGGATGGATGGACCAAGAAGTTCCAGCCACGTTTCGGAGTGCTATAGGGAGCATGAAGTGGGAAAGTTGGAGAGGTGCAATGATTAAAAGAGATGTGTTCTTAAATCCAAGAGCAAGGTTGGCTAAGTGGGGATTTAGTGAACAAAGGTTTGGTATGTGGTTTGCATATCAAGGTATGTCCAATATTCAACGTTCCAGGAAGGCAAGGAGCAAGGAATTTGGCATGGGGGATCTCTCTTCTGCAAAAGAGGTCCAAGTTACTCAAGTTTAGACTTGGGTGGAGCACCTTCCACCAAAGGTGCTTTGAGGCAAGAGGTTAATTGCCATGGTGGAGCTCTTGGAAATTACTAGAACGATTTCTAAGAGGTTGAAGAGGTTCTAGAGGCAATAATGTCCACAAGGAGTTTTAGGTTCGCAAAGGTGGAAATTGTTGGAAAAATGGCTCACCTAAGGATACAAAGTCCTCTTTTGTGTGCTATGGATTTCTACCTAATTCCATGACATGGTTGACTCATTTCTAGATGAATTTTGGAGTTGTCCATGTGAGTTAATATTGTCTTGCCACCTTTGTCAAAAATAGGTGGCTTGTTTGGTGGCACAAAATTGTGAAATTTTTGGTAGCCATCCATTGTTAAGTTTGGTAGCCAACATTTGAATAGTGTGAGGTTCCATTCACACTCTTGCATATTTGGCTATATAAAGGGGTTTAACATGCAAGAAGTAAATCATGGCTTAAGAGTTCTCTAGTGTGGTTAAGTTCATCAAGGGAGTGGTCTTTATTCTCCAATGGGTGATTAAGTTCACAAAGGGTGAGGGTAATACCATCAAAGGGTGTTTTAACCATCAAGGGAAGAAGGAGCTGAGTTGGGTCTTGAGAGTCTAGACACAAACGGGGGAAACACCAAGGGTTGTGAAAGTGTTCACAAGGGTATCAAAGTGTTGAGCAAGGGGTGAGAAAGAAAAGAAAGCTTGGGGAGAGAATAGAGTTCTAAGGGGGTTTCTTTGTAAACCAAAGTTGTAACTTATTCTTTCATTAGTGAATTTCTCAAGGGGATCACCAAGAGGATGTAGGCAATTGCTGAACCTCTATAAATTCTTGTGTCACTTTGTGCTTGGTTGGTTTCTCAAGTGTGTGTGTGTGGGATTCATCCATTATTATGTTTGTCACAAAGTCCATCAACAACAAGATCAAAAGGGGGAGAGTGAAAGTGAAAGTGTCATTTTCACAACGGTACTCATATATTTTTCAATCTGTATAAGCAGAAAGAAATCTGTACAAAAAGAAAAAAACATCATGTAGCAAAAGATAAGTACATAGTTACTAAAAGCATTACCTTTCGAGTGATCAAAAACCTCTCTCCTTCAATACTAGAAGTAACCAATGACTTTACGTTTAACAACCTTGGACAAGTTTCAACTGCATCTGTCTTCAAGTTTTTGACTTCTCCGGCCAAATACATTCTAATCCTAAAAGAACTCGCCTGACGACTTTCTACCAATGCAAAAGCATAGACTGTTGGGAGTTCTTCCTTGTCTTGATGCTGTAATAACAAATTCCACGAAAAGAGTAAGGAACCCTAATATAAATTTATTAATTGTCTTACATGAAGAGTCTTTTTTCTGGTAAATGGAACCTACAGTGCAAAACTGAAACCTATCATTCCCACCATAAACCATGTCTTGTTATATAACCAAGCCTAACCACTCAATATTCCACCAACAATAAAAATAGTGTCCCAAGATTCATTTTCTAGAAATCAAATTTGAAAAACCGTACATAATCAAAATTATTCCAAATTTGTTATGCTAATAGATTACTGAGCCCATAACTATTTTCCTAATAATGGAACAAAAGAGTATGGTACAGCTTGGGGAACACTATGTGACAAATGCAAGAGAGACAACAGATAATTAAACACAATCAGTTGAATTTGATTACATTTGGTTTCAAAAGAAGCAAAAGATCATTCTGTGATATTGCTTCCTTGTCATCCATGTCACTCTTCTCGTAGGTGAGAGTTGCTTAGTGAAACCCAACAACTTCAGTGCACGCCACAACCAAATTTCTCTTGGGGTTTAGTACTGCAGTGTTCCATACAGAAACAAATTAAGAGTGAGAGTAAATTCACAAAAAATATACCTAATCCCAGGATAAATGTTTAAGACTGTTGAAACTCAAAACCAGCATAAATTGAGTGATGAACAGAATTCTCTCAGAAACCACATAGAAAAGGGAAAGACGAAAAAAAAAATGAATACATTGATTCTCGTCTTTGCTCTGAATAATCTGAGCTTTGACTTCTTCAAAAAGAAGGGGTTCATAAGTAGAGATATAGTCATCCACATCTTTGTAGGTGTCTTTCACTTTTCCCATTCCTAAACCGTCATCTATTTGTCCCTTATTCTTCTTCTTATTCTTCTTCTCATTCTTCTTCTCGTTCCCAAAAAAAATTTCAAAAGCATCAATTTAATATAAAAAATCAATAATATATATATATATATATATATATATATATATATGACAGAGAGAGAAGGAGAATTTACAGTTAACCCTGTGAGGAGGCCGTAATAGTCCCAACCGAGAACAATCTTGTGGAAACGAGCAATGGGAGCGGCTTCCTGAAGCTTGTCTTTGTCCACCGCCATTGACAGATAGAGAGGTCTTAGTAAAGGTGACGGCGAGAAAGGTGAGAGGCTGAGAGCAGACAGTATATAAATTTTAAGTACTAATACGAAACTTAAAAAGAAAAAACAGAGCATAAAATAACAGAGTCATGAGCCAACTGCCACAGAAAATAGACTGGTATTGCAGCAAAACTAGGAGAAACACCACACCATCCTACGAAACCCATCACTCTCTCCCTCTATCACTCCCTCACTCTCTCTTTCCCTTTCTCTACTCAACCTAAAAGCCGCAAGGAACACAAAGCCCCAATCTCATGGAACAACAGAGAAAAACACTAATTTCAGAAAATTAGAGTACTTGGAAACCCGAAAATCAGAAATGCAATGAAACTAGTTAACTTACGGATGAGTAGCCGATACGTATACGTATACTATATGGCTCGATACGTGCCAATACGTATCGTATACGAAAATTGGAGTATGCGTTGACTTTTTGAATTGTTGACTCTCCTTTACGGCAGCGGTACACCGTTGATACGCAACGGGTACAGTTGGTGTTGCAGAGGCGGGTGTATGCCTCGCGAAGAAGATGAGCGTGTGTTGGTACCTTGTATCTAATAGTAATAGTAATAGTAATAGACTCTCACTCTTCGTGAAACGCTGCGTTTTATGTTCAATATTTTTGAGGGATAGTAATATCGGGCTGCTTTTTGAAAGAAATTTTTTTCTTATTGGACTGAACGCTGCAAAATATTAGGACCGTAGGTCTTAGGGCCCGTTTGAAATTGCTGTCACTTTTATAAAAAAAAAAATTGTTTTTGTTGTGTTTTGAAAATAATTAGCTGTAAAGTAAAGCAGCTCCATGTTTGGTAAATAATATTTTTAAAGTGTTGTTAGTACAAAAAGTAATGTCAAAACTGTTTGGTAAATTTTAATATAAAACTGTTGTAACTGTGAATAATTACTAAAATAGACATGATATTGAAAATGTTATGCGTTAATCATGTGGCGGTAGTAGTGGCGATGGTTGAGGTGGTGGTGAAAGAGATGGAGGTGAAGGTAGTGTTTAAAGAGGTGGTGATGGTGATAAAGGTGGAGGTGGTGGTTGTGGTTAGGGGTGGGCTCGGCCTGGGTTGGTTCAATTTTGGATTCAAGCTGAACACCGAACCGTAGGCTTCAGTTTGGCTATTTTGGCTTTCTTAGAGAGAGAGAGAGAAGAAATAAAAGTGATGGAGATAGGGATAGATGGAGAGGAGAAGAAGAAAAAAGAAGGAGAGATGGAGAGGAGAAGAAGAAAAAAGAGGGAGAGATGAAGAAGAAGAAGAAGAGGAGGAGAAAAATAAGAGAGAGAAGATGAAGAACAAGGAAAAAAAAAACGGAGACGGGGAGAGGGAGTGAAGACAGACGTAAGAAGAAGGAAAAAAAATAGAGAGAAAGGGACTTGTGGAGACAAGACAAACAGAGAGATGGAAAGAGAATAAAAAGAAAAGATTGAAACTATGTAATATATATATATATATTTCTTATAATATTTTTTTAATACCATTTGTTTGGTTTGGTTAAACCGTGGTTTTGAATATTGCAAACCGTACATTGAACCATATATTTCGTTTTGGTTTGGGTTCAAACCGATGACCAATAAAAGATTGAAAAAAAACCAAACCAACCCAAACCATCGATTTGGTTTGGGCGGTTTAACCAGGTTATCGGTTCGAATGCCCAGCCCTAGTTGTGGTAATGGTGGTGGTGGAGATAGCGGTTATGGAGGTGAAGGGTGGTGGTGGTTGAGGAGGATGTGGTGGTAGCAATGACGGCATGGTGGTAGTGGTGGTGGAGGAGGATGATGTGGTGGTGGCGGTGATGGTAAAAGGTTGAGGAAGAGATGGTGGCAGCGATGGTGGCGTGGTGGTGGAGGTGGTGTCATTTTTAAAAATTAATGATGGTATTTTGGGAATTATAAAATTCATTAAAGGCTCATCTCTACTTCGTTTGAAAACAACTTTGAAAAGCAACCCAGAGCAAACCCATCCACACACACCTTTCTCCTCTCATGCAAATACTCTTGGAAGAAACAAACCCATCCCACCCTCATCTCAGCCTCCCCAGCCAACGTCCCCCATCATCCCTTGACCAGCCACAACAACAGCCACCCCCACCCCTTCTCACGAACCCATCCCCATCCTCCACGTATCAACCCTACCCATCCAGCCTCATCGGCCTCCCCACCTACACAGCCCCACCTCAATCTCCCCAACCTGCGCACCTGCCCAACCCTCAAACCTAGTACCCCCAACCCACCTTAGAGCACCTCTTTGATTGGAGCGTTGCGAAGAAATTGATGGTGGGAAATGGGTTTGAGAGGAAGGAGATAAGAGGAGGAAATGGGAATGGGTTTTAGGCCTTGTATGCAATGTTTGACACATGAGGGTTAGATGTTATGGTTAGCTGATAACTCGATAGGTTCTTATGGGATCTGATTGGGTGGCTATGAGGTTGGATTTTATATTGTTTTGCGTATGTAATGGAATGTTGAATTTCAAAATTGTCTATTTGGATCTACTCATTTGCAAAAGATATATTAACATATTGCTGATGGCTTTGAGGGTTGGGGAGGTGCTGAAATAGGGTGAAGTTGTTGAAATTTTTAGAGAAAATTTTCAAGTTCTGGGTATGTGTTGTAGGTTGGGTGACTGGGTGAGGGTTTAGATCGGATTTGTTGCAAGAGGTTGTGGCTAGACATATGTTGTAAACGGGACAAGTCGGTGGTTGTTTGGTGTTTTTGTTTTTGAGAAGATGGTCGAAGGATGGGGTGCGTCTAAAGGCAGAGAGTGACGGGTTTGGGAGTCCTTATTACTATAGGATTCTTAGATATTTAGGTTTGTTTTCTGTTTTGAATAAGTCCCTACTATGTAGGGAGAATTGTTTACTGTTTTGACTCTTTCCTATGCACGTTACCACGTTTCTGTTAGTGTGAATCGTGGGCTGTATTTCAGCTTTTTGTTAGTTCTTGTAAGGCTATATAATAGCCAAAGGTTGCTGTTGTTTGTGCCTGATAAATCACGGCCATAGGCTGGCCAAAGGAGCCCCTTCTCTCGGCCCTGGCACTTGTTCGTAAAAACTGAAACGCAGCGTTTCGCCAGGGTACTTCCTAAAGACAAAAGAAGAAATGCTAAGGCATGATCATCTCGGCCTCAAGCGCAGGCCGAGGCTGAGGCCGAACAAAATCACGGCCAAGGCATTAAAGGCAAATCATCACGTGACAACAGGGTCCCAGGCTTCATTTAATGAAGTAGTGCCTGTTTAATGCAGCAAACCCATTGGCCACAAAGAAGCATTTAATGCATGAGGGAAGGTGGGAAGTGACTGAAGTCAGGATTTGGTGATGAGGATCAGAGTGATTAGACGTGGACATTCTCACAAGAATTCTGACAGCCTGAGATATTGGTTCACCAGCTATCCAGGCCATAAATGCGTCTCCACGGCCAGAAGCTCAGAACCCACGATCAAGAGCGGCGGCCGAGATTCACCGGGATTTCTGGGGTCTCACCACCATACTTCACGATCCCAAATGTCGATTGGACTACCCACTTGCTCCAATCAGGCTCCACCATGCAGATTTTTAGCCTCGATTACTCCTCCAGAGACTCTTCCTATAAATACAAGACTCGAGCTACATTCAAAGGGTTCAACACCAAAACAAAGCCTCCCACGGAGCAACTTATTTTTTCCTGTAATGCACTTTCAATATCTTTACTTGCTTTCCCAGGAGTAGTGTTAGATTGTAAGGAAAATCCATTCATCAATATATCATACAACCCTTTATTTTCAAGGCGCCGGAGCACCATCCTTGTTGTTCGTTCACTCACCCCATATATCACACGACCGTCGCTTCCTGAGCAGCGCGCCGGAGCACCGCCCAAAACCCACCACCAACACCATCACTCAATGGCCTTGTAGTTCAGGCCGTGAACCTAACAGCCGAGACCAGTTCCTCTCTCGGCTACAATCGTTTGATTAGGAAGACGAGTTCAAACAGGCGCACCACTTATCCATCCAACACTCATCAACACATCGACGCACGGTAGACCGTGCTAGCACGCCCGCGCACAACCGCACCGCACCCAAAAGCAGGAAACCGCGTGTTAACGCATATCCCCTCGGCCAGGAACTCCAGGCCGTGAGATTTGCGCGGCAGACAGCTGTTCAATAATAAGTCATTCAATCCAGTTCTTGCATGTGAGTTCTTTGCTTTCTTGTTCTCATTCTCAACAAACTAGTATCAGAGCTCCCACTGGGCATGAGAAAAGGAAGCCGCAGCTTTTGAGTGATTTCAAAACACAGAGATAGAAAGATGACCACCGAAGGAAATTATGTGCAACCAGCCATTCCACGTTTTGATGGTCATTATGACCATTGGAGCATGCTCATGGAAAATTTTCTTCGGAGCAAAGAGTATTGGAGTATGATTGAAACCGGTTACGAAGAGCCGGCAACAGGAGCACGACCTCTATCAGAAGGGCAACAGAAAGAGTTAGAAGCATTGAAGCTCAAGGACCTCAAGGCCAAGAACTATCTTTTCCAAGCGATAGATAGAACTATTCTGGAGACGATCTTGGAGAAGGATACATCAAAGAAGATTTGGGAATCCATGAAAAAGAAATATGAAGGCAATGCTAGAGTGAACCGTTCAACCCTTCAAGCCTTGAGAAGAGACTTTGAGACTCTTGAAATGAAGGTTGGTGAAACGATTACTGATTATTTTGCTAGAGTCATGTCTGTAGCAAACAAGATAAGAGTGTATGGGGAGGCTACGACTGATGTTACGATTTGTGAGAAGATTCTTAGATCCCTCACCAACAAATTTAATTATATAGTTTGTTCGATTGAGGAGTCTAGGGATATGGATGCACTCACCATTGATGAGCTTCAAAGCTCGCTCATTGTGCATGAGCAAAAGTTTCACAGGAGCAGTGGCGTTGAGCAAGCTCTGAAGGTGACAACTGATGAAAGAGTTGGAGGCAGAGGTCGTGGAAGAAGCAATTACAGAGGAAGAGGTCGTGGAAGAGGAGGTCAGGCATTCAACAAAGCTGAGGTGGAATGCTACAAGTGTCACAATCTTGGACACTTCCAGTATGAGTGTCCAAAGTGGGATAAAGAGGCCAATTACACAGAAGTGAATGAAGAGGATGAGATGCTTTTTGTTGTGTAGATACAACTGCACCAAAATGGATTCAGTTGCATCCTCAACTTGTGATACTCGCAAGTGCACGAGCCGTTCGGTAGTATAGCGTATGTAAGTGCGAGGTCGATCCCACGAGGATTGGTGATTGAATGATCCAATTCATTTTCCCTACACAAAACAGAAACGAAAAAAGAAAGGAAATAAATAAAACAAGAAAGAAAGAAAATAACTAACTCAAGTAGATAAGTTCCCAAGTTCAATTAGATTAACGGATTGATTCTAGCTAAAGTATGATTAAGCCATGGTGTTTGGTCATAACCTTGTGTTCCTAATTCCCTAATTTGATCATTTGTTGTCTAACCTAAAATTAAGCATTAGGAACCCATTAAGCATAGAAGAACAATTTAAACAACCAAGCATGTATCTAATCCCTGTTGTCGAATGTCCATACATACTCTTCCTATTCATAGTTCAATTCGAATTAAAGCATGGTGTATACTCTTAATTCAAACCAAGATAGCTAACATGCAAGCCTAAATGGTGATCAATCATTCAAACTAGCATATTAACTTATAAGCATAATGAATAAGAACATGAACCATAATTGAAACTTGGAAACTAATCAAACTTGAAACTAAAGAAAAGAATTTACATAATGAAAAGTTAAGTGGAACTAAGAAAACTTAAGAAGAATTTCAGCACAAAGATCTCATTATAACAATTGAAAACTAGAAAGAGAAACTAAGAGAATTTGAGGGAGAGAAGGGAAGGGAGCTCTAGAGAAGTGTTTGAGAGCTCCCCCCCTTGGGGTGTGTTTACAAGCTTAGAGAACTTCCCTATTTATAGGCCTAGGGGAAGTGAAAATCTGAATTCAATATGGCTAATGCATACAACACTTGTTTTATAAAATCCGAAATGGTTGATGCACTTGTATTAGAAAATCTAAATTGGGTGATGCACTTGTATTAGAAAATCTTGAATTGGTTGATGCACTTCACCAATAGATCCCACCAGCAGCCCTAGCTCATCTTCATGTCACCATGACCAAGCTTCCAACCAGAAATGATAGCTCATACCTAGCTCACCATGACCAAGCATCCAACCAGCACATGCTGAGGTCAGCATGACCAGCAACTTCAAGGGCTTACAACTTGGGCTTCTCTTAATCAAATTAGGACTTTAAGCACTCGAAATTGAAGTTCAGAATGTCTTCTTTCCAGCCATATGTTATTTGGGCCAATCCAAGGTCGGAGGAAGAAGTTAAGGCCGAAACAAATTGCTAACTCATTTTCCGCGCTGATAAGATCCATCCTGAGCATGGTTCTGTGTTTGCTAGGTAACGGACTCCAGATTTATCCAATGGGGCTGAATTTTGGATATGTTATAGTACACACCAATTGGAACAACTTTCATGAAGAATGTGCCCTCATTCGAGCTATGTAGGTTGTTGAAACAAAGCTTGCAATATGACCTACGGAACTGGACTGGCAGGGGGCTGTAGCCAAAATGAGTTTGTCTTTAAGCACTTCTTCCCTTTATCCAAATCAGGCTTTAACATGCATGGATTACATCATTTCATATCCAAAGCCATCATTGTTACCTAAAGCTGAAAGATAAACACAAAAAGGATTAAAAGCACAAGTTTAACTCAAAAACATAACCAAATCATAAGCTAGAAGGATACAAAATGATATACAATTATGAACCGATCACTTTTGATGTCATATGTTGAATCACATGAGGTAAAACAGACTGATGCATGGTTCCTTGACTCAGGGTGTTCCAATCATATGTGTGGAAATCGAGGTATGTTCACCGATTTAGATGAGAGCTTTCTACATTCAGTTAAATTGGGAAATAATAGTAGGATGCATGTGATTGGAAAAGGAAATGTGAAGCTGCTATTGAATGGAGTTAATCATGTTGTCCATGAAGTGTATTATGTTCCAGAACTCAAAAATAATCTCTTGAGCATAGGACAACTTCAAGAAAGAGGCTTGGCAATATTGATTAAAGGGGGAGTCTGTAAAATCTATCATCCGACGAAGGGCTTGATTATTCAAACTGTGATGAGTGTAAACAGAATGTTTATACTGCTAGCTCAGACTCCAGCCCATACAAATGCTCAGTCATAAAGGTGTCTTTATACAAGCGCTCAAGATCTCTCTTACCTTTGGCATCGACGATATGGGCACTTGAGTTACAAAGGTTTGAGAACCTTGCAATATAAGAAGATGGTTTGTGGGCTTCCTCAGTTTCAAGCTTCGAACACAACATGCATGGATTGCATTTATGGTAAACAGCACCGAGACGACATACCGAAGATAAGTACATGGAGAGCAAATCAGCCGCTGGAGCTCATTCATGCAAACATTTGTGGACCTATTTCCCCTATATCCAATAGTGGCAAAAGGTACACATTATGTTTTATTGATGATTATAGTCGTAAATCATGGGTGTATCTGTTGACAGCAAAGTGTGAGGCACTGGATTGCTTCAAGCTTTTCAAAAAGATGGTGGAGAAAGAGATAGGACTGTTTGTCAAATGCCTGCGGACAGATAGAGGGGGCGAATTCACTTCAAATGACTTCGATGATTTTTGCAAACGAAGTGGAATCAAGAGACAATTAACCACAGCATATACACCACAACAAAATGGCGTAGCGGAGAGGAAAAATCGAACCGTGATGAATATGGTCCGTTCCATGCTGTCTGATAAGAAGATTCCAAAAACATTTTGGCCGAAGGCTGTGAATTGGACCTTCTATGCTCTGAATAGGTGCCCGACATTGGCAGTGAAGAATGTCACACCACAAGAAGCGTGGAGTGGAGTAAAGCCCTCAGTTGAGCATTTTCGTGTTTTTGGATGTCTAGCTCATGTTCACATTCCAGATGCAAAAAGAGGTCAATTAGATAATAAAAGTTTTCCTTGTGTTTTACTGGGAGTTAGTGAGGAGTCCAAGGGGTATAGATTGTTTGATCCTATAGCTAGAAGAATTGTTGTGAGTAGAGATGTTATTTTTGAGGAAGAAAAACAGTGGGATTGGGGAGTGAATTTTGAGGCGCAAATCTTGTTAAATCTAGAGTGGGGAGAGAATGAAGAAAACAATGAGGGTGAAAAAAGGGTGAGTGAAAATAGAGGTGAAGATGGCAATGGTGATGGAGGGGAAAGAAGTGAGAGTGAGGGCAGTGAAGACGCACAGGGTAGAGAAGCAGGAAATTCTAATGGGCCTGGTGAGAATGAAGGGAGAGTGAGACGTCCTCCTCCTTATTTGAACGATTATGTTAGTGGAGAAGGCTTGAGTGAAGATGAAGCACGCATGGCACAACTTGTGGCAACTGAAGATCCTTTTCATTTTGAAGAAGCAGTGAGGAATGTGAAGTGGAGACAAGCTATGGACAGTGAGATCAACTCCATTGAAAAGAACAAGACATGGACATTAACTGAGCTGCCTGCTGGAGCTAAAAAGATCGGTGTCAAGTGGGTTTACAAGACCAAGTACAATGAGCATGGGGAGATTGACAAGCATAAGGCATGCTTGGTAGCCAAAGGCTACTCACAGAAGCATGGCATAGACTACACAGAGGTCTTTGCACCAGTGGCAAGAATGGACACGGTGAGAACAATCATTGCTTTGGCAGCACAAAATGGTTGGAAGATTTTTCAGTTGGATGTCAAGTCAGCATTCCTTCATGGAGAGCTAAGAGAAAATGTTTACGTTGAGCAACCAAGGGGTTACGAGAAGAAAGGCAAGGAGCATTTGGTCTACAAGCTACACAAGGCTTTGTACGGATTAAAACAAGCTCCACGAGCTTGGTTTAGTCGAATCGAAGCACATTTCATCAATGAAGGCTTCCAGAGGTGTGACAGTGAGCAAACTTTGTTTACAAAGAGGAATAGAGAAGGAAAGATTATCATTGTAAGTATCTATGTTGATGATTTAATTTTTACTGGTGATGATGAGGATATGATGTCTGAATTCAAGAGTTCTATGTTAAGAGAGTTTGATATGTCTGATTTGGGAAGCATGAGATTTTTCCTTGGCATCGAAGTACTTCAAAGAGCAGATGGTATCTTTATATGTCAAAAAAGGTATGCACTGGAAGTTCTGAAAAGATTTGGGATGCTGGACAGCAATGAGGTCAATAGTCCGATTGTTCCAGGCTTCAAGATTAGTAAAGATGAAGATGGAATCACTGTGGATGAGACGTACTTCAAGCAATTGGTGGGAAGCTTGATGTATCTTACCGCCACGAGACTAGACATGATGTTCGTCACCAGCCTCATAAGCAGGTATATGGTGAAACCGACTGAGCTTCATCTACAAGCTGCGAAGAGAGCTCTTCGATATCTAAAGGGGACTGTGAATTACGGCATTCATTACAAGAGAGGTGGAGATGGTAAATTGCTTGCTTTCACGGATATCGATTATGCAGGAGATATGGAAGATAGGAAGAGTACAAGTGGCTATGTGTTCTTGCTGAGTTCTGGTGTTGTGTCATGGAGTTCAAAAAAACAGCCAATTGTTACACTATCTACTACGGAAGCCGAGTTTGTAGCAGCTACAGTGTGTGCGTGTCAAGCAATTTGGATGAAAAGGATATTGAAGGAGCTCAGGCACATTGATGAGGTCTGTACTATTATCAAGTGTGATAATAGCTCAACCATTAAGCTTTCAAAGAATCCTATGATGCATGGTCGCAGCAAACATATCGATGTAAGGTACCACTTCTTGAGGAATCTTACAAAGGAGGGTTCGATTGCTTTGGTTCATTGTGGGAGTGATGATCAAGTGGCAGATGTAATGACCAAACCACTAAATGTTGATGCTTTCCAGAAGCTTCGGAGTCTGTTGGGAGTTTGTGAGATTGCTGATGTAAACTAAATGCTTGATGGCAGTTAGTTTAAGGGAGGGAATGACGGGTTTGGGAGTCCTTATTACTATAGGATTCTTAGATATTTAGGTTTGTTTTCTGTTTTGAATAAGTCCCTACTATGTAGGGAGACTTATTTACTGTTTTGACTCTTTCCTTATGCACGTTACCACGTTTCTGTTAGTGTGAATCGTGGGCTGTATTTCAGCTTTTTGTTAGTTCTTGTAAGGCTATATAATAGCCAAAGGTTGCTGTTCAATAATAAGTCATTCAATCCAGTTCTTGCGTGTGAGTTCTTTGCTTTCTTGTTCTCATTCACAACAAAGAGAAAGGGAGGGAGAGAGGAAGAGAATGAGAGAGTGTGGACTTTTTTTTTCTCTCTATTTTTAAAATTTTTAATTTTTTTTAGAAAAGAATTGTTTAATATAGTTTTTTATTTTTAATTATTAGAATATTTAATTATATGGAGGTGGGCTCCACTTGCCATGTCACCAATTTAATTAGTGGATAATGATTCATGTGTACAAATTTACAAAAACAACTTTGAATAAGCCTTTAAAATAATCAGGATATTTTACTTTTACTAAACATCTTAAATTCCCAAACGGGGCCTTATTCAGTTCATCAAATCGCTTGTACTTGGGTTTAGGATTGGGCATTTCAACCCAAAAACTGGCCAAAACCGATCTCCTTCATTTGGTCAGGTGTTTTATTTTTATTTTTTGAAATTTGGTGGATAACCAAACCAAACCGGTCTATTCGGTCAGGTTTGCGGTTTGCAAATAACCAAACCACCGGTTTCTCTGAACCACGGTGTAAAAATGTTAATAATCGAGAATGGTGTAAAAATGTTAATAATTGAGAAAAGTTGAAGGTAAGGATTTTCGAACACCACCTCCCACTTGCAGCGCCAGCAACAAACCAATGCACCAAGCAACACGGTTGTGAAAGATGGCAAACCGTAACCAACCTAACGGCTCCGCTCTCCACTGTGCGATGAATATTAAAATGACATTTCTATCCTCCTAGTAAAAGTTGAACGGACAATCAAGCGAGGGCTATGATCGTCATTGAAGAAGATGGCAAGTTCGTAATATAAAAATCTACCAGCAGGTACCACCAAGTTGTTACAACAAGAAATCAAAAGCCCGCCAAAACCATTTCGTCTTCCATCATTCTCTGTTTCTTGAACAACAGCAGCTCTCAGTTTCTTGATTTTGCTTCAATGGCGCTCAAATTCCGTACACTCTCACTCACCGTCCTCCTCCTTGTGCTCATCGCCTTGATCATGCTCCCCGACGGCGTTGTCTCCCTCACACCTCGAGAGTACGATTCGATGCAGCGAGTTCTCCGAGGCCACGGCTACAACCTGACGCTCTCGGCGAACGCGTCCTTCACCATCTTCGCTCCCACCGACGCCTCCCTCTTCGCGCTCGACATGATCCAAACCGCGTCGTCCTACACCGACACCCTCCGCCTCCACTTCGTCCCTCTCCGCCTCTCGCTCTCCAACCTCCGCTCGCTCGCCGCTGGCTCCTTCCTCCCCACTCTCCTCCCCTCCAGCGCTCTCCGCCTCGTCTCCGCCCGCCCCCTCTCCGTCTCCGGAGTCGACGTCGTTTTGCCCGGCCTCTTCTACTCCCGCCACCTAGCGGTTCACGGCCTCGGCGGCATTCTCAGCCTCGCCTCTCTCGTTCCCTACGGTTCCTCCCACTCGCCGGTTCAAAAGGTCGAGCCCATGTCCACGTCTGACTTCAACGGTACGGATCTCTCTCCGGTGATCGCACCTTCTTCGGTGAATACTGGATCTCCGTCTATCTCGCCGGCGTTTGTCTCGGAGGAGGAAATTTCGCCGGCGCCGGCGGCACCTTCGCCTATGTGGGCAAATTCGGTGGCGGAGAGAGCTAGGGTTTTGTTGATGGAGATTAATGCAGATACAGTACAGATCATGAGAAATCGAAGTCGATCTCCGACGACGGTGAGATCTTTGGCGGCGAATCTCCACCGTTGATGATGGAAGCGCGACCTGTGGAAGTTAATAAGCTGGAGAAATGTGGAGCGTTGGATGGGATGGCCATCGACTGCTTTGTGCCAGAAGGAGCTGCTGGATTGGACCACATCAGCGCTCATCATGTGGTTCGTGTTTCGACCTGATCGGCACGTGGTCAAATCTTGACGGTCCCTGGTCATGTTGTGCAGACTTTACGTACGTAAGGTTCGGAATTGTAATAAATGTTTTTGTGTCGATTATTGCTTTTGGAGAAAATGGATCAATTGTTTGCTATGCATTTGCGTTTTAATTGATCAATATTGTTGAATATGTTTTGATTCATCAAGGTATTAATTCTTTACAATAATTAGAGAAATTGCAATGGTAGTTAAAGTTTAATTAGCATTTTTTATAAAAATTACGAATAAATAAAAAATTAATTAGAATGGCCATGGATAGAGTACAAATAGAGCACAGAAGTAATGCAATGGGAATATTGGACAAATGGTTTATGCAAGAATGCAAATATTGATGGTTAATTTGATAATTTAGTTTTATTAATTGTAATGCATTGCTCCTTTCTTTTTTTTGTCATTCACTATTATCGATAGGAAAAAGGAGAGGGGAGTATTACATTATAGCGCTTGTCTGATATAGGTCCCTACAATTTCTATTTCCTAGACATATACCCATCATTCTATAAATCTATGTGTAAAACCCAATTTCAAACTTAAGATATAATAGGTCATAGTATTCCTATGTTTTTACATCCTTGCCATCAGACTTCATATTTTATTTATAATTTATTCCAAGCATTTCATTAACTGTCATAATTGTAATTAAAACTCCCTATTAATAGCATAGCAATCACCCCATTTCTTTTGGTTGCCATTCCCCTAAAATTGCAAAAAAAAAAAAAAAAAAAGTAAATTACATATCCAATAATGTACATATGAAAAATATAAATATAAATATATATGTATAAAAATATAGGTATATTATTTACCAAAAAAATTAACAAAAATAGGTCAGTTACTTTGTAATTGAAATTTCCGTACATTTTTCAGGAATTAAAAATAGGTACACAATAATTTATAGAAAATAGGTATGTCGTATAATTGAAATTTATGCACATTTTTTATAAATTAAAAATAGGTACATTATTTAGAAGAAAAAAATAAGTGCATTATACTAGGTAAATTGTTTTACTAGGTATACATTATTAGAGAAAAAAAATAGGTACATTATTTAGAGAAAAAAATAGATACAAAATTTAGCAAAAAAATAGGTTCATTATACTAGGTAAATTGTTTTACTAGGTACATTATTAGAGAAAAAAAAAATAGGTACATTATTTGGAGAGAAAAAATAAGTTCATTTAGAAAAAATAGGTTCATTAAAAAAAATGTTTTTCAAAAAACAAATAATAAATAGATTATCAAATTATTTTTCAACATAATTAGAATGTACACTATTATTCATAAAACTATAATAAAATAGAATACTAGTCGTATAATTCATAAAAGGAAAACAACATTAATTCCTAAATTTAATATTGAATTTAAATTACTAATAAGTTAAATAGATTACTAGTCGTAATTCATAAAAGGAAAACAACATTAATTCAAAAATAGATTACTAGTCGTAAATAGATTACTAATACTTTAATATGGAATTTAATATTTAATTTCAAATAAGTTTCTAAATTAATTCCTACATCCATTAAAACTATTTGGAGATCTTTCCAAATTCAACGTGTGTCATTAGTTACACCCCCTCATAACACAATAACTTATAAATAGGGGTAGGTTTGGAATCCGAAAAATACAATAAATCAGATTTTAAGTTATATTAGGTAACTTGCTTAGTTGGATCCTAGTCATCGGGTATTATTTGAAAAAATTGGGTATTTTAAATAAAAAACTAAAGGAAAGGGTTGTAGGTGATTTAAAATGAATTTTATGGGTCTAAGCTCAATTTACTATACATTTTTATATTGCCTCAACATTCCTGTTTTGCCATGTCTCCAAAATGAGCCTACCATCTCGTGCTCATGTTGGGTCTTAAGTGAATTATCTTCATGTCCCCTTTTAATTTTCTTTTGTTTTTTTTTAAATATTTTTAATTAATAAAAGACATGTTATACTATTATCTTCATGTCCCCTTTACGTTAAGACATGCTTCCAGTAAAAAATGAAAGTGGCTAAGGAAAAAAAAACCCAGTAAATGGAAATGATTTGAAGTAGTAAAAACTTGGAAGAGTTGACAATGTATATCAAGTTTACACCTTGCAAACTAACAAAGAAGTGGAGAACGAGAGTCAAAATTAGGACTATTTGCAAAGAAAGCTCTGATACCATGTCATACAACTACTAGCCCTAAAAACGTATACCCTTTCAATAGCAAAATATGTATTTCTCTTTTTAAATTACTTTAATTAGTTTTATGTTTTAATTGTTATTTACTTAGTGAATAATTAGTATTTAAATATTTTATTAAAGAAAATTTTAATTACTATTTATTAAGTAATATAATTTATGGATTTAATTAAAATATTTAATACTAATTATTCATTAAATAAACAATAATTAAAACAAAATTACAAATGAAATTAATAAAATAAGGCTAAGATATTATTTAATCACTGAAAAAGAAAATTTCAAAAAACATTTATTGACCTAAAGATACCAAGTTTATATTTGTTTCAGAAAAAAAAAAAACCTCTCTCGACGAAATTTCGTCAGCACAGGTCTATTCCAGTGAAATTTGACAGCTTAGACCTTTCTCGATGAAATTTCATCGGGATAGGTTTTTTGTTTTTTGTTTTTTTAAAATTGAAAAATATAAAATTAGTTTCTCTACTTTTTTTTTTTTTTTTTTTTGCCAACTTCTTTAATTTAATATAGGAAATTAATTAATATCTTATTCATTTTTAATTATTATTTCTTTAGTAAATATTTAAATATTTAAATGGAATATTTTTTAAGTACAGCCCAGCGGCTGTACTCCTTAAATGGAATAATTTTACAGTACAGCCGGTCGGCTGTACTGTTTAAATATAATATTTTTACAGTATAGCTGCGCGGCTATACGATTTAAATAGAATATTTTAAAGGTAAAGCCGGTCGGCTATACCCTTTAAATAGCAAAATATTCGATTTTAAAAGTATAGCCGTTCGGCTATCCATGTTAAATCGAATATTTTAATAGTATAGCCGGT